>NC_088357.1:2171250-2517500 GCF_036884655.1 Musa acuminata AAA Group
CCATTCTCTTTGATGAAGATGGCTGAAAGAAAAATATGGCAATGGTTAATGGTGATTCCACATTATTGCTCTATCTACCTTGAGATGGATCACAAACAATACAGATACGTAGAGCAAAAGTAATCTGTAAAAAAGTTCTTAACAAGCTGATACATATCATATCTTCACATGATTCTGAACATTAATCCGACGCATACCCTAAATGCAAACCATAGAGGAAAACACCAGCAGCCATGAAGCAGTGTGTAACAGATCAAGATATACTCTAGACCCAAATTACTTGCAATAAGAGGCGAGTATGGGTACTAACATATCTCCAAAATATGGAGTTCTGATGCTACCACAGGGAGGACATTGTTTCACGACTACTCTATTTCATTTGATAGAAAATGTTTGACAAAATCTTCGATTTAAAAGGCATAGATGATTAACCATACAAGAAGGTAAAAAGAACTATCTTGATCAACATCCTTGAGTGCCAGCAGTATGAAAACATGTACATTTAGCTCTAGCAAACCTTCTTCTATCCAGATGTTTTTAGAGCCTGTTATGGAATAGAAATAATAGTTCGATGATGGCAAACTATTTACTCCATCCCACATGCAATCTTAAACCTTTCAGAAGGTCATATGCTGCCTCCGCTAGTCATAAAATTTCTTTCTACATCTAAGCAAATTCTTTTTTGTGTGTGGATCAAATAGAACGATGTCTATCATGTAAAATAGCATGCTGTAAGATCTGAGAAATGGACCACAATCCTCTTCCAGATCTCTTTTATCAAACAGATAATGCAGTCAAGAAAAAAAAAGTCAAACAGACACATGAGCCAATGGAAAATCCTATATTGAACTGATTGCTTATAACGTAGCCTAAGAAAACTCCTTTTGCCAGTTTGATAA
Organism: Musa acuminata AAA Group; assembly: GCF_036884655.1. Lineage (NCBI taxonomy): Eukaryota > Viridiplantae > Streptophyta > Magnoliopsida > Zingiberales > Musaceae > Musa > Musa acuminata. The sequence goes on from NC_088357.1 coordinate 2,172,150, forward strand.
TCCAAGAAGGCAAATGACAATATGATGCATAAGAACACAATTTAAGTTCTTGAACCCTATTGCCCCAACCAATCATTTCCAATGAAAATACAGAAAATTAAAGAAAAGAAGAACCTGAAATCAAGTGGTGTCGAAAAGATACCCCAAGTTGAGACAGGGACTAAGATCTTTTGAGAAAAGAAGATCTTGGGATTTGGAAAATCAAAAGAGATCGTGGTGCTTTTTATAAAGAATTCTCAGGTAAGTTAAAATTTCAGGTCTTCAATGACCCGACTAAAATGGCATGTCGAAAATCAGACGAAGGAAAGGGAAAGAAAGGAAAAAGAAGAAAAAACGAAAAAAGAGTTAGGAAAGTAAATGAAAAATGTTAATATTTTTGGTTACTCAATCCTAAGCTTTCTTTGACAAATCAAGCCAAAATCGTTCCCAAACAGAGAAGCAATTTGCTATAAGTGAAAAAAGTGAAAGGAATGAAAAAAAAAAGGGAAAAAAGGTGATGAAATAAACCCTTACATGTTGAACCAAGCAGAAAAGATGGCTTTGAAAACCTCAAGAAAAATCCAATATCTTGCTCTTCGACAGGATAAATGTGCGAGAGTAATGGCAAATAGAAGAAATAGAAAAGAGAGGTGCAATATGTGTAGTGACAACCATCGTCATCGCATCGCATCTGCCTGTGGTATTATAGCCTCTGCTGTGTTGATTTCCAGTCGAGCTATTCTCTTTCCAATGCCACTGGTCTTTTGTAGTGGCGTCACAGTGCTATGACAATTCATGGTCATGCACCGTGTCTCAGGATGTAACACTAAGGTAAGAGGAAGCTAAATGTTAGGAGGACTACTGCTTATTTGGTATAATAAGAGGAACCTCACACCTGAAACAATAATTCATCTATTCAATCATTCTTGTTCTGTAGGAAATTAGGAACTCCCACCTTATACTACATCGTGATCCATATTTTGTACAAACTTAAGCTTTAACAACTTCAATAATTTATAAATAAGAAAGATATGAAAGACTAAAATACAAGAAACATTAAATCACAGTTCACCTGTGTCTACAGAGCCATCATACATGTGAATCATTTAATGACCTAATTTATTAGGATTTCAAATATTGCTAGATTCTTAATTGCTCAACTTTTTAACTCGTTACTGCAAAGATGGAATGAACTTAAAATCAGAACTTACTTTTATTTGTATGTCTTTGAAAATGATTCAAATGATAATACATCAACTCTTGATGGCAAAATGTGAAAGTACAATATGTGTGCTGGAAATATACTTCTGAAAAATGAAGATCTTCAATAAGATCAATGAAGCCTGGAAGAGATCCAGGCTACATTTACAAAAACTGAAAATTTTCAAAATTAAAAATTTTAGTACAGTATAGGAAAAGCGCCAACATTCATCTCATATCGGTTTTAATGTATTCAGAATTATAATTGTGCTCCACCATTTCTATATTCGATGCATGCCATTGATGTGTTAATATATGTCTTGTCCTCTGGGTCTAGGTGACCACTTGCAAAAATATTTATGTTTTTTTATTAGTAGGTGAGAGAATTCCATAATGAAGCCAGTTTTAACTTCTGAAGCTGGTCAAGTGTTGGGGAATTTTCAGAGATGAACATTTGCTCTCGACATCTTATTGTAGTTCTTTTACTTTGTGTAATTGCTATCTTGATGAAAGAAATTTGCTATTTAGAAGGTAAAAAATATTGATCTTCTGAGAAAGGACTGAATTGTGTTACTGGGTTTTTGGTCACTACCATTGCAAGGTTTAGACCGAGACTATGTTTCTTAAAGATATTAATGAAGAAGAGGAAACTAGAAGAAAAAGAGGGTGTGGAGGAAGGATGACCTCCCTGATAAAACAATGGTGGGAGCTCAATGTAGCAGCCCAACTTTAAGGTTCATCCAAGTTTTAGAAAACTTTGTTTTGGTAATCTGTAGATGCATAGGTCTGTCATATTTGGGGACCAATTGACTTATTTTGATGTTGTTTAGCAACTTTGTTTTTATTATCATAGAGAAGTTATTAGGGAGAAATTCCTGTGTCAGATAGTCAAAATCTGCATGATTGCAAGCTGACGCTATCTTACATCCTGCACTGAAACTTAACTTGTTTCTGATAAATGCCTTTCTTTAATAAATTTCACAATTGTCTTAGGTACATTTTACTTGTCGTGTGTGTAAGCACGTGCACCGAAAGGAGCGAAATTCACAGCACCTGATGTGAGATGGTCAATCATTAGGCATTGCTGCCACCACCATCGTCGGTTGTCCGGTTTATGCTGCTTCTCAAGCTTATACTTTCATGTATTAAGGCATTTCTTTCTCCTTGCATCAAAGTTACGTATTTTTGAATTTGAATGACTCTTTCTTCTTTATCCTTTGTAGGGATATTAGCATTCATTTTGAATTTGGGTAACAGAGAGCAGTCTACGATGGGGATGATAAGAAGCAGTTTCTCTTTTTTGCTGGAAACTGGCTGTGGTATTTACATAGCCCAGAACTACAACGTCCCAAACATAAAGAAGCTCATAACTCCTTGGATGTTTGTAGCAAATCACATAGAAGAAACCTACAGGAAGCCTAACAAGGATGTCATCAGAAGGTATCAAGAAACCATAGCGGATGATACTTGAAGGTCACTACCATGCCTTTTTTTCAACCTCCTCATGCTTAGCCACAGTTACAGTGCTTCAATTGCCTTGCTTTCCCTTGTTGAAGCTTCTGAAACTTCCATGCGGGCCACTGCTGCGTGTGGAAAACCTTGATGCAACTCTTTTTTAAACTTTCATACTTACATAGGACTATGTAAATACTCTCTCTGTCCTTCCAATTTTATTGGGTGTCTTCAGAGTGGCATCAGTTTTGTAGACAACTAACATTGATATATAATCTAAACATTTGCCGGTGGAGGTTTCGAATTTTTATTTTTATTTTTTAACTTTCATACTTATGGAGGGTTATATAAATTTTCTCTGAATTGTTCTAATTTTGTCACGTGACTTTTGAGTTTTTATTTTTGAACTTTAATACTTATGAAGGATTATATAAATCTTCTCTGAATTGTTCTAATTTTATCATGTGTTGGATATCAATTTTGAAGATAATCAATATTAATAAATCATCTATATATGTCAGATTAGAATGTGAATCTTGAACCTTAACTAAATATATCAGAATCTTTGATAAACAAATATTATTTTAGATATAAAAATATATCGAACTAAGTTTCCAACTCCCAACCATTTATATATAAAAATGTAAATATCTGAAAGTTCAAACATTCAACTTACTTTTTGTAAATGAATTTGATATCTTCACCAAGTCAATATCTTAGGTGTAACAATGTAAAAACATATTTTAGGTGTAAACCCTTAACCTTCTAAGATGACAACCTATTTACCGTAATAAGAGCTAACTTTTTTTAACTTATTTATCGTAAGATCTAAAATCGAATCTCATCTTTGTCAAAAATAATTTTTTTTAAAAAAAATAGCCTTATGAGGAAAATAAAAATGTTGAGTAGTTTTTTAATGTAAATTTCGTGTTAGATAATATCTGAAAAAGGGAGTGCCATACAGCTTTTCATACAACAAACATATAGGTCTATGGTGGTCGAGCCAAAATCAACCGTGCATGTATTTGCCAAGCGTAAAAGGAAGCAATAGGAAGTATACTCTTCGAACACTATGAACAGCATCATCGGGCACCAATAATAAATACCAGGAGGTACAAGACAAATGTCAAAGATTAAAATGTCCTAAGGCCGATAACACATCCCCAACACAGTCATATCACAAACGAGAGTGACGCATATAAGACAGAATTTAGAGCAAGAAAATAAAAACAATAGCGAGATATTGATACGGATTCAGGCAATCACGGATCACTTCCACTTCTTGAACTTGCCACCAAACATGCCGTGTTTCCCACCAAACATGCCGTGCTTGCCAAATTTTCCATGCTTGAACTTGCCATGGTGCTTGAACTTGCCATGGTGGCCAAAGCCATGGTGCTTGAACTTGCCATGGTGGCCCAAGCCATGGTGCATTCCATGTCCCATCTGATGATGGCCGTGAGACAATTGGTGAACCCCGTAAGCTGCCGCAGCAGCTGCAGCTCCCCCCGCCAGCATCGCTCCCATGTTAGATCCATGTCCTGTGTCCACAATTTATCATCAAGTTTAGGGAACACACACACTTTGGCCATCCATGTGATGGAATGAGTTCTCAGCAATAGTGATTTTAACATGGTCTGTCTAAAGAAGCTGAAGTATATCTCCTGAAACTAAAGTTGGGCAACTTACCATGATGTGATGGAGCCGATGGACCAGGATAAGCGGCAGGTGGATATCCCGAAGGTGGGTATCCGCCTGATGGAGGATATCCAGGATACCCTGATGGTGGATAGCCTTGAGGGGGATATCCCTGAGAAGGATGTCCATGCGGAGGATATGCACCTGGTGCGGGAGGATATCCTTGTGGAGGGTATGCCCCGGGTGGTGGGTACGCCCCGGGGTATGGAGGATACCCCCCATGCTGTCCATGTCCAGCAAGCCCATGAGCTAAGTTTGAAAACAATCCTTTATCAGATTCGTCATGCTTATCCTTTCCCCCTCCCATTTTCTCTTCAATGAAGAAGGCTGAAAGAGAAATGTGACAATGGTTAATGCTGATTTCTTGAGATGGATCACAAACAATAGATATGTACAGCAAAATTAATCTCTAAAACATTTCTTAACAAGCTGATAGAGATCATATCTTCATACAATTCCAAACATTAATCCAAAGAATGCCCTAGATGCAAACTATATAGGAAAACACCAGCAGCCATGAAGCAGCGTGTAATGGATCAAGATATACTCTAGACCCAAATTACTCGGAAGAAGAGGCGTGTATGGGTACTTAATGATGAAATGTTAATACAAACAGATAATGCCATGTGTCCAAAATATAAAGAGTTCTGATGCTACCAATTTGAGAGAAGACACTACCAACTCCACAAGGATTAGCTAAATAGCAAAAACATACCTAAAGAGGTAGCACAATTGCTAATAGCATATCCTTTAAAATAAAAAATAAAAAAAGCTTAATTTACAATAGCTAACATATTTTATTTGTTAGAATAAGTCTGAAGTTTCGCAACTACTATACTTCATTTGATAGAACAAGTTTGACACAATCTTTGACTTCAAAGACAGATGATTAACCATACAAGAAGGAAAAAAGAACCATCTTGATCAACATCCTTGAGTGCCAGCAGTATGAAAACATGTACATTTGGCTCTAGCAAACCTTCTTCTATCCAGATGAGAACCTGATATTGAACCAAAATAATAGTTTGATGATGGCAAATCATTTACTCCATCCCATATACAATCCTAAACCTGTCAAAAGGTCATATGCTTCCACCTCTAGTCATAAAATTTCTTTCTTCTACATCTAAGCAAATTCTTTTTTGTGTGTGGATCAAATAGAATGATGTCTGTCATGTAAAGTAGCATGCTGTAAGATCTGAGAAATGAACCACAATCCTCTTCCAGATCTCTTTTATCAAACAGATAATGCAGTCAAGAAAAAAAAATCAAACAGACACATGAGGTGATGGAAAATCCTACACTGAAATGATTGCTTATAACCTAGCCTAAGAAACTCCTTTTGCCAGTTTGATGATCCAACAAGGCAAATGACAATATGATGCATAAGAACACAATTTAAGTTCTTGAACCCTATTGCCACAACCAATCATTTCCAATGAAACTACAGAAAATTAAAAGAAAAGAACCTGAAATCAAGTGATGTCGAAAAGATACCCCAAGATGAGACATGGACTATGTCACGACCCAAGTCTGATGAGTTAACTGGCCAATAACTCCATTTTGGTCCTTCAACCACGAACCAAAATGCTTAAGCGGAAGTTAATGTAGTACACTCATCAGACCCTTATAAGCCAATCTTAATCTTGCCTACTTTCGATGTGGGACTAATCAGGAGTGTTACAATCACCCCCACTCAAAGCCGACCTAGCATTTGGTACTACATTGGGCAGTCCTCATCTATGGGTAGTCCAATGGTCATGATATTTGGTATCAGAGCCGACCTAGCATTTGGGCATGATGAGGGGGGCTCGAGTAGAAAAGGGCTACCCGTAGACGGAGTCAGAGGACTCGTCACGACGTGGAGCCACCACTGGGCTACGCCTCACATGCACTATGCTAGGGCCTGATCTGGGTTATATTGGGCCTTCACGAGGACATCAAGCCTTTGAGTGGGGATGATTGTAACACCCCTGATTAGTCCCACATCGAAAGTGGGCAAGATTAATATTGGCTTATATAGGTCTGATGAGTGTACTACTATCAACTTCAGCTTAAGCATTTTGATCAGTGGTTTAAATCAAACAAAGTTGATAGGCCAGTTAGCCTATCAGGCCCCGGTCATGACAGACTAAGATCTTTTGAGAAAAGAAGATCTTGGGGGTTTAGAAAATCAAAATAGACCTTGGTGCTTTTTATAGAGAATTCTTAGGTAAGTTAAAATTTCAAGTCTTCAATGACCTGATTAAAATGGCATGTTGAAAATGAAATGAAGGGAAAAAAAGAAAAAAAGAAAAAACGAAAAAAGAATTAGGAAAGTAAATGAAAATTGTTAATATTTTTGGTTACTCAATCCTAAGCTTTCTTTGACAAATCAAGCCAAAATTGTTCCCAAACACAAGCGATTTGCTACAAGTGAAAAAAGTGAAAGGAACAAAAAAAAAAAGGAAAAAGGGTGATGAAATAAACCCTTACATGTTGAACCAAGCAGAAAAGATGGCTTTGAAAACCTCACGAAAGATCCAATATCTTGCTCTTCGACAGGATAAACGGCAAATTCTAATCAACGGCAACGAGAGAGGCAAAAAGAATGAACAGAAAAGAGAGAGGCAAATTCTACCAGATGACGAGCCCTCTCGCTGTGATGTATGTCGTAGTGATACTTCTAATCAAATATATAGACATATCGGAGAGATATCGATTCCACTAGATAAACAACACGGAGATAACGCTCGCGTGCTTTGCTTTGAGCACACGCAATGGACGCGTTCTGCGGGTGGTGCTATGCGAAATCGAGTTTGGTCACGCAAAGTGGGACACGTGTTCGTACCAAACTTGTTAGGTGGGGACTCTTTACTTGCGACTCATTCATCTTTGAACGATAAAGAGGCGCAAAGATCGGATCTTTTTGGTGAGAATCGATCGACATCGCGATCTTGGGGGGATTAAGCCTTTGCAATTTTGCGGTCGAAGAAGAAGACATAACCGAGGGGAACTAGTAGTGGAAGGCCAGTCCAGAGGAAAGGATAGGAATCGAACAAGGCGTTGACTTTCGAAGGGGGAAAGGGTCGCCCCAAGAGGAATATGTTGGGGCTAGCACAATCCCTAAATCTATAATATAAACAAACGCCTTCCATCTCAACAAAATCAAACAAATCGAAGAGGCAGATCATCTAGGATTCATAACCCCGCAATCTTGAACCCTACTTTTCGATTAATTAAGCAATTCCAAATCCGATCCAAGAATATCCATCACCCTACGGTTCTGCACGACCTCTCCGCTACTAAAACATGCCAAGATCAAGATCAAAGGGAGGAAATCAACAGAACAGGGTAAATAAAGAAGCCCTAGCACACGATGCAGAAACCAAACAAACGAGGAAGGAACATCGTCCACCGGAAATGGTTCCATACGATCTTAACAACGACGACATCAAACAGAGGGAGAGGCATTACCAAACCAAATGGATGCGCTATCCCCTTCGCCTCTCCAAGGAGCGTCCGCAACAAAATATCTCGATCGATCGATACATCCATCAATCTCGTATATAAGTTAGGAGAGGGGGAGAGAGAAATCGGAAGCTGACGCGGAGGGATACGGACGCGTCAACGACTATCCTTTGGGGACGCGCACTCGACGCGTCGTGCTCTCATCGGTGACACGCAAGGAACACAAGACACGTACTTACTCGGCTCGCCTGTGCGCATTCTCTCTGCTGTGATTGGAGGGAGCAGCAGCAACAGAGTCTTCGAACCACAAAGAGCAGGTGAGGTAGGAGAACGGGTAACCAATCAGCCAGTTTAGGTGGGACGCCTTTCACCTATAGGGTCCCACGTCGCCGCGTTCCGCGTGGTCTGTCTTCACCTCGAAGGAATCGCCGGGACGGGAGCTGGCGACGATCATTGTCCACGTCATGTGTCTGGTTTGCGGGTCCCAAAGCATCTCCAATGACAAGGTAGATGGCGGAGACGGGTAAACGTTTGTTGGGCCCGGAAAATAATGTCTCCCATATGCCCACGGTTCCCGTTACTAAATTTTGTGAACCAGGGCTGACAAACCGTAGTAACGGCTAACTAAACCGTACATTATCAGTTTCGATTTGATTTTAAATTACTAAATCATCATATTAAATTATTTAGTATAATAATTATAGATTATTTATATAATTAATTATTTTTAATATTTTGATCTTTATATTTTTAAAAATTATATTGACAACTTTATCATTACGAAAGTGAAACATCCGAATTCATTTATCTTAACGTTGTCAGTTTTACTAACATAAACATAAAAATAAAATATTATAATTGATGATAAGTGCACTGACGAGAGTTGAGGGCTGTTTTGTATCGACATCGATGTCGATGTAGTTATGAAAAAGAGTCGCTCGATAACTTTATCGATGTCAACACAGATATAGAATGACTCTAATTTCTTGCTGTCACTCTTCTCATCCATAATAGTCAAATCCCTAACGACGTTATCGTTCATCATCATCCACTGAAACGTTAAAATTATTTATTTACTTTTTATTTTTATATTTTTAACGATAAAAATGACAATCGTTTAAATAATAGATCGAGAATTGATATATTAAAAATGATGTTTTATTTTCATAACGAGATACCAATATAATTTTTTAAAGAGCGAGAATTAATATATTAAATATAGCTAAAATAATATGTAATTAACATCCAATGATTAGAATATTTTCATAAGAAAATATTCTACAATGTGATTCTTGATATAAAATGAATTAAAAAATATTTTCCATTGCTATTGCAAGGACGTCGAAGAATCTTAGTCGACGTGTAAACTCCGAATGAAATCTAATCGCCACCTTCAAGACCAAGTTGTATCGGAAACGAATATAAATCAAGATTTTTCTCCTATACAATGAATTCCCATCCATCTTTAAATTGCGTCGATTGGATTGAATTCAGAATCCGAGAAGTCGGAGGTGTGATACCATGAAGCAGAACCGCTTCTCCTCGACGACTTGTCCCTCTTCCTGCTCTTACGAATGCGCTTCGATTTCACCACAAAGTAAGTCATGGAGCCGAGGACGCCGGCCATTATCACTCCTCCGATCAACGTAACCAGTGCCGCTGCCCACTGCAAACGATGGCCCAACACAATGTAGGTGGAGGTCAGAAACGCGACTGTGGTGCACACCGACGCCAACCACATCAACTTGTTGATCACCTCCACCACCCTCCGCTCCGACTTCGTCTCTCTCCTCACGAGAGTGATCTGAACCACCACCGCCGCCAGCGATGTAAACAGAGCTATCGCATCGAAGATGAAGAAGATTCTGAAAGAAGCGGCATGAACAGCCACGGCAACGCCGTCGTCTTCGCTTCCACCTGGAACAGTGAATACAGCTGCAAACGCCACAGTCGCAAAGAGCACAGCGACCACAGTCACAGAGTTTGTGGCATTATTGATGCCCTCCCTGTGGAGTTTCCTTAGCTCCTTTTCGATGACATAGACATTCTTGTTTGTCTTTCTGGTCTGCTCAAGCTGTGTGGACGTCTTTCTTAATCTCTGTCACAGTTTTCCGAAGCTCATCTCGAGGCTGGTTTAATTCCTTTGACCTCAGTGCTCCATGGCGACACAAACACTCTTTGATGTATGTGGACTCCTCGGAGAGAGGTAACTCTTCTGCAATATCATATGAATACCTGAAATTACTAGAAAAATTAGGTAAAAAATAGTAAAGTTCATGAACAATTAGATATCAAGGAGTTTCTAAAGGGTGGGGTTAGGTGAGATGATTTAGTTCACACTGCTGGTGTGGGGTTCCTTAGACGTATCAGAATTTGCTGTATCATCTCTGCACACTATTGGTGTTAGTTCAATGATCTATGATACATTACCAATACAAACTAAACTAACATAAGAGTGAATTTTCCTACAAAAAAGGAAAATGATAGTCATCAGAGTCAACCCTCTATATCTTGGCAAAGCATTATAAGTTGTATCATATGACAAGCAAACCCAAGCACAACAGAGATGAGATGAGCATCCAAACACTTACCAATCACATAAGAGCTCATTCATATAGATTCGAGTAAGAAATAATTGGATGCAGGAATCAAGATAAACTGCATAATTGACCAAGCCTCTGCAAAATATACCTCTGCTCGCTTTTTTCTCGTAGCTACATGTAAGGCTGTGTTCCCATATCTGTCAGGCAACATAACTATGGCCCGATCAGCATCCACAAGTGCTACGTTAAAATCATGGCTTGTTCCTTTTGCAGCCATTTGCAATGCAGTCTGGCCTTTTATGTCGGTCCTTGAGCGAGTTGTGGATCTTTCTCCAGTAATGCTTTCGATGGCTCTACATGGCCTGATCTGGCGGCAAAGTGCAAAGCATTCTTCCCATTGCGTTTGGCCACCTAAACCATGCTGAAATTTTGAGCAAGCAGCAGCTTGATCACTTGGGTGTGGCCTCTTGCTGCTGCAGATATAAGAGGTGTTACATTTGAGGGGCCAAATGTCTTGCCGAGTGTTGGGTCATGGCTGAGAAGTAACCGGACAATGTCTGTATAAAACAGGATAGTAAAGTTTTAGCATGCCATTGAACAAAAATAGTTTCAAGCGAAAGCTGGAAGCTCACTGATTCACTAATATTTCAATGTGATCTTCTTGCTTACAGAAATCTATCCATCATTTGACTTCATTCCTTGTGCATTTATGGACACATGATTTCACTAACAGAAACAAATAGCATATAGCATAAAGCAAGCAAGCAATGTCCAAGCTTTAAAATTTATCTCTGTGGCGACTACTGTACCAAAGTTCGAGTGGTTTTGTGATTTATGGGATAATTGCAAAGCAAAAAGGATCATGTTTGAAGTTGCAGAAACATTGCAATCGCTTGTTCCCTTGTCAGGAAGTGAAAGGGCACATAAAGTCGAAGATTTGAGAAGTGACATGAGCAAATGATATCAGAATACAGTGTCCTAGCTTCGATAATGAAGCCCTGGGTTGAGCTCTAAGGTAATATAAAGGAGGAAGACAAGTAGACTGTGTGGGCGATAGATATAAGCTTTCACCTTGATGTCCTCCTTTCACCGCTACATGAAAAGCATCGAACCCCGATCTGTTCTTCCTCGATATGCTTGCCTTATTCGAGTACTTGAGCAGCTCTGCCACCACACCAAGTTGCCCCTTCTCCGCCGCTGTCATCAACGCCGTCTCCCGGAAATCGTTGGTCTCGTTGACCACCGCCGACATCACCTCCGCCCCTTCCTCGGTCTCTGTCATCTGGGCACCGACGTCGCGGAGGATTCGCATCACCGCCGCCAGATCCCCTCGTCGCGCCGCGAGATGGAGCTCGGTATCGTTGTGCCTGCCCGACACCTGCTTCACGTACTTCGTTCTCTTCTCGTCCACCGAGCTCGACAAAACCAGAGCTGGTGTCGCGCCGGCCGTCGAAGGCTCCCCCGGCGACGCCGGTCCCATTTCCAGGTCCCTCTCGGCTGCAACATGGAAAAGGAGCACGCAAAAAGGTTGCAGAAACCATCAGCTGTCCTCCCATGTTTCTCTATGAGGGTTCGTACTCCATTATCTGTAATGATCGTTGGCTGATTTGACTTGTTGAATATTAATCATTTGCTGAAATCATCGTCGTCTTCGTCATCTTTTATCATGTTCTCCTCTCCGCCCACCTTTACAACTGTGAGTTGGATAAAGGTTTGCTATAAAGATTTTATTTTATGACGTAATATGTTTATATAGTCTTCAAAAATATATTATATTAATTATATGTAATATGAATCTTTTTTTTTTGTAAGAAATCCTTTCAAGAATTAATAGTAAATTTTGATTTATCCTTTTGTGTTTTTTTCTTTTGATGTAATGAATTTTTCTTTTTATATAATGAATCTTTAACAAGTTTAATATTGATGTAATGAATTTTTGCTTTTGATGTAAGAAATTTTGATATATCTTAACAAGTTTAATTTTAATAATAATAAATTTAATATGATCTTTTTTTTTTACATGATGAAAAAGAATCAATCTTCTATTGCGACCGGTTCGAGTCTTTAGACGAACCGGACACTCTGTTTCTGGAAGAACCGGACCCGGTCGAGCCGCTGAAGATCCCGTTCAAATGGTTGCTGACGTCCTCTGGCGAGAATCGCACCACCGCCGTGGACCCGGCGCCGGAGTCCCTCAGCATCGGACGGCACCTCTCGTAGAACACTCGGTACGCCGGAACCACCATCTCCGCCACCGCTTCCCTCACCTCTTCTCTCAACCCACCGTCTGAGACCACCACCCACCCTGCTTGCCCCCGGCACTCCGCCTCCAGCGTCGCGTTGAAACCACGCATCCGCTCCTCCGCCTCCATGCCGGACACGTCCGCCGGAATCACCGCCGCTACCTTCGCCCACGCTAGCTGCACGTAGCTCGCCGCATAGTGCCTCGCCTTTGCCCCGTGCCGCGCCACCCACTCGTCCCCGAGGTGGGGGCCCAGCCCGCTCTCCTTCACCTTCCGCAGTATGTACTGGATGTTGTTCGCCAGGAAGAGGTAGGAGAGGGCCGCCTCCCGATAGAGCTCTGCCTTGCCGTCGAGCTTGCAGATGAGCACCAGGACGAGCCACGCGATTCGGTCCGAAATCGACCGGGCTGCGGCAGAAGAGGAGGAGCTCCAAGGACTTCCCTCGAAGGAGATGGTGGTAGAGGCTGAGGAGGGGGAGGAGTGAGAGGAGGTGGGTGACGTCGCCACAGCTGCCGCTTCGAAGAAGGAATCCAGCAAGGGGCTCGGGGTCTGCAAGGGGAAGTCCGCGAAGATGTCGTCGAGGGCGAGCTCGTAGTCGGCGAGGAAGACGAGGTAGTTCATCACGTAACGGGTGAGTGGGTGGACGTCGCCGCCGGGAACTGGTGACCTGGAGGCGTCCCTCTCGATAGCCGCCTCGAAGTCGGCCAGGGTCGACCGTGCCACCTCCGCTAGCCTGAGGAGGGAGACGACCGCCTGCGATCGGACGGCGGCGGTGGACTCGAAGATGAACAGCGACTCGATATCCGGCCAGAGCTCCACCAGGGTGTCGTAGAGATCCAGTATACGGAACAGCTTCTCCGGCGATCTCTTCGATCTCGCTGCCGACTCCGGAAAGGCGAGGAGTGCGGCTGCTGCGTCGCGAGCGACGTCGGCGAAGCAGGACTCGCGGACGGCGTCTGAGTCGGCGAAGATGCGGTCGCAGAGGAGGCGCTCGCGGGAAAAGAGGATTCTGAAGGCGATCGGGGCGGCGGCGAGCCAAGCTCGGATCCGGGACTCGAGTGCCGACCCGTCGAGCTTCTGGACCTGCGACTGCGTCAGCCGCTCGAAGCCCAACCGACGGATGGACTTGTCGATGAAGGATTTGCTCACCGTCTTGTAGACCCGAACGCACTCCTTTGTGTAGCCGGCGGAGATCATAGCCTCGGCGACCGCTCGAAGATCACGCATAACGACGTCCAAGGCGCTTTCCATCTCGGTGATGGACTCGGCGGCGTCCTCGATGGTGGAGGCGTCGGAGGAGGACGAGCAGTGGGAGTCGAGGAGGTGGCAATGGTCGGAGAGGAGGAGGTGGAGCTCACGCTCGAGGCGGCGCATGGCGGCGGAGAGGAGCGATTGGGCGCGGAAGAGCACCGCGGAGCGGGTGGCCGGGGAGGCTGCAGAGTTGGCCGAAGGGGAGGTGAAGAAGAGCATGGAGCGGTGGAGGTCCGAGGCGACGCGGAGGAATCGGTCGGCCTCGGCGCGTCCATTGCCAGAGAAGAGGGGGGCTTCCACTTCTGGACCCCACTTGCTGATGACCTCCTCCGCAGCCGCGATGCTGTCCTCCATCATCCTGTCCGAGAACGTCTGTCGGGAAGGCGAGAGCTCCACAGGACGACGATGATTACGATGGAGATGGTGAAGCTGAGGACCGTCCTGCGGCGAGGGAGACGATGAGAGAAGGCTCCGCATTCCCTTGCCTCTCCAGTGACCAAGAGCCTCTGCCAGTGTTGCCGTGAGTTGTGCAGGGGGGAGAGGAGATCACGAGGCGAAGTTGGGTCCCCAGAGAGGGAATCAGACAGCTATTTATAGAGTAGAGGGGGAGGAGAGGAGGGAGGAACGAGCAGAGTCCGAGTCAGAGGAAGGAGGTGGGAAAGCTGGCTGCGTTGTTGTGTTGGCAATGCATGATAGGAACATAGTCGTCGGTTTGACCATATGGATCGCTTGTTTATTGGTTTAACCATGACATCAATAAATCGGATCTTACATTGGATATAAAATGTTAAAATATCGTATCAATATATTTATTACATATATAAATAACAAAAACAAGGGAGGAAATTCCAATGGAAGGTCCTACCTTTAAATATTTCCAGTAGATTATCCCTCGTTACATTTAAAAATTATTTTACTTTTATCTTTATCGTACTCATACACCCTAGGTCAATAGCTCTCGTGCACCATGACCCTTGCACACGAAAAAAGAGGGCACAAAGGCAATGATGAGTTTAATGGGGGTTAGCGAGGTTTGAGAAGGCAACGACATCTCTCATGTCATCTTCTTCCTCGTGCAAGAGCTACGAACGAGGAGCATAAGGATAGGGTCAGCAAGGCTTCCTTTTTTCTTTTTTCCTTGGAGGATGGTTGAGTACGATCGATCCGACGAGGTCAATAAAGTTCATGGAAGTGATGATGCCCCTTGTTTCCTCGTTCGAGAATTTAAAACGATGGTTCCGACGAGACAAAGAGGATAAGAGGCAACATAAGTCCTCGGAGACAGTAGTAGTGGACAAGCATAGTGCAAGACGATATTATAGGACAGAGATAATAGTAAGTCCGACTAGAGTGAGGGGTAAAGTGATTATTTATGAAAAGATCATCAAAATTTTCAAAGTAACGATGCTCTATGAAAAATGTTTAAAGGTAATAATTTTATTTTAATAATTCATCCTAAAAAAATATATATATTTTTAAAAATTATAATAAAAATATAGTCATGAAATGCATCTGTTTTATACAACAAAATTGATAATTTTTTATGACTAAAATGTTATAATGTGATAAAAAATTATAATAAGATTATAAAAAAAATAACGAAGAAATTAAACAAAAAAGGTTGGATATCTGAAAGGAATGTAATCAGACGGCTAATCTGACTGTTGTGAGAGAAAGAATTACTCAATTCTATGAAAAGAAATTATTGTGTCCATCTTCGGTAATGACTTGCAAAGGTCATATTGTGGACCAATAAAGGTTTAATTTACCTTTACTTATTTGAAATAAAAAAGAAAAAGAAGGGAGTTAATAAAAGAGTAAAAGAGGTCATGAAAAAATGGATCTAATAACATATACTTTGAGAAAACACTGTTTTCATATATATATATATATATATATATATATATATATATATATATATATATCACCTTGAGAAAGAAAAAAAAACAAATATATTTAAAACAAAGGATATTATGATTAATATCGGTAATTTTCTGGTCGGATCAATCGGTTCGGTTGTTTTTAATCATTTATATATTTTTCAATCTTAAAACACTTGATCTATGATGCAATGAGTGACCATATGAGGTGACGGTGACGGTGACAGTCTCGGATTTGGATTGGGTATGTCACGACAGCCTCGGAAGCAGCTTTCTATAGGTCCGTGCAAACTCACGCTAGCTCGGGACTCAGTCAAGTGGAATTAGTCAAACACTCGATCAACCTGCCGAGCAAAAAACGTTGACCGTATATTTGACCATTTTGGTAACGGTTTGGATTCGATTTGGGTGATACATTGTTAATATATTAATTGAGAAAATATTCTTCTCCAAGCACAACTAAAAACATCGTTATCAAGGCGAGTTTAATATTCTTCCTCGTTAATCGACTATAAGAAGCATTATAATTAGGGTTAATTATTATTTATTAAAATTATTTTATCTTTATCGGTTACTGACTTGGTCATCAAATGGACCATATCAAGAAATCAACTGATCATGATCTTCGTGTGGGTCAATTACGAGATAAGCATCCCAGTACATATCAGACCTTTTGAACATGTGGATCTAAACTAAGTATGATTGATCCATGTATCAATAACATTCAATGTACACATCTCATGAGAGAATAATGATACGGTTGATACCTACTTGCCATGTAGTTGACACCCTTGCATCACGTAGCTGATACCTATATACCACATAGCCGACACCTAACATTATGTGATCAACCCTTATTTATCAGATTCAATATGATATCTTGATATCATATACATCTCAACACTTACCAATATACCATATTAGTTGACACCTGTATACATCTCAATATCTTGACGTGGTATGTTTTTCAGATTCAATACGATATGATTCCGTAAGGATAGAGAAAAATGTGTAATCGTCTCCAACATTAATATATTTATTCGAATATAATAATCCTCAAGTATAATATATATTTTCATCATATATATTATAATTTAATTTCATCATCAAAATTCGAGATTCAATAATTATAACATTAGATCGTAATTATGTTAACGGTGAAAACTTACGTTGCTTCGACAATCTTGTCAACTCACATCAACCTCAGATCAGTTCACAATCAGCTGCAGCGGCAGCAGCCATTTCCTGGAACGGATTCCGAAGGTTGCGGTCCACAACCTCAGCTTGAAAAGTTGACTCTGATAAGTCCACTTAAAGATTTAGCTGAAAGCAAGAACAATGGGCGAATGAGATCCTGCAATAAATCCTTGGTAGGAATTTTCTTCTGTTGTTTCTTGGAAAAAGGGTGGAGGAAAAAGGATGTTTCCGCTGGGATCTC
Organism: Musa acuminata AAA Group; assembly: GCF_036884655.1. Lineage (NCBI taxonomy): Eukaryota > Viridiplantae > Streptophyta > Magnoliopsida > Zingiberales > Musaceae > Musa > Musa acuminata. The sequence goes on from NC_088357.1 coordinate 2,189,284, forward strand.
TTTACTATCAGCTGCTTCCACACACCATGTACAAATAAGAGAGATCTCTATCATCATTGGAAAAGTACACCAAAGACATCGATATGGTAATTATATTTTGTTATAATCTAAATAATGAATTTTCAATTTAAAAAACCCCTCTATTTTTGAATTTTTCTTGAGAGGTGGATTTACTTTTTTATATTTCATCTTCTATTTATTATAATTCCTGAAATATCTCTCTTGACAAGTCAACCATAGTAGTTATATGGTCTTTGCGTTGTTTGAATGAATAATTGGGATAAGATACCGTAGGCTTGTAACGCCCAAACGGGGGCCCGATAAGCCCATTATGACCATCTAGGGTTTTAAAAGAAGCATCTCCCGTCCGGCCTTCGCTGAGTGCCGCCCGCCGCCACCTGCGTTCGAGGTCGGAGAGTCACAGGAAGAAGACATCCGTTCCCAATGGGTAAGAAGTGTTTCCCTTTAAAGGTTGGATTGCCGTCGGATCTCACTGCCGATTCTCCGTCGCAGCGAGGATTAAGGTCCACGAGCTCCGGGGGAAGTCGAGGACGGAGCTTCATAACCAGCTCAAGGACCTCAAGAACGAGCTCAGCCTCCTCCGCGTCGCCAAGGTCACCGGCGGTGCCCCCAACAAGCTCTCCAAGATGTACCCTATCCCCATCGCCTCCTTCGATCCATGTCATCCCTGGGCGCTCACTCTGCCGGCTCTTGTCTTGCAGTAAGGTGGTGAGGCTGTCGATCGCGCGGGTGCTGACGGTCAACTCACAGAAGCAGAAGGCGGCGCTGAGGGAGGTATACAAGAAGAAGAAGCACATCCCGCTGGACCTCCGGCCCAAGAAGACTCGCGCCATCCGCCGCCGCCTTACCAAGCATCAGGTAATGCTTGTTTCAAAGGAAAACCCTTCTTTTTAAAGCTAGCTACATGATTTCTTTGGGAGATAGGCATTGTTTTGCTTGTTGATATGGCTGATATGCATATTAGCATCCGCTCTTTATTGTTTGCTTCTGTATAATTGGTAATGTGGGTTCAAACGTGGTGCTCCAGTGTGTGCAACGTTTACCGATAGTCCATCCCATGAGTTTACAAGCTTGCTGCTTATGGTGTGTGTATGGTTTTGTGTTTCGATGAGTAGTTGCATTTGTTCTTTTACCAATTTCCATTAGAATGTATGGTGTTTGAAAATGTGGGTAATTTGTGTTGGGAAAAAGTGGAAGTAAGAGTGATTTAAGCTTTGGTGATTGTCCTTTTTGTTTACAAGAGGCTAATTTAATAAGAGGCATGGGCTCCATTTTTAACTCTTGAGACAACCAGATAAAACGGGATGAGCAACTGTAGCTTATTTATTTCCATTTAAGTTTCCCCACTCCCCTCTCCTTCCATTCGATATATTTGAATTCTTTTCTCTTTTGCTTGTTGGGTCTCATGCTGGCTGAACAGAGCAAATGGCTTATCCTTTTTTATTCCCATATGTGGCTTCGAATTATGGCTATATCAGGACTTAGGATGATGGTAGAACATAGGTTTCTTGAAAAGGACAAAGAATAGACCAGAACAAAACCTGATGTAACTCAAACCTAGCTTAATCTGGACTCAAAGTACAACAAACTTAATATGGAAGTGTATCAAAATCTGTTTTTTCAGAATTCGGAGACTAATACCATGTGTCTGCTCTGCCATTGTGTTAATTTGTATGATGTGTATATTTTACTTCGATGATGAATTTTTAAATGTATTATTGCCATTGTTATTGGTCACACCATAGTGAGGGTAGCAATAAGTGAGATTCCACATGGATGTTGCATCCAAATCTTGATGTTGAGGGGAGCCACGTGTTCCAATACATGAGAATCGAGAAAGATGTTGGGATAACATGTACATTCATAACGTTATGTGACTGCTAAAGAGAGTCATGTCCATTTGGGTACAGTGGTTGCCTTTCCTAGAATGTGTCTTTTCCAGAGTAATATGTTGGTTTCAAATCCAAGTGTTTGTAAAGAGGATCTTTCTTTTGGTCTTGAGAAGTAACTAGGTCTGGCTGATACCTGCAAGTCACTTTTGCGGCCCAACCAAGAACAGTGAGATGCTGTGTAAAATAATAGGGTGACCAGGGCATCATACCTCTTCTGCTGCTTGTTGAGGAGATTGACTTTCTAGCAATAGAAAGTCGGATGACTAAAAGTTTTTTGCGCATTATACATTGTTTTCCTTTTAATATATTATCTTGACGTTTGTAATAAAGAGCTAATTTAAAAGTGAGACTTTATGAGGCCGAAGCAAGAACGGTTAGAGACTCTATAAAGAATGGAGGGCTTATCTATTCTGCTGCTTATTGTGAGATTGTTTTTCTAGGATTAGCAAGTTCGATGACCAAAAAGATATTTTTTGGATAACCTCTTATAGTGCCTTACTTCCCTTGAACCATAAGCTCAGTTAAGTAGTAAAATGGAGATCTGTGGACATGCTGGTTTTATCGTTAAATTTACAGCAGATATTGTAGGTTCTAAAATGCAAAAGAACAAGTTGTATTCAAACTCTTTTGTAGTCATTCATTGACTCGGCGTTTCACTAGTAATTTCACGAATATTGCATTTATCTCATGTCATACATATATAATTACATTGGATATATATGCCACACTTTTATGTTTCTGTAATGCTAATATAGATGATTCTCTAGATAATAGCGTGACATTCCATGATAGAACATTTTCATAATCAATAATTTGATGGCTACAATATAAATCTGTTCTTCCATCTTGCTGGTATGTATTGACGGAAATGTTGGTTCATTCTGGATGCAGGAGTCCTTGAAGACAGAACGACAGAAGAAGAAAGAGATGTACTTCCCAACTAGGAAGTATGCAATCAAAGCTTAGACGAAGATAGGGTCTCTCCTAAACCAAGCTCTTCTTTTCCAGCTGTGGTTTTATTAGTTTATCCACTAGAGACTACATTTTAGAGAGTTCTGAACTTGCAAACATTGAGTTTCCATCTGAAATACGAGCTATGTTCTTGACAAGTGAAATATGTTAATGTCCTGGTGCTTCATTGTCAATGTCAATGTTATGCCAGTGTGGCACTTATAGTATTTTCTCGTCTCACTCTGTTGAGAATGTTGGATAGCTGCTGTTCGCTGTTTCCTCGTGCTTCCAAGTGAACCCCAGTCACCTTATCGTTGGCCTGTCCAATGATTCACTTGTCTATGGGCTCTTCATGACTTGAAGATGAACACGAAGAGATGCACTTCGGTTTGAAGAGGATCACCGAGGCTGCCTTGACATCCACCACCAAGCATGGCAAGCGCCTAAACTTTCAACTGTCTTTGTCAATTCAAAACAAACTTGTATTGCATATTGATTTATTTATAAGGGATTTGATGGATGTATTAATAAGATTTTCTGAGTAGGAGATACTACTAAGACCCACAGGACTCTGCTTCACTATTGAGCTTAAGCTTCCAGTTCATGAACAAGTGAGGAACGGTGATATTATTGATTGTGATTGCTTCCTTGATACCTCAATTCATGCCGGCAATTCGAAGACGGTATGTACAATCAATCTTCTTGGTCATTCTTCGCCCTGATTTATTTAAGAAGTTTTTTATAATTGTTTAAAATAAAAAAAGTATCTTCTTTCAATTGCAGACTATAGACTTTACCTCCAGAACAGCAAATACAGTACTCCTTTGAGAAAACGAACCGTTTAGTGCGTGAATAAAGCTGAAAGCACTGTCGTCCAGCAATGTGTTACAGAGAGAAGTTGCTGTGAAACAGTGTCATGCAGAATGCAATGCCCACAGTGCTGCTACATCATCTCATGACCAAACAGTTCTATTTCTGCTTCCTTTCATGTGGCCGAATAGCCGCACTTGAATGGCTACGTTGCTCGAGTGGCATTTCCAAGTGTCGGCAACTGCTGTACAACCTGACTCAGCCAGAAGAGCTGGTGGATCTCAAAGACTTCAATCTTATCAACCCCATTTCCAACCATTATTTCTTGCTGTACTACCTCCTTTCTTTTTGTGTGTCGAACAGAACCCCACGGAGTGATCAGATTAATATGTCAAAACAGCATCAATCTGACATCTCTCCGCTTCACTGAGAATTACCCACAGAAGACATTAGCAACATGTTCGAAATTTAAATTTCGGATTGTGGTGTCTCTAGAAGAAAGAAACAAGTTGGCTACTTGGGATTCCGATGCTCGGAAGCTATTCGGTAAGTATGCCACATGATGCGCCAAGTACCATGCTGAAATAATTGAATGCTGCTGATGGAATCGTATCATTGTACCACCAGCCATTATTGCTTTCTTAAATGCATCGAGTACAAGCCAAAATTCCCGTTTCTTGCCTCGACGGCTTCACCTGCAAGAAAGCATCTCCAAACACTAGTTCGTCACAGTTATCGGCCATTAGAAGTAGGGGATGAAGGTGATGGCCACATTACCGGAAGTACTACAGATTTGTGATATCTCAGAGTTCCAGACAAGGATATGAAGCTTGAGATTAAATGCATGCTGGTTATAGTGATCAGGCAGACCAACAAGTTTTCTCTTTTTCTCTAGTGGATAAGGAACAGATGGGATTCATGATGACCAAAATGACACGGAGATGAATCAAGTCTATCATCCCTTTCTTTGCCAGACGCACCACCATCGCACGGGTTCATCATGCTCTACACCAAACATCCGAGAAGATGCACGCTACATATCTTCTCTTCTTTTTTACAGACACTACATTCTCCTTTTTACAGCCTTTCTCGTCACAGGGAAGCCGGTGCGCGGGGTGGCGATGGCCAGAATTGTGCATGCTTCACCTTAGAGATGCTACTCAGAACTCCCAGTGGCGTCACGTCCCCGACCACCGTCACCTTCTTCGTCGCGAAGTCTATGTCGTACGATGTCACCCCTGGCCAAGAACAACCACCACCATCATCACATTTCTTTCTTCTGATGAATACAACACACTCGAATTATCACAGAAGAGCTAAACTATGTTGGTGTTGGTCACTTAGGAGCGTCACGCTAAGAGTCTCACCTTCCATCCTCGAAATATGCTTCCTGACCTTCCCTTCGCAGCCCTTGCAGTGCAAAGACACCCTCAACACCACAACCTAAGCAGCAGACATGCTAAATTTACGTTTGACCTCCAGCAAGTTAAGCGGAACGGTAGAGTAAAGGAAGTTGCATGAGTTCAGAACCTGGTCTTGCCTTCTGGCAGCAGAAGATGGCCTCGGTCTTCTCTGTTCTTCTCTCATCAGAGCTCGTAGAGAAGGTGGCCCCAAGGATATAAGAGGAGGGACAGGTTCCAGATCAGGCAACATGGTATTGAAGTAGGCATCATCGGCTTCATCATCCAGTAGATACCGAGTAGAGCCTGGCACACCGAACGCATCACTTGGTCTTTCCAAGCTCTTCCCGTTCTTCTGGTTGCAGGTTTTTGGCTTGGTGGGGGTCTGAGACATGGAGTTAACAGTCGCCTTAACTCGTCGCGGATCTCTCAGATGAGGCGTGTGGCGGTCGATGGCTCTGCCGGTGCTCGGCTGTACCATGGACCGCCGATCTATGCTTGTGCATATAGCTGCTGATGCCGGGGAGACGCAGGAGAAGTTAGCTCCTCTCTTTTCCTTGAACAGCAAAGAAGCCATGGTACAGTCAGTAACTAGAGAAGGAAGATACGAGAGAGAGAGAGAGAGAGAGATGGTTTGATGTACTTATAAGCATGGATATATAGAAGGTGGGAAGATTTAGTTATCTGTAATCTCTGCATTCCCCTACGGTTAATCCATTATTGAAGCCCACAAGTTTCAGCAGTGCTACAAAGAGCTTGCAGACGTCCTCAAAGAAAACTTTGGGTGGCAACACTCGTCTGTGTAAGTTCAATTTAATGCTCTTTGGACCATTTACCAGACTCAACTCAGAGAAACATCTCAAAAGCAAGCTGGCAAGATTTAACTTGTTGTTGCAATGCTGTAATAACATGAACTGTGGGATCCTTCACATGATCTGAGCCCTCGATTCACGTGAACACTGACTTCCTCCATCATACACCACAATCTAAAGGCAAAACAAGAATACAGAGAGCTTGTACTGCCTCCACCTACCTATGTACTCATTTTGGTGTAATATACATTCTCGGCGATCGAGCTTGTCTACTGTGGTGGAATGAGGGCATCATCATCCTCTTCCATGATTTCATCTCTGCTACTGCTGCTGTCATGGCACTTTGCAGCTGAACCATGGTCATTATTGTGCAGAATATGAGTTACCTGAGCTCCCTAATCACCAGAGTACTGTTCTCCCAGAAATCTGAATGGATTCTTTCCTGCCACCTTAAGAAAAGCTTCACGACACCTGATTCACTTTTTCCTAGTGGAATTCTGGTCAGGGAGAACATATTCGAAGGATCTCAGAATGATATCACAGATCCAATTCAGTTGAACAGAGACGGTAATGTGTTTAGGAGCAATCCTGCATTGGTTCTCACATCTGCAAGGCAGCAGACTGGTGGATGATTAGGGAAGGAGAACTCACGATGGAGATGCATAAAGAAAGCGGCCGCCTTTCTTATCACCATCATCTCAAAGCTCTGATCCACTAACTATAGAATCAGATGCTTCTTTCTCTTCCCCTTTTGTGGCCCAATACTGGATTCTCGTCTCAAATAATTCCATGAAACCAGTTCTGCTTCCATGCATGGAGTACAAGAGTTCTCAGGTTTATATCTCTGCTTTCTTATATCTATGCAAAAAAAAACCTGTTCTGATCAAAGAAGTCGATCTCCAAAGAAAAGCTTTTGCTTTTGATAAATCTTTAGCTATTGATCTTAGGCTCTTAGCATTTCCAGCGATCTCAATCTTGTTTCTCAGACTTTGACTTCATTACCATATCATCCTCTCAGCACATGCAATCATTGAGCACTAAGCCACAATACTGAAGCTGGCAGAAATCTCTCTCACCAGCAGAAAGTAGCATTAATTTATTTGATTGTTGGGATAGAGATTCAACACCTCTTTTTTTCCCAAAACCAACTCGTGGCAAAGGATCAACATCCCCACTCAGATAAAGAATAAAGATCAGCTTGAGTTCATATAACCACAACACATTTAGAGGAGGAAGTCAATTTCTTCTGGTACAGCAATGGTTTTCACTGGAACAGCAGGTCATTGCTAATTGCCAAACAGTTGGCCCCATGGATTATTATATTACCAACCTGATGAATCATAGTTATCCTGATATATAAAAACTAGAAATTTGAGAATTCTATGCTGATGAAACTTCATGATAACTAAAGATTCCAGCAGGCAAATTAAAGAGCATAGTAGCTTCCACTCTTGCACTGATAATGTAATTAACAAACCACTTTATTCCTCATAAGATAAACTACAACAAGCTTCCAGTAAGTGCACTTCAACAGAAGTAGATGTGCCCGACAAAACACTAGTAAGAATCTAAGAGGCATCAGGAACATTAAAGTCAGTCAAGGCCTAACAGTTGTGTAATGAGGATCCTGCAGTAGCTACTTCAGAAACAGGGTAAAAACATGATGCAATTGTACCATGGAGAAGACTTGGTTAGGCTACAAGCTTGCATCCCCCTTAGGATTGTTTCAATTTTCCAATCTTTACTATAACAAGATGGAACAATTAGGCACCATTTCCTCAAAAAAAGAAAAAAGAAAATTTTCATTGTCTAGGGTCAGTTGCAGTTCATGTTGATCAACAATTAATGCAAATTTTGAGAACCTTTCCATCAATTCTCCATCAACCAAACTCAGGTATTCATCAAATGGTAAAACAACATTAAAAGGTTGGAAATTGTGTTAACATTATTGGCTGTAAATTAGTAATCAAGTTCTATTTTCAGAATCTTAGCAGACCAGGAAAAGATGAGAAAACAGATCTGAGGCTGTCTGCAGTCGATAACAAAATAACAACAATATTGATCCTCAGAATTGTTGAAAGATTCTCGAAACATGCTTTAGTTGTTTCATTGAAGAATGAATCCTGGAAATTGACTGCTAAATCCTTTATTGTAATGTGCAAAAACAATATAGTCACAGACAAAATTACCCCACAAACGAAAATACACCCTTCAAACGTGTTCTATATCCCCCCGAAAAAAGGAAATAATTTCTGAGCTGCAAGCCCAACAATCAAACAAAACAAAAAAAACTTTATTGCCTCAAGGTAGCTGACTTCCACCTAACAAATGACTCACCCTCATTATCCTGCTAAAATATTGCAAAACTCCTAGTGTTCCTATCTGTATTTCTTTGCTCTGGTATGAGATGCACAAACTCAAAGCCAAGACCACAAGAATGTCTACTTGACCATCGGCACAGCCTTTTGATGATTTGGACCAGTTTAATGTGATTTCACCAAAAGAGTAAATGACCAGCGAAATTACTCATTACTCACCACTGACATAATATCGAAATTTTGTGGCAATCCAATCAAAGACCATTGTCATTGGAGTTCTTACTGCATATTGTTGAAAGCCCTCTAGTTATAAATGCCTCGGTTCTGATTGTTGATCTCTTAGGAGTAACCGTCGCACTTGCCGATGGTTCAAAAATCAGCTGAAGCTTGGTGGCGATTGACATGTTAAGCTGAAGCATAGCCTCACAGAAGCACATGCTTCCTCCAGCCAGAGGAGCCTAACCTATGATGAACTCTTCAACAAGTTCTTCCAAGAGTTCCTCCTTCAGCGTCCTCTCAATCTCCCTTCCTATCTCATCGATGTTGCCTCCTAAATTAAACCATTTTGTATCCAGAACTTTCTTTTCTGCGTTACCTGCACCAAGCTCGATACGTTTTTTCACCAACATCTGCCAAGTTTTCTCAACAAGCCCCTCAGAACCCCACATGGGTCCGATCCTTCCCGTAGAATTAACCCATGGATGCAGATCCATACATGGAGCAAGGATCTCAGCCACGATTGAGTTTGACAGATCAAACATCAACTTCCTTTCCGACCGTGACCATGCAACCAGCTTACCGTACTTCTTTTCGAGCTTTTCAAATAAGTTTGGGTTCACTGGATATTCTGGTAAGTAACATGCATAACGAAGACTGTCTTGCTTGGCACTGTGAACACCAGAAAAGATAAGTATGTCGAGTAGGTAGGTGTACTCCCTCTCCTCTTCATCCATAAATTCCTCTTCTAGATGACCAGCCTGTTGAAAGAATTCACACACTTCTCTGTCATCGTCATTACTTGAAGTAAGAACTTCTGATGCCTCAGCACATTGATCTCCTAGCTTGGAGGTTAAAGTTTTTGAATGGAGCTCTGCAATAAGAAAGTCATTTATGTACATATTAAGAGGCAAATGGAATACGACGAGAGATGAAGAACATACTATGACTTCTTACACTTACCAAGATCTCCAGTTAGGCTTTCAGAACATCCTGAACCATTTACTCTCAATGGAAGCTCGAGTTCAGAAACAGCACATGGTTGCAAAGCCTTTGTAATTCTTACAGAAGTGAGCTGTTCACGATCTACCTGAAGATGACTGAATGATGTTTCCTGCAAGAACAGAAATACGTTATAAAAGTGATCCATCTTGAGCTTCAAGTTGCAATTGAAAATGATTTAGATACCTTTCGTACAAATAAAAATAAAAAGATGACAAGAAACTGAAGGGCTCCACAATTAACAAAAGCCGAGAAGTAAGCTTCAAGGCAAACAAAAAATTATGAAAGAAGAACCTTGTGTTTCTCCTACATTTGTTCTAAATGACATTGCATAAGGTAATATTCACATACGTATCCGAGAATCTCATTTGTTCCTACACTCAAACAATGGTCTGAATTTTGGAAAGAATTAACGTGCTTTAAAAAGTTTTTGTCAAGTTTCAGCTATATGATGACACACTGTCAGGACAGTGGTCCCTTCCATGATGGTGTGCAGGCATACCCTTATACACAGTGTAGGTTTATATCAGACCATGCCTCAGCTTTCTGATGCTATGATTAACAGCAATGAGAATAATGAAAAGTTTATCTGTGCTTTTTAGTTTGGATCCTAGTGATGGTGGAACCCAAGTATATAATCTAGATTCTCTATATAGGTTCTCACTCTCTGTTAAAGAAATACAAAATCATTTACAATTTTTTCATATCACATCAAAAGATAAAAAAAGCTGGATGCTTGTAGTGTATGGTCCACAAACCCTTTCAGGTATATACTTGAATATAATGAGGCATTTTTCTACAAGTAATGGGGTCAGTTTAGGCTGCTATTATACTCAGATAATACCATAGCAAATGCATTATAACACTGGTGTAAGAGGTTATGGTAAACAGTATGATAGAAGAAAATTAGTAATTTAATTATGATAAAATAAATTAAAGTAATTTATATTCGACACAAAAGAGGATCTGTGAGATTTACAATGACCACAGGATGCATGGAAGTTGGAAGCAAGATCATTATAAATGAATGATAATAGTAGTAAACAAAGAAACAAATAGGTGAAGAGAGGATTCAAACGATATCCTCTTATTTATGATGTACTGCTACACATACTCTGTAAATTCTGAAGTAAAGTTGACACAAACCTTCAGCAGATTACTGTTGGACACTTTAGGATCCTTTACAGCTTTACTGGCCATTGACAACTGAGGTAGCTCCTCATTATTTATCATCATCATATCCACATCCATATAATTGGGAATAGAAAGAGGTTTAAAATTTCCTTCACCAGCCGTTTTTGCAAGCACACCTTTCCTTGTCCTGTCTTGGTTCAAGTGAATTTCCTGTGAAGACAGGTTGTTTTCCTTCCCGCTCAAATTAGAGTAAAGCTGGTTATTACTGCTTTTAAAACCTACGAGTGAAGAACTTCCTCTCTGATCGGATTTTTTAGGTCTCAATTTCAGCACATCATTAGGTGTACAAAAATGTTCATCACAAAATCGATTCATGCTACTTAGATTTTGACTTCCATAAGTTGTTGATGAAGCGGGAACAGATGCAGGGTTTGGTAGATTTGTTAAGAATCCATCTTCCCAACTGTCACTATTGCTAATACTCAAAGGAGAACCCCCTGATGCTCGCATATCAGGTCTAGTTGATTTCTCAACTGAAACATTATGAACCTTCGATGAACTGGACACTGAATTTTGTCCTACCACATCAGATAAAGCAAGCATTTCAGCCAAAACACTTGAGCATTTACCACAGTCTACTGTCTCCTTAGAGTTACCAGCCATCTTCCAGTTCCCAGAGAAGTTTTTTCTAGCTTCACTTCTTATAAATTCAGTTGAAGGAGCTAAGGCAAAACATATGCTATTCCAGTTATTAAAATGGTTGGATGATCCTTCAGGGCTGCAGAAACTCTTCATGTCAGAGATATTGCAAGAGCTGTCTTCCCTGGAGAATCTGTTATACTCCACAACTGGTATGCTCATCTTACTGCTGCTTACAGACTCTCTCAGTTCTGTAATCTCTCTATCTAGTTCTCTGGAACCTTTATTCTTGCAATGAAAAGCTTCCGAGTTATGGGAAAAGTTCAGCCAATCCCTTCTTCCAATGTTGGCCTCTCGAAACCCAGTTTGAGCGGATGGTCTTATGTGAGAAAACTTCAAATTCTCAGGGGTTCTTAAATGAACACTTACACGGGATTTATCAATGTTATGCTTCAAAGGAACAATATGATTAGGATGGATGCACTGGTAATTGTTGCTGGCAAACCGTGCTAACTTATGTGAAAGAGAATCATTCTGAACCTTGAGAAATCGACTAGCCTTACCAGCAATGGGTATCCGAAAAGAGCTAAAGACACCATTTTGCATATGAACAAACCTGTCCGTCTTCTTCTTCAATGAACGATATACTTCACCACTTTCTGTCTTAGCACCATTTGATGATTTGAAAATTGTTTTCTTGCTTGTTAAATGAGAGGGTGCAAGCCGCTTTGAATCATGGAAATACTTTCTGAACAAGAAATCGGGTTCCTGGAAGACATTTAGAAAATTATGCTCAGTGCAGTCTTGGTTCCCCAACTCACTGGTAAATTTTTCAGAAATTCGAAGTGATTCGTCACTTGGAAGATGCACTGCATCCAATAAATTTTGGCCAAGAAAGCTTACATCACTTTTCCATTGTTTGCTTGCATTAAGCTTGCGTTGTTTTAAACTTGGCAATGCACTGCTATCTGTTTTTGTCCTGTCCCTCTCAACTTTCGGTCTTTGAATGACTTCATAGACATCCTTAAATTCTTGGTGCTCAGCCATGCTCATCCGAGGCAAACATTCCTCCCTGGTTAGGTACTTCTCTTGCAAGCCTGTAGATGGTATATCTTGAAAATAACCATTTATTGTCTTCTTTCGTTTATGGGCTACTTGTACAGGTGGCTGTTCGTCAAGACCCATTAATTTTGCAATTACACTAGGCGACGACCACCTTATTTCTGCTTCTCTTGGTATCTCTTTATCCATGGGTCTCTCTCTTGGTTTTACACTGGTATTATATGAGCCTTGGCCTGACTGAAGAGCAAATCAGAACCATCAGAATGTTTTAACAAATAATATAGGCGTCACAAGTTGAACACGTGTCCAAACACACAAATCAGACAGAGAAGAAAGATCCTCTCTTTTTTGTTCTCAAGTTAAGGGCTTTTGTTTTGGGCGTGAGATGATTGGATCTGATATCAAGTCTCCAGTACAAGTAATGAGAGATTTTTACAGCATCCATCAAGAAAACTTGAGATAACATCAAATATTGCTGAAAAAAAAACATCATGCTTTTTTATTAAACCACTATGACATCCATTACAGCTATCTGGATATTTCAAAATTAACCTTAAAAAAAGTAAAATATCCTTTTTTTTTCTTTAAAACTCTTTGCATGTTAAATGCATGAAGATATGCAGATCCTCTTGCAAAAGGCATTCTTGTTCCAGCGCATATGCAGCTCATCGAAGCAATATTAGATTAAGAAGGAAGAGTGACACTTACAGAACTTTCTTCTTTTCGAAAGCTACTGCTGCAATCAGAACCATATTCTACGCCAAAATCATTCCTTTGGCCCTTTAGATAACCGCATCCTGAAAATAAATTAAAACTAATTGAAGATGACTACTAGCCAAATATAAGTTCAAACAAATGTAAACATTAATCGCTGTCCTCAGACAGCTCTGAATAGCTTACGACAGGCATTGGAGATTCAGAACATGAACCAAATTATGAAAAAGATTTAGTCTCAAGGCGACTTCGATGCAAAATACAAACATCAATACAGAATCGGTCATTGATGCTTGAACTATTTAGCTTAGTCGCGGTATCTGAAAAATATGTGGAATTATTTAGCTTAGACGCGGAAAGGGACTCAGCTGCTGCAAAAGCTTTGCTGGGAGTAGTTATTGGTTCTTCGGTAGGGATAACTAACAGCAATTCATCCAATCAATAGCAGAACTCTCAAGTTAAGGAAAGACTACAACAAAAACACAAACGAATTTAGCTGTGCTTCTGTGCGTAGACATGTCTCGTCAACAGAAAAGGCCCATATGGCTATCATCGGTGAACTCTATGCTTAGCAAACCCGAAACAATGGGGAAGAAGAAGCCATATGAAGGGGGACCTCAATTAAGAGAGCAAAAAAGATCCTGGTGGAAAAAGGAATCAAGTTTGGACGATGATGGTGATGAATGATTCAAAGTATCAGCCGTGGTACGAACTTCACGTAGATGAAGCAACACAGAATCTTCAGGTAACCTTAAGAACGAAACACATCGAAGAAGAACTACTTGACAACCTGCACCTGCAGAGATTTCGCATAAGTACTCTGACAAACTCCTGCTATTGAAATCAATCATCTTGAATTAAGAAGAATCAAATCTTTCTCCGACAGCGAAATTGCTCCGACGCTCCACTAAAAAAGCGGCCCTCCCAAAATTGCCTTTTTATTCATATTTCTCATATGACAGGATCAAAGCACGACCACAACTTGAAAGAAAGCCACAAGTAATCGTCATCGTCAAAGACTCGATCGTTCTGTCCACAACTTACGAAAGCCACGCAGCCACACGCATAGCCAAGAAAAGAAACCGACGAAAAGAGACATAAATACTCGAAGCACGTAAATCCAAACCACCGGGAAGGGGACGGAACAAATCCAAGACGCACCGGGTGTCCGCAACATGCCACCGCCGACCCGATACGCCCTCTTCCTCCGCCGGCCTCGCCGGACTCCTGAACCCTGTTGCGTCCGAAACCAATCCACCTCCATGTCTTCTTCCCTTCCCTTCTCCCATACAAAGAGGAGGAGGAGGAGGAGGAGGAGAAATCTCTAGCAATGCCCGCAGATCGCGTCCTCCATGGTTCCTCTTCTCCGGAACAATTCGAGAGCGAATACCAGACTCTACGAATCGTTGTCGAAGGGAGACGCCAGGGAAGAGAGATCAAATCGAGAGAAGAGCTTCGTGATTGGGAACGCAACGTTTGGGGAGGAGGGCGATCGAGTAAACGGCGGCGTGGCGGTGGTTGGGTGTGGCGTGTGGGTACGTGCCTCGTGTGGTACGCTTGTGGGTATGTCACTGTGTCGGGCAAAAATAGAATACACGCATAAGGCAGTGGCGGCTACTTGGCGATGTGAGTGATACGTATTTGGATTCGGAAAATTACACGCAAAAGATCTATGTTGGGATATGGGAATCGCATGCAATAATATGAATGGTGTGAAAAATCTATGTTCAGATATGGAAATAAGGTTTTACTTATTGAATTCAATCTTTTCTTCAGCGTCAAATCCGGAGTTGCCCCCAATTAAGATCTGTTGAGACACAAATACCTGAGTTCTTAATAAGCACGAGATTATATGGATATAAGTTCTTTAAATATATTCAATAACAAAAAAATGTGAATAATTATCTTTTTCTTCTTTCTCTGGTAATTTTACTTTTTGGCAGCAACACTGCAAATCTTACTGTTCATGTTCATGTTACAATCACATAGAATATTGGTTTGTAGCATTGTTTGTGAGCCCAACGAAGCAAATCAAATTGTTTGTATCATTCTGTTTTACTTTCCTTTTTTTTATTGGATCGAAATGAAAGTTCATCAGGCAAAACAAATGGTTCGAGTAATCGTTCGACGGTGTTAACTAATGGTGGAGGAAGCAGCAGCTCATGATGACAAAAGAAACAAGTGTTCCCACATGGAACCACAAGCCACAGAACCCCACAAGCATGAATAGGAGCTGTCTTAAGGATCACAACCACCATGCTTGTTTCTCTTCGCACTGTCAAACACCATGCATGTATATTTCTGTGCTTAACAGATGATAATACTATTAACAGATTTGCAGGAAGCTGCTGCAACGCTCAGTTCATTGAGAAGCAATCACTAATATCACAGATAAAAAGGGTATTTAAAGCAGTAGTAACAGCGCTTGCAGCTCCAAGAATGTTGACAATAACATAGCTAGAATTCCATTGCAACAGCAGGTTAACTGAAAAGATCTTGCAGCTTTATCCCTTGCAATCAGCAGCTACATAACAAAGACGGTCCACGGGAACTATTGTTGCTTGATGTGGAACACTGAATGCCCGAAAAGGGTAAAATGTAAATTCAATCTTATGTAAATGATTCAGGGTAAGCCCCATCCGCACTGGGTCTTTGTAACTGATGTATCTCAAACATGAGAAGTTGTATAAGAGTAAGCTGTTTAAAAGAATAGTTTCATGAACTCCCATGTTCTCAAGGAACCTCTTCTAGACCAAATTTCTCAAGAATCGCTGTTGTTTCTTGTCTTGCACTGTAAACAAAGACAAACAGAATAAATGAAGACCATGTCAATCAAGTAATTTATAGAATGTACTTCTAAAATGCTAACACAACCATTATTTCTATGAATAACAGCCTTGAGTTGTAAAAGCCGCTACCTGGCCAGACCTGATAGGTGTTTCTCAACTCTGGTTGCCTTTCAGTTAATTCTAGTCGAGTCTGGCCAATTAGCCTAAATCATGGGTTTAGATATCAGACTCAACCAATCCCTATCTCAACTGAGATCACTGATCCTCCAAAACCTTACTAATAACACCCATCTATCTCTCTACATGCATACATATATAACTTCATGCAAGCATATACAGAAATACACCGACAGCAACCAATATGTATGTAATACAAACCATGGTATGCAGTACCGAATGGTACCGCCTGGTATAGACGGTACATACCGATCCGATGGCATACCGGTACATGGACCGCCCAGTACCGCTACAGTATGAAGAAAATATATAAAATTATTTGGTACATCAGGGTGTACCGCTCGGTACGCCCTAGTGTACCACTCGGTACACCGGTACTGTACCATATCGAGCCAACTTCGAAACACCGGTATGGTACGGTATTGCATACCTTCATACACATAATGAAACATCCATAGCATGTGAACTCTCTGCTGGTAGAACCTAGCAACTATGTTGTGCAATGTGCATATAATTGTTATGTTGCACACAAACTATGCATGTAGTGCAAAACTTAGCTGATCTTCCTAATTGGCATAGTTGAATCTGATGATAATTACTTATTAAATTTGAAAGAATTACCTTCCAGGTCTTAGAATTTTGAATAGTCCTGGCTTTATCAAATCAACCACTGTTGAACCAGCACGGCCAGAAGGAAGCACTCCACCATCATAAACATATGCACAATATTGCCAAAGGTTTTCAAAATCCTTGATACTGACGCTACTGGGCTGTCCACTAAGATTAGCACTTGTTAGAGCCAGTGCACTTCCAGAACCACGAGCAACGGCTCGAATAAAGTTGAAATCAGGCACACGAACTCCAATGCTATCTAAACCTGGATTGAGAGATTTGTCCAATATGCTAGAATCGCCTGAAAATTGAATCTGACTGTTACTTATATGTAAAATCATATGATGTTCTGTACTTATATGTAAAATTAGCCAGACCTCGCCTCAGAACAACAGTCACAGGACCAGGAAGGAGGCTGTCAAGCAAACCATGAGGCAAGTGATCAACGGTGGCAAAGCGAGATATATCTGATACACCAGCAACAGAAATTGCTAGAGGACTTGTCTGCTTCCGTCCTTTAATCTCATAAATTTTATTTACTGCATCTGCAGAGCTGACAAAAATGCACTTTTAAAGTCCAAAATAATGTTCCCAGGACAATGTATTAAGGCATGTGATATAACAGAAAATTTTGAAAATTTGCATACCACTAGAAAATTCTCCAACCAAGTAAATCGTAAATGTAAAAGCAGCAACTGTGGCTGCAAAAGCAACAATAACAAGTAACAAATTCTGCAAATTCACCTATTCTCTATTATTAACTGCAATAGTTCATTCTCTGCTAAGTATAAGCTTTTCATCCCTCCATTTTGATGGTTATGCTCAACAGACAACTCCAACACCAATCTTGAAGATTAAGTGGGTGAATTATTTCTCACATCGGTACCAAAATCTGTACCACCTGCTTTATGAAAACCTTGTACCCTTGCCATGAAACCCAATTCCTAGATATTTCTTGGCAACAGTTTGCTTCGATATTGACTAAAGGAAGTAGACATGATCAACAAAGAACAATTTTGTTCATCTTATCATCTTGTTTCTTCAATTCATCATTTTCTTTCTATAGCTTCAATTTTTCCAAAACTAATCATACTTTTTGTGAACCAGCAATATCCTTTATTATCATATTTTTCCCTCCTCTCTGCTTACTCACTGCAGTAGATTACGAATACCAATTGTAGCATTTCTTTTCTATTTTCTCAGCATTTCTGTCTTATTCCTTCTTTCCCTACAAAGGGGGAACCTATTGAACTTCATGCATACTAAAATGAAGCTGAATTGTCAGTTTGAGTATCAGTTCGGCATTCAACCAGAAGAAAATTGAAAACTAGAATGTCCCATGAATATTAAGCAAATGAAGAGTTAAGATGCCAAGAATAATAAAGCATCTGAAGCTCAAAGAAAAAGGCCAGCCCGCTTACCAGGCATCACATGCAAATCCATAAAGTGTATCAGTCGGCACCGCAATAACTTGCTCAGTTTTAATCGCCTCGATTGCTTCTTCAATGTGATCATCTGTTGCTGGAAGGACTACTCCTGTCCTAACCTTAGAGCCTATCTCAGAGTTGTCCACACTTTGCGACATATAGCTCCGGATAGCCCCAGACGATCCCCTCTTCTGAGACAAAACAGGAAAGCTACTAACCTGAACACACCTGAAACAACAGATACTATCGATAGCAAAGAACAAACATTAAGGAGTCACTACAAAACTCCATCTTTGTCAAAAATTCATTATTAGGTCTTTGCATACTAAAAGGAAGCAAAGAAATATGAAAAAAAAAAGATTAATGCTTTAATATCAACAAGCAAAATAGAGGAATTTGCGCTAAGCGGGGAGAACAAACTGCCTAAATACTAAAAAATTGGAATTTTGAAGATAAAGATAGAAGTCAAAGGCATTAATTCCAACCACGGCTGCTCCAAAACCAAATCTTTTGGGAATCATATCTTCAGAAAGTGTTCCTCCAAAGAAAAGGATATAAGAAGAAGAAGAAGAAGAGAAAAGCTCTCGAGAGCGCCGAGTTCAGAGACGGACAAACCTATGCGGAAGGCGCCTTAAGACAAAGAGGGGACAAAGAGGCAATCTTTCTATCGTCTTCGCCGACGAAATCATGAGCCCTTCTCCCTATCTCCGATATCAATAGTTTAATTAGTTGCCGGCCGATGACCACGTTCGCCAACGTCCTATAATCTTGGAAAGCGCAAGATCCAGCCACTCATTTGGCATCGAACGGCGGTGGATGGCTCTCGGGGAAGGTAGGGCAGCTGACCGCAAGCTTCTCCTCTTGAAAGGGAGGTGACCTGACCGCGCGTTTTAGTGTTTGAAACCTCCATAGAAGCTCAAATACATGGCGGTGACCCGACCGCGCGTTCCCTATACTTGCGAACGAACAGTTGCCAGGGGTTTTAGGGTTTCTATTCCCGCCTGGGGGTTCTACGATGGCGGAATCGATCTCAAGGTCACTGAGGGACGGTTGCTTGGAAGGAGAGCACGCGCCGGCCCTGACCATCGAAGACTCCCTTGCTTGCCCTCTCGGTTCCCACGTCTTCGATCACTTCCTCGCCAATCTCGCGTCCCAAATCGCCGATGGAACATCTCAAGCACGGTCAGTGCAAGTGCCCCCAGGTAGGGGGATGTAGAAAGTTCGAATTTTTAGGCTTTTACATCATAGCTCACTGATTCTTGGATTATTTGATGCAGTGGCTTGGTGCTCGTTGCGTTGAATCGGAGCCCGTCGTTCTATATCGATTTGCTAAGGCGCAAGGGGGTAGACGCATCGCTGGTTGATAAATGGTAAGGGTTCTTGGCGCCGAAGTGAAATAAAAGACCTGTATTTACGTTGCTACTTGGAGTGGTATTGGAACGTCATTTGGTATCGGCTCGGTAGCAGGGTTCGGATTCTGGACTGCTACTCGGACCCGCTCGATTGGAAGGACCGAATTCCGCCGTTAATGAATGTTCAAAAGCCCTCTACGAGGGAAAACGTCTCTTTCTTCAGAGATGTGAGGGACATCAATAAGCTGTTGTCTTCAGTTCTTGACCTTGGAAAAGGTATTACCTGTAGTTGGTTTGATGCTCTTAATTTTATTTTCTTGAACCAGGGGTTACATTCGTTCACTCACGACTTCTATTGTCAGGGTTTGTTGGGCAAGGCAAGACTCGCTTTGCAGTAGCTGTTGACCTGGTATGCTCAGAATCTTACAGTAACACTTTCTTGATGATAATTAAGTATTGCAAATGAAGGATATACAGTCTGACTATCACCTAATTTTTCATTGGGATCATCCATATTCTGCTTTTTTGTTTCCCAGTTCCATGTGCTCATTACATCTGAGTTTCCAGTAAATGTGCAGATTTATGTTCTTACTGTAAGTTATTGTTTGATGTAATCTTTTTCAGGTTAGTAATTTGCTGCGACACACATCATTACCATCAGTTGCAGGCCTACTTAATAATCTTCGCAGCAATGGTATATTCATTTTTATAGTTTTTTACATGAATAATTTTTTTAGAATCTGAAAGCCAACGATAGTTGTTGATGTTAATCATTGTTTGACTTTATCATAAAATTAACCTGCTAATTTTTAGAGTTTGGACAGATGTCATGATCATAGTTGATAGTTCATAAAAAGAGATTTTTCATGATGTCTGAATGATAGATCAATTTTCTATGCATGCCTAATTGTGATGTATAATGTTGTCTTGTCTTCTTATACATGGTATAAAATGAATGATATAATCTTCAGAGTATATCTGCCATGTATGAGTTTTTATAAGTAGGAAAAACAGACAAATTTATACAGAATTTAATCTTTTCTTTGTTGGTAGATTCAACAAATTAGGAGAGACAATAAGTGGCCTAAGAGCAAAAAGGTTTTTTATTTTTTGAAAAAGTGACAAAGATTAACTTAGAGCAAAAATGGGAAGGAGTGCAGATCGTTAAAACTTGGGCAATTCAAGTGAAAGACAGTCTATTTGTTCTGGCATGGACGGTGAAGGGTAAAACATCCGACAAAATGTTCTGGATAGACCAGGGGCATTCCATCACTTTGTTCAAAACGTTAATGGTCTGGAGGTAATCAGTTTTGACCCAGATGTTGGAGAAGCCTTCCCTTTGAGCTATCCACACTCCAGAACAGCCCATAGCTCTGATTATGAGACTGGGTGCTTATCAGAATCTGTATTTAGTATGTCAGAATCTCTCTGTGACATGATATGGTTCGTCGTGAAGCTAACAACGATGGATGCTTGAAGTTAACAAGGGCTTTGCAGTTGCAGGCTACCATGGTGACACATAAGGAAAGCATTCCAAGTGTATTTATGTGTGTCCACATAATAATTCATTTGAAATGCCTACAGAGATTGATATTGTAGTGTTGTCCTATATCTTCTTTTACATATATTGTTAAATGCTTGCTGATTCAAAATTATATAAGGTTCATTTCTTCTGTGTGCACTGACATGAAGTCTGTGAATAGAGCTTCTGGGCTTCTTCATCAATCTGTGAAGTGTGAATAGAATTTCACATCTTGTGAAAGTTTCTTTCTCCATTGTAGTAATCCTTTCTTGTTTGTATATTTTTTGGGTTTGCTAGTAGGTATTCTTTTTCCTGTAGCAACAAATGAAAACGTGCATTAACTTTTAATTTCAGTGAATTGGATACCTTATGTCTATTTTTTATTTGTGATGGAAGTTTGTGAAGTGGCAATAGGTTTATCATATTCAAACTCTCTGAAATGCTCAAATCACACTTGTCAACATTGTTGCTGCTAAATATTATTACCATAATTTTCTGTAATATCATTATAATAAAGATGGATACTTGAATGTGGAAAACTTATTGGCTTTTAATTGCAGATCAAATTTCATGTATCTTTTGGTTAATACACTCGGACCTTCATGAACCCAGGGTCTCCACAGCTCTTGCATATGTGTCTACTGTGGTTGCTAGTGTACAGCCAATAATGCAGTTTACTGATGAACATAGAAGTCGACGAGACTTTCTATGGCTTGAGAAGAATTCTTGTAAAGCAAAATTTTACGTACGCCTTAAACGTCGCAATGGGAGAGTGAAGCTACTTGTGGGCTCCCTCGTCTTTTGTATTTTTTTATGTTAAGGAACAAAGACTCATATATTCAGAATAATGTGGTATTTAATTTCCAGGCAGAAGAGCTACACATGGATCAAGTTGGTGTTAAATTTGCAGCTGTAACCTCTGAAAATTCATTTGTCAACAAAAGCCTTTTGCCAAAGGTTATCACCATTTACCTTTTCCTGTCATAGCTTTTGTATCTAGGGACCTGCATGTCCGCTTCTTTTTCACTCTAGATTCAGAATGTTACAAGCTTAAGTGAGGAGCTTCCCCATACATAACACACTATCCTTCAACAGGTACAGTTCAATCTTCAGCTATCAGATCAGGAACGTGTTGATAGGGCAAAAGTTGTTCTTCCATATGAACATCAAGGTATAGAGCTTATCAAAACAAATTTAATGAATTTACATTTTGTGGCCTTACTATCATTGTTAATCTAGTTTATCTTATTTCTTTATGATGAAAATTTGTCATTTATGGTGCTGGTAAGAAAAAAGTGCATACTGCAGTTGTTGATGATAACCAGTTCTATAATTTAAGGAGTCAATTTTTACAAGGTGATGTAGATTTTGATGCATAAGTTGAAGACATGGTTAGATCATTTATGATTGAGTTTCAATTTTTATGCTTAGCCATGTCATTGGGTGACACTAGCAGACTAAAGGATATTGACACGTCTACGAGAACGTTTCCTTGACAATTCATATCTTAAAAAGCCCGAGGCTTAGGAAGATAATAAAAAGCTGCCACTCGTTCGGTTGAAGAAAAATAATATGCTTCATTTGCATGTTCTTGTTGTTTGGTGCATTAAGATGTTGGTTCTACATGATATTAGTATGATATGTAGTATTAAAGGTTTCAAATAACTGGTTGTAGGAGCTAAGGGAACAGACTGTTTTGCATGCTTCTCCGTTTTGGTGTTTTAAAGAAGAACTGTAACAATATTAATACTGGATACAATCAGATCCATGTTTCTATTCATGGAAGCTATGTTGACCAACAATTGAACGATACTACTAATTATTTTAAGCTGCCTATTCTCAACATTTAAATATGACGGTTTGGAAATGGTCAACTAGTGTATGATTGCATTCTGGTTTCTTGTGACACTATTTTCATATTAGGCAATGGTGAGGCCATACAGATCTATGATGGGCGGCGATCTCTTTCTGACGACCAGAAGGATCCTCATTTAGTCCAGCCGTCTACTTTCTCAGTGATGACAGACGCCCAGGCCACTTCTGGGAATGGTGAAATACATTATATTCGTGATTCAGATGATGAGCAACCAGATTCAGATGAGGACCCAGATGATGATTTGAATATTTAAGATGACCCGGATCATCTGATGTTGCTGTGTCTCTTCCTGTTGATCCCAGAATGCACATATCAAATGCCATCATTTCACACAGCATGAGTCTCACATATCAAATGCCATCATTTCACACAGCATGAGTCTGTAACTTGTCTTCCTTGCTTGTGCAAACTCTGTTAAGACTGGATATATAGCTTTGATAAAGAAAAGCAATTTTGCTAAAATATTGATGCCAATTGCTTTCGGATGGTAAACGTTCAGATGCAAATAAGAAGATGAAAGTTTGATCCTTGTGTCCTTTTCCCAGTAGTGACATCATCAGCATTTACCATAGCAACAGCATCGTTGGATTTCATCAAATGAGAACAAATTACCATAATCTGACGATGGTTTATTGTTAAATGTATGGCTAATTCAGTGACATTTTATTATTTTTTTTCGCGTTGAATTATCGATTATATGTAGTTCCAAAGGAGACTCTCATTTATAATTTGATCAATGATATCGACCTAAATAGAAATGACTCGTGGAGCTGAGTTAACGAGTTTGAGAGCAATTAGATGGGAGGCGATGGGTTTTGGTCGATGATATGGACCATCTTTCTTTCGCTGTTCGAATGTGTTTTGGAAGAAGAAGGCTTCATTCAACAACAGTTCCTGTTTGTTTTGTGGACCGTGATGATATTTTAGTCCCACATCGGCAAGAAAAGCGTATCACATCCGGTGACCTCCTTCATAAGGCACGGCCTGCCGATCACATTGTCACGCAGCTGCGTGGTGGGCGCAAAGCGAACTATTCTTTCGCCTTTTACTAAAGAATACCGTGTGCCCGCCACTCTGAGCAGCATACGCCTATTTTTGGAGGGCGATTCTTCGTCGAAGGATGCCCCATTAAGCCTAAATCTAAAGATTGCTCCTCTCTTGAGACTAGTGGATATTTTCCTAGTCTTCAAATAAATTATATTAACTAATTTTATCGAAAAATGTCTAAGGTAAGATATTACTGCATTATTAGGTGAACCGATTTATTATCACGTAAATTATAGTATTTTTAATAAGATTATACTATTTTTAAGATGAATTTTTAAAATTTTCTATGATAACTTATTGTTTTTCACTCTTTTACTGTCCCACCAATTACTAAACCTAACCAAAGATGAAGGTACAGTGGTCTCCGAGAAGAGATGCAAACAACGATGATGTATGACACTTCTAAGATTATTCTAAGATTAGTGATAACAATGAAGGTCAAGGGTCCCATAAGATCTAACGATGTCATATAGTCTCTTTGCATTTCTTCGTTGTCGATGCGATCTGACAAATGATGATAATGAGGGTTGACGATCATGCGTAAGACGAAACGGAGCAAAGGTGTGACTAGGGTTGGGGTATGATATTTTTAAAATAACAAAAGTAAAATCATCTTTCTACGTAGCTAGAGGTATTTATATGAAATTTTTAAACTTAAGGTGCTCTACAATTATGAAACTATAGAATTTTTATGAAAATTCATCCATATTTTTATTAACTTTATAAAAATATTGTAAACCTATAAAAAAATACAATAATCAACCTATAAAAAAATCTCTGGTACTATCTGTTCTTTCATCTCCTTTTAGAGTCATCTGATGAGTGTTATTGCAAGCAATCTGAAAATAGATTCTGGTTGCCGAAAGGTTCTTCTAATGTTCTCTACGATTTGAAGCTGTGGTTCGGACATTATTGATGACCCAGTCAAAAGGTTGTATGATGATGATGATGATGATGACGATGATGATCGCGGCCGACCGAGCTCCGCGTTGATTTGCTTTCCCCTTGTGTTTCGTGACAAACAAACCATTGAAACGATGCCATTCCCATCAATCACGCGGAGACAGAATCCAAACCCTGTCAAAGAAATCGAGAAATGGAAAGGGACACTGCAGAAATAAATGCGCTTATAATTTCTTCATACAATGATTACAGCTTTCAACAGATGTACGCTTCTTTGGACTTCCCTGCGACTCTCATTTTTCGCATGCTTGCCCGCCGACGACGACACCATCACGCTTGCTCGACTCCAATCCACACACGTAAAAACCATGGAGACAAGCTCTGGCTTCCCGGTAAAATAATGATACCGTGTAATGTCGGGAAGGCATCATTCAGGAAGAGCTAATTCATCGAAACTGGAAATGACACACATATAATTGCCTCGGTCCATTGTGTGGCTTGTGTGAGCATATCAAGAAGCTACAGCAACAGCAGAGATGTCCCATGCGTCTTCTCCGTTGTTTCTGTCTCGCAGAAAGCTGGTAATCTTTGCTGAAAAGCATGGACTCTGACAACTTCTTCTGTGATGATAGGTGGGGTTGCTCTTATCGTTTATGTCACATGACTGTTCCGGTACCTGTAAAACTTCAAGTCATATATGATATTTGACATACTATGTGGAATAGTATGTTGAGCTCTCAGATCTCCCATCAACTTCGACCTCCAAAATCATACACGTAAAGGTAAAGAGGCACACCTACATTACTGGTGAAGTCCCAATCAACCGAAACTTTTCAGCAGAGGTCGACTGTAACCACACAAGAAGTCGACAACAGTAGCCACAAAACGTTACTTCATTTGCAATCTCGACGTACGGGATTAATTTACAGATTTGCAATGACAAAGATCATGCTGCATGCGGCCTATGCCACCGAGTTGTTCGATCCAATGCCCGCCGCAGGATGATCACCGGAGGCTAATTTACTTTACCTTACCATCCTTGCCTCGCGTGGAGGGTGCAGCTTGTGGCCACCACCTTCGACAGTAACGCTAGCTTGGACGCAGGCTATATAGATTGTTAATTTCAACGGATGGGTGCCACCTTAGTCTTCGTCTTCGTCCGGATCTCTGGAAGCCATCCGGGTGAGCATCGTCCGGATCATCTGCATTGTTCTCATCTCCATCACGCTCTCCTCTCGGTTCTTCGAGTACGCCTCAAAGAACTCCGTGTTCTCCTTCTCCAGCTCAGCCCACACTGGCAATTTAAGCACACAACTGCTATCATAAATGCTAGATCAAAATCAATGACGGTCTTCGCATATGTTAGATCTTAATATACACAGAAGGTGATTTTAATATTAGAATTCTTTCTTTGTAAAAGGAGAAGGCATCTAGCGACTATCTCATCTCCTCGCTTATAATCTTCCTTCCTATATCTCCAACAACGGAGGTCTTCTTCTTATACGCGAGCATGCACGTAAAGCTATTACAAGATTTCTTGTCTATCCTAAGACATAAATCCCTAGGTTACCTGCAGGGTTCGAATGTTGATACGATCACTTACAAAAGAGCATCAAGCTTTTGTTACGTGTCATGGATTATGTGTCGTCGCTCTCTCTCTCTCTCTCTCTCTTTCTATATATATATATACATATATACCTGTGGCAGTGATGACAGGCTTGATGTTGGCGTGTTTGGAGAGGGCTTCCACGCACTCCTCCTTGCTCATGTGGAAGAGGAGGCATTTCTCGATCAGGTGCTGCACCTGCAAGCAACACCCATGAAGGAAGATTAAGATCAAGATCAAGATGTCTCACGGTAACCGGGAAAAGAGAAGAGCAAATTTGTAGGGGGTTCTTCTCCTCGTGGATCACCATGCGGATGTAGGAGGCCGATGATGAAGAAGAGGAGTCACCCATGACGAAGCTAAACCAGACGCGGTCGGCATACACACAAGCTACACGACCGGGGGGGGGGTGGGAGTAGTCCTTAAAAAGAAGGCGGCAGCACCGATGTGATCAGAGCCAGGCCGGCGACCACGTGGGCGACGAGCGACGATTGGTGCAGACGAGTTGCACTAAAGCCACGTCCGTCCCTCATGTGGGCCCTCCCTTCACGTGGCCCGTGGGCCCCACATTCCCAGATGCACCATAACACACGTACCCAAGCAGCCGCTGCCGTCCTCGGCTCTCCCGCTTGTGTGCGCAGATATATGGGCCCCGATGCTCGATGGTGGTGACGTTTTCAAGTGTGAATGGGTCGGGCTAAATGGCGTCGTTCTCACGATCCCGACATGGCCGAGTCTAAATTAGATTCCATGCACGTCGGATTCGAGAAAGAGATAGAAGCAAGCAGTAGACTCCGTGTCGTATGTTCCGCTCGACGCGCTCTGCGGTGGCTGTCCTATTTATGCCTCACTTTGAATTCAACTTTGGGGAAGTTGGGGTCCAACACCAGTGTTCTGTACGTTCGACTTGGGGCCCATCGGGACGTAGGCATAGTGAGGTTGCTACGGGTGAGGTATGGGTCATTCAGCAGCCCCAATAGCAGTAGCTTTGTCTCGGTGCGTCTGCGTTTGCAATCACGACTCTGGGTTGCGACACCCGGCAGCGTCCAAATCCGGCCACATGGTCTGGACCCCACTTGCCACTGTCGAGTAAGAGAGCTGCTCTAACGATGACCAGGCTGTGAGGCTTCACGTGTGGCATCCTGAACTTTGAACAACGTACTGACGTGGCTCATTGCTATTGGGTTGCGACCACAAAAGCGACTGATGGTTGGGTGTGGCAAACGCCAAAGAGAGACAAACGTCAAACCGGAGGCCAGATTTAAGGTTCCCCAGAGCTGATGGCATGCAGGAAGAGGATTCAGTCGCATGGAGAGGCCAAGGCGCAGGATTCTCCTTTTGTCGGAGTAATGGTCGGAGTGGATTCTTTTAGTCCTTTCTCTGTGTGCCGGAGTGGTCCTTCACCTTGGATTAAGGTCGAGAAGAGCACAGAGACGGACTTCGCAGGCGAAGTTTCCTGTGCCAATCGAACTCGCTTAGCTTTTGCTTGAACTCATGGATGTTGGGTCTAACAGGATCGAAATCGATCAGCACGAATCATGGAGTACAAAAGAACCCACACTGCCATCTTCCAATTGACTACATGTAACACTGCCACTATTGTGGATCACACTCGCTCAATCAGATCCATAGCTGGAATTAGATGGAGAGAACCACAAATCAGCATGTATTATTATTTGGCGACCGGATTGATTTATATATCTCAAAATGAACTTGAAAGGGTCGACTGACTCGCCTTTATTGACTGTACGAGACGACTACGGGTCTTTCACTGATGGGGTGTTTAATGGGCCGAGATAAGCCCAAAACAAGCCCAGAGGTTCAACCCAGTTCAACATCATCCGGCCCGGTCCGAGCTGCTGAGGGAATTAAAAAAAAAAAAAATATGACTTTACATGTCTATCTGTTAAAATATATTTTGATTGGTCGATCTGAAAGGTGACTCAGATCTAACTATTAACTCTCTTTTTTTTTTTGGAATATGTCTCGAGAAATCAAAATGAGAGTATTGAATATATTGAATATAAGTAGGATAATAGTACAAAATTACATCGGGATATGCTTGACAAAGATGCTGTGTAAGTAAGCAAATAGGATTCGGATGATTTAACTTAATATTGAATTCAAATATGATTTAATCATATTTATATTGATTAGATAAGATGTTTAATGACGATAGATCTATTGATTTTTACAATGTGAATGGTGGTAGTAAGAAACAATATTGGATATTCGAGATGACTCCTTAAATTATCCAAATTTGACACATAATTAAACAAGCCTCTTGCCTAATTAACACAGCAAATATCAACTCCTTCAGCTATCATTCGTGTTTCTTCACCGGTGCTAGCACCCAACATTATAGTTAAGTCATGCTCTCTTCCAGGAGATATCCATCGAAAGACATAGTTACTACGAAATATCTTAGTATAAGAAATTAAAGTATCAAAAGAAGTTAAATATTCATTTTATGAAATTTCCTTACTCATAATAAATTAACATCTTGAAAATACAAGAAGATTAAACAAGGAAAACAACTAGAGCTAAGCCTTGTAATCTTCCATCGTTGGAAGCATCGAGGAGGAGCCAATTCCACATGAATTCTAACTTCCTACGCTTGTGATATACGATGGAAACTCAAATTTGTCATAGGGCATTGATGCTCTCACGTGTCACACTTAACCATCTTAAAAGAATAGTTTGCCAAGTTATCTCTCAAATCTATCATCTCTTTTAGTGATCTAACTAAGAAGTTTGAGCTCATTTTCATTAATCATAAGCTCCCTAAGAAGTCAACCACCTCTTTAATGACAATAAAACAAGGCCAAGATCATAAGGAAGAAAGGTTTCAAATCCTAACCCATCTATTCCTGACCAATGCCAACATTAGTGGCTTTTGTCTATCTTGATTCTTCTCATCAGCCATACCAAACCGTTGGCTCCTAAGGACACAAACCAACACCTCATAGTTGAATTCCTAATAGTAAAAAATCCAATGAAGGAGGGCTAATATAACTAACTGTGCCAATCCGACATTGATGTCTATCGATCAAGTACTTAGCCTTACGAAAGGTAGAGATCAGTGACTCAACTCATTTCGTAAGAAAAAGATTGCACCAAACCATGAGGTGCCCTTCGACGATAACACATTTGAATTAACACAAAGTGCATCCTTCAATATCAGCATAGTCGAATCGATCTAAAGCGTTCCCTTCGATCCAATGATAACATAATCAAATCGACCAAAAGGGCCCTCTTCAATGATAGCATTATCAAATCAATCTAAAACACTCTCTAAGATGATAACATGATCGAATCGATCGAAAACGCTTCCTTTAGTGATAACATGGTTGAAACAACCCAAATTGTTCCATTCCACAATAATATGATCGAAATTGCTCAAATTGCTCCCTTCGACAACAATACGATATAATTGGCCCAAAGCTCTCATTTCGATGATAGGATAAATGAATCCTCCTCTTTAAGGTCGATGGTCAAATAAAAATTTTATCACGCATCGACTCTATTACACATGTTAAGACACGATGAAAGAGGGCAAGTGATATGAGAATAATAATATAATAAAGACTATCGACACCTTATAATGTCATCCTCACCTTATAATAAAGGCGTTTAACTGCTCTTAGTATTAAACTATAACCTCGAACTTAACCGTCCAAAGTCTCACTATAAGATCCTCGAGCATATCTCAAGGGGAGCTCCTCTCTAATTACACTCTTTATATTCGACACTTAGATCGAACCCTCCGAGTCTCTTAGTAACATAAATGCTATAGGAGAATTATCGAGTACGCTCTCGATGTAATTTTATAAATAAATTATCACATGAACAGAATCGGTTAACTAAGAAATGACATCCAGCTTCGACACCATCTAAAATTTAGATTTAATATATACATTTTCGTTATATACACCGTAATTACTTGTCTAATAAAATCACATTAGCTACTATAAATAAATAAACAATAATTTATATACGCAAAATATATTTTAATTATATATATTGATCGGAGGAATACATATGCTGAATTTGCATTAAAAGAAAATAACTGAAAAATCAGTTGGGAGGGACGATTGCTTTCTTTTAAACGAGAAAAGGGATGTCGATTTCCAATCTGTCAGTATAAAAGCTACTCACTGCTCCTCGTCTTCGATCGTTCCTCTTCCCCTTGATCGCCGTCTTCGACAAAGGTAATATCTCGGTCCCTCCGATCTCATAGATCTGTGCTTTCATTGATCGATCGGCGGCTGGGGTGTTCTTTTTGTTTCTGAAACTTAGGATCCGCGGTCTGGTGGTTCGCATCCGGTGATATCGACCCCGATCGGTGCATTCAAGGCGGTCTATCTTGTTTAACAGTGAAAGATGCTGTCTTTCAATCAAAAAGTTGAATTTTTAGGGTTTAATTTTGAGCTGGTCGCGAGCTGCACATTCGGAAACCGGATGCTATTTGTGCTTTATTCTTTTTGAATTGATCGTTGGTTTCATTCTATCGGCGTCAGTTCCTTCGATTATCGATTGATATGCCTATGCGGAGATCTGCTTTTTTGATGGCTCTCTGATCCGTTTGCATTCTCCAGTAGGCTATTTTTGTAGACTTTTATTAATCTGTTGTTGGATCTGACCTATTTATTGCATCCATTTATGCGGAACTTTGCTGTCTGCTTGGTGGAAAAGAAGAATGGGATCTTCTTTGTGGTTGCTGCTTATTCTGTTTCTTTGCCCCTTTTATTGTCGTTGTTTATGCCTTCGTGATACTATTTCGTTTCCGATGACCGGCACAGATAGTGAATGTAGTGTTGGTAGTACTATATTACACGCCGATTACTAATTATAACACAATCGGAGAATCAAAGCAAGGAATGACCTGGGTACATTGGTATTCTAGTATTTTGGTTTGCAGGCTTACATTGGACTTTTGACCTTGTCTTTTCATGGTTTAAGTGTTTGAACACTAAATAAACATTTCTTCTATGAGGCTTTTTTATATCCTTTATTTGGGGAGCTAATCACAAACCGCTTGCAACATCAGTTGATCTTTCCACGGAGGGAAGACAACAGATTCCATGTTATAGTGTCTCATTTAAGAGATAAACACAAATTATCTGGTCTTCCTGAAAGATGATACTTTTCAGTAGAGAGCTAACAAATTCTTCTAGATCCTTACTGGTGTTTCTAACCCACATCGGGGCTTCCTGTTTGTAACTACTACATAAGATGTTCCTGACCACTCTTCCTCATGGATGTATGGCTATACGCACAATTTTTCACTCTTTAGTTGTTGTCCATGATTGATAATGAGATTGGTGACACTGTGTATTGTTTATTCTCATAATTTACATAATAAGAAAATAAATCAACAATTTGTTTATTGGTTCTTTAGTATTGCTTGACTATTTTACTTGTATCAATTGATAATGCCAATGTCACAATCCACATGATTGAAAATAATAGAGTTGGTGAGTTTTCGATGGTTGGTTCATTGGCTCTTTATACATGATGAGAGTTTATCCTCATACACATATATTTTTCAGGTTTATCGAAGATGGCCGACGAGGATATCCAACCTCTCGTCTGTGACAATGGAACTGGGATGGTCAAGGTCAGTCAGTTCACTGTCAGAGTTTCTTTCTCTTTGAAGAGTGTTTTTATCCTTTGATTCTCAACATGGACGCCGAATTGTCTTGTGCTTCTCTTGTCTTCATTAAACAGGCTGGATTTGCTGGTGATGATGCACCCAGGGCTGTATTCCCCAGTATTGTTGGCAGACCTCGCCATACAGGTGTTATGGTTGGGATGGGCCAAAAAGATGCTTATGTCGGTGATGAGGCCCAGTCTAAAAGAGGGATCCTCACCTTGAAGTATCCAATCGAGCATGGAATTGTTAGCAACTGGGATGACATGGAAAAGATATGGCATCATACCTTCTACAACGAGCTCCGTGTGGCTCCTGAGGAGCACCCGGTACTTCTAACTGAAGCTCCTCTTAACCCCAAGGCAAACAGAGAGAAAATGACCCAGATTATGTTTGAAACTTTTAATGTGCCTGCCATGTACGTTGCGATCCAGGCAGTTCTTTCCCTCTATGCTAGTGGCCGCACCACTGGTTTGTATCAATCTGTGTGCTTCAGTGGGAAATTTTAAAATTTTCATTTGTTTGATTGGGCTATTTGTCGACAGGTATTGTGCTCGACTCTGGTGATGGTGTCAGCCATACTGTTCCGATTTATGAGGGATATGCACTACCTCATGCCATTCTTCGTTTGGATCTCGCCGGTCGTGATCTCACAGACTCCCTCATGAAGATCCTTACTGAGAGAGGCTATTCATTCACTACTACTGCAGAACGGGAAATTGTGAGGGACATAAAAGAGAAGCTTGCATACGTTGCCCTTGATTACGAGCAGGAGCTGGAGACTGCCAAGACTAGCTCAGGTGTGGAGAAGAGCTATGAACTCCCAGATGGGCAGGTCATTACTATTGGCGCCGAGAGATTTAGGTGTCCAGAGGTCCTCTTCCAGCCATCACTTATAGGCATGGAAGCCGCTGGAATTCACGAGACCACATATAACTCGATTATGAAATGTGATGTCGATATCAGGAAAGATTTGTATGGCAACATTGTGCTCAGTGGTGGATCAACCATGTTTCCTGGTATTGCTGATCGTATGAGCAAGGAAATCACTGCACTTGCCCCAAGCAGCATGAAGATTAAGGTAGTTGCCCCGCCAGAACGTAAATATAGTGTTTGGATTGGAGGATCCATCCTTGCCTCTCTTAGCACTTTCCAGCAGGTACATCCTAGTTCTAGTCTTGTGTCATTATATTTTCTCTTATAATATGAGATGCATCACTTTGTCAAACTTTAAACATGCAGATGTGGATTTCAAAGGAAGAGTATGAGGAGTCTGGTCCAGCAATTGTCCACCGAAAATGCTTCTGAGCTTCCGTGTCTGGCGCGTCGCTTGCCTGTACTTCAGGCAGATCTCAAGGCCCGTGTATCCGTGGCTCGATCTGGACTAGTAGATTTGGTGAAGGTTGTCAGATTTGCTTGTGAGATTCCTGTCTGTTTCGAGTCTGGGCTAACAGAAGCCCTCTTGTTAGATGATGTCTTGAGCATAGGCAACATCAGTATTTGCAGTTGGTGCCGCGATGATCTTCTTCTGGTCTGTGTTCACTTTAGTTTGGATGAGGCTTGGGCTTGTGACCTTTTCTTTCGGTTTACCTGGTACGGTTTGGTGTTTTCTTATAGTAAACTATTGTCCGAATTTGTAAGATTGGAGGGTTTCAAAGGGACTTTGTAGTTCCGTTGGTTTTTACATCATCATTTTTGTTATTTCTTCTCATCTATTTTCTTGATATCGCTCTTCCAAGATGTGTTGCTTTTAACTGCTTACCAGTTTGCTCTTGCAAATTATAATCGGTGCGCTTCCAGCATCACCAACTTTTAGCTTCGAGGTTGAGATAATTGACACTTGACATCTTAACATGAAAAGGATTGCTTTGCCGTTGTTGGGTCAATGAATCTTTTGCCAATACAATGTACTTTTTTCTGCACCGAGATGAATTCGAAGGCTAAGCACAATGATCTTTCTTTCACTTGTTCATTGAATTTGCTCAGCATAAACCAGATGCAGCCACTGCTAAATCACAATACGATCTTTGGAGTCCTGAACACAAGAACCATAAAGATGTTCTTGTGTGTGTTTTGCAAGGCATTACAGTGGGATGGGTATCGTAGGACGGCATGAACCTGGCCAAATGATTTCTTCGGCTCATCTTCAATATCAACTTTGTTATCCACGATTCATGTGCATGCATATGCATTATTCCCACAAGAAGTGTTTCCACAAGTCCTGCCATGATGCTTCCACATCACATCAATGGCCAAGCGAATGAGTCGTGGAGGACCATTTGCCTTTCCGAGTGATGACAACAGGATCCACCGGGAAGAGAAAAGACAAAACGAATGCTGTGGCTTATGCGATCATGATGATGACTTGGGAACTCACCAGGTCCAGATGCACGATACCGTAGCTTTCCTTCAAGCCTACCACATGAAAGGAAGAAGATAAAAAGTTTTGATGCAACGAGGCATTTTTATGAAGAGTGGCATATCACAAAGCTTCCTCAAGTTATAATGGAAATGTCCACAAGCTACAAACTGCAAAGGATGTATGAACGCTGATGCCAACAAGCCATCTTATCTTCTCATAAGCGAGCTACCCAATCTGCTGGCCTTCATGATGTTCCAAGCAAGGTTGCAAATTAAACCAACCACAAGTACGGGTGGTCCGCTTGATAATTTGAACAACGATGACAGCCATCTATAGAGCTTGGAAGACGCTACTGGACTTTAACCTCGAGTTATTTTGGCACGACACACCTTTGTGTGGTGGCTAATCGTCATGGGACTGGGCATGCTCAGGCTTATGGGTGAATTCATAGTCGAGGTGAACGAAAGCTCGTTCTATCTCAGCCAACTGCTCTAGTTTCTCTTGCAGGGCCTCCCCGATGTCGTGAGCTTCTCTTAGTGGCATCTCTGATGGCAAGACGATGTCCACCTCCACAAAGTAGTGCGATCCGAATGTGTACGCTCGCACCGTATCAATGTGCCGTATGGACTTGTGGTGGTTCCAGCACAGGTATGTGAGCTTCTGTAGGTATTCCGGTGCCGCCGACCGCCCTACCAACGAGTTCACGTTTTCCAGCACAGTCATCGACCATGTACGGATGGTATACAGTGCCAACTGTCACAATAGACAATAATATCAGCTCTATGCCTCAAGTGTCAGTATAGATGCAAAAGAATGAAAATTTTGACTCATACACAAATGATTTGAGTGTTGTTTTCTGTTTACTGTTTAAAATCATAGATGAAAATATCACAGATAAATTTAAGTCAAAATTTCTAAAGCCGTGTGAGGAGGAAACTTCCTGTAAGTTTCTAGAGCGTTGCTTACATACATTTGTCCAATGAGCCAGCCATCTACCGATTCATTGCAATTGATGCTCAATCCCAAAGGGAAGATTTTCAGAAAAGTGAGTATTATCATCCGACAAAGCATCAACCTTACTCTATTTCTCCTAATATTCTATAAATAAAAAGATTGATCAAACTATAAAAACTGTTTATCACAATATTAAAGCACACAATTATTTTAAGAAAGAAAATACTAAAAACAACAAAGTCTATAAATATACAACCTAGAAAATCCATTTGTGGATTTAGAAGCTTAGGACATAACATGCAAAGAAAAATTAAACGGAAGGATCTAAAATTAGCATGTGAAAGAAGATAATGCCTCTCCTACTTACAATTACGGCGCCAACAGGGTCTATCCAGTCTTCGACGTAGTTGGCAAGCAGTGCAGCCACAAGGCCAATGATATTTGTAATGACATCGAAAAAGTGATCCTGTGCATAAGCCTTAACTATTTCATTAGTGAACGAACGGCAGTAAAGAACAAGGCCAAGCTTCACCAACGTCACTGATAGCATGATGTCAACCAACCAGGTTTCTTGCTCCTTGGTCAAGCTGAATTCATTGTCCTGCATATTGACATATCAACAAGCATGAGACTTTCATACTATAAATGCAGGATTGTCGATATTGTATTTAGATTTTCTATAATCTATAAACAGAGAAAGGCTGTGTACTGGGTTATAATCTATAAACAGCGGTCATAGATTTTATAGGCCCCATGAAAGCAAACATTTCTACTGTATTTAGATATACACTCAGGATTCATGATCAAGGATGAAATTTCACATCTACTCCAAGGGTTGTCAATACCAAATATATTGTCAAATGCACTTACGTCAGACATCAGTGAGCGCACTGACTCTAAGATTATCTGTAGACCCAATGTTGCCATAACAGATGCAAAAACAAGAATTCCCTGCAAATCATAGAAATATTCTTAGTGCAACTGTGAACAAATCAAGAAAAGTAAACCTAGTGGAAGCAGAAGAAATCAACTAATGAGAGGATTAAGTGTCCAAAAAAACATAAACCTTAAGGGTAAAACAACTACCACAGGTGCTAGAGTCGGAGGTTGGATTTTACACAAGATACTCAGTTGGAGCTACTTGAGCTGAGCCCTATTCCTGAGCCAGTAACAAGGATAATGCAACATGAAATCAATAAGTTCAAAGAAAAACAGTGTTTGCTACCCATTATTGTGATAAACTATAAACCCAAGATAGACCCATCTAAGAAAGAAAAGATGAATTTGCTCCCAATAACATAGTGTAGTTGCTAGAATAGAATTCACATGAAACAAACTCTTTACAGGGCCATCCCATTCAGATATAGAGATGATTACCCGGCTGCAATAGTTGCCAAGCAATCTGAATACATGAAAAATGTGTAAAAGATAATAATAAATTACCAAAATAACCCAAGTATTTCTAGTATGACCCATAAAATAAATGCAATAGATATGGGTAAAGCTCGGCTTTAACAACAGTAAATTTTATATGAGCAAGAGTAGCTGACTCCCCACGACGTAAATGTATCTTTTCCAGTGCAAAAGTGTGCAGCCTGTTGGAAACAAAAAACAATTGGAACATAGTTCCTGTAGAGGAACCCCAAGGATGACACACCACAACTAACAAGGACATAGTTCCAGTAGAGGAATCCCAAGGATGACACACCACAACTAACAAGGACATATCAATTACTTTGCCTTGCATAACAGTAAAAGGATAAACAAATGCTATAACAAGGACATATCAATTATTGTGCTTTGCATAACCATAAAAGGATAAATAAATGCTAAAGTTAATGACATTTCCAGTTGTTGTGGCTGCATATAGCCTAGTTCCATATGAATATATTTTTTGAATAGTGAGTCGCTAAAGAAAGTAAACATACTGTTCCATGCAAACAATGGTAAACCTTGTATAATATCAACTTGACTAATTAAAAAGAAAAAGAAAAAGAAATACACTTACCAATGGTTGCATGCGTCTTTTGCCAATAGGATATTGGTAGGGATTTCTTGACTGCATTTGGCATGCAGTAAACCATAGGATAAACCCTGATAAAAGATCAAGGAGAGAATCGAGTGTAGATGCAATAATTGCCAACGAGCCACTCCTGACCGAAGCATAAACTTTTGCAGCAAAGAGAACCATGTTAGCGATGTTCGATAGTCTAATGGCCATTGTCTCACTCTTAGCAATCTTCTCGCGCTCCTCCTGTTTCGAAACATAATGATGTCAGTCCATGGCTCATTTCATATCAAGCTAACACTTTCCTTCAGAAGTATTTGCCCTCTTCAGCCTCAGGAGAGGATATAGCTGATTAACTCGTACCTTCGACATTCCAGGAAGAAAACCACGGTCAGTTAAGGCATCCATTTCGTTAAAACCCTCAAGCATTTCTTCCTGTTGCTGATAATATTCTGCCACCACATCTCCAGTGCCTATGACCATCACGTCAACACTTTTTTCTCAGTTAAAAAATCGCAAACTATTTGTTCAACATACTGCTCTAACACTACCTTCACACTTTGGAGGCAAATGAGATTTCAGTATATTATATCACAAAACGATCAGCTGGTGCAAAACATGATTAGCAAACCAAATCCGAGAAATAGGTGTCGGTAATGCAAGAGAAAATTTTTTTTCAGATATTGTTTCTCATGTTTATCTAGAGTACGGTGTTTGATCAGTGAGGTGACTGCAGAAAAATAAATCTCCTTTTTAAAGAAAAGTAAAGAAAAATAAATGAATACGGAGGGACTACTCACCATGAACAATGACTTCCACCCTCAGGTTTTCTCGTTTCAATCTCAGTAATCCACTTTGAAATCAATAATCTAGTACCAAAGGATTCGTCAAGAAAAAGGGTGGGGATGAAACTGGATCCGATCTCAATTTCCAAATACCCACAACTACAAGCCTTCCTATCAACTAGTGTATTATATACTTCATCAGCATCCAGATTATTGACTAAAAGCCAAAATACTCATCCGCGATTTCTCATAAACCCAAAACGAAGATACCTTAAACCAAGGAGACACCTTTATCCGATCCCCAAAAGGCTAGCAGAAAAAGATCGCATCTGAAACAATATAGCCCAACATTTCCGCAAGTAGAATAAAGAAAGCACCGGTCGATACAATTGGATGATGAGGTAGGCGGCTCTTCTGATCAAAGGGGATGACGGAAGAAAGACCATAATAATATGAACGGGAAGCATGCATATGCCTAATAAAGAAAAACACGCATCGAACTCGAGCGGTCAGATTACGAAGGGAATAGAAAAAGAAAGAAAGGGAAGGCGAACCTAAGACGCCGAGGCAGTCATGGAGGCCGCGGGGGGGAGGCTTCTCGCGGGGCTCGGACGGTCGGAACCCGTCGAAGTTGAGCCGCCACGACCGCTCCCTTTCCCCGGACTCCACCAAGAGGAGCTCGGTTCCCTCCTCGTCGTACGCCCTCTCCGGCTCTCCCATCCGCCTCGTCGTCGCGAGCTCCGCCGCCGGGGAAACAGAGCGCAAAGGTAAGCAGGTGAGTGGAGTCACGCCACCGCGGTGAGAAGAGAACAGGTTTTCCGACTTTTATTTCTTCCTTGGTACACGTCCTCCGAGACGGCGGCGAAAGCAATCAAAACGTGGGGACCACCATCCGTTCCTGTGGAGGAAGATATATCTAAAATATATTATTATTATTATTATTATTTATTGTGCGGTGTATATGATAGAAAAAATATATATATATAAATAAATATAAATTCTTTGTATTCGTCTGTTTTGTCCTGAATGATTAATGGACGGTGATGATTTAATCGTGAGATAATGGACGACCGTGGATGATAGAAACCAGGCATATGTTGTCAAATTAATTTGAACCACGATAATTCTCAAAATTATTAGATTAATCATGACTAGGCTCATCTAATTCATGTGAACTATCACGCTAATCATGACAAGATAAAATATCAGATGCTGTTACAATTAAATAAATTAAATATTTTATTTTTATTATCGATCATGCACCTAAAACATAAAATAAAAACAAAAAGAAGGATCACACGAGGCACCACCCAACTCTCCACAATTAATATACATATACTCCGAGAATGTTGTTCCTGTACACCTCAATATATACATATATATGTATGTATATATACATATATATTTCGTGGCAAAGAATCGTTTGATGCAAACAAAAAGTTGTGATCAAACTATGGGGAATCTGTTTCGGATGAGAGGGGATCGGCCGCCGCGGATTGGCCGCTTGATCCGGTCGTCCGTTTCCTCTCTCTCTCTGTCACCTGTTAGGCAGGGATGAATGACGCGTGGCACCAATATCGTTGGTGCGGTGCATATGCCCAACGGACTGTGATTCTAAATATTCTTATATTAACGTAAGGCGATTTTTCAGAAAATTAAAAGACTTTTAATTTTTCTCCCTAAACTAACAAAGATATATATGTATATATATATATTTAAAACTCAACCAAAAATCGATAAATTAGTTTGTAATTTATGTTATTGGATTCTTTTATGGAATAATATAAAAATATAAAAATTCTATTCGTAGATATTGTTTCGGAAGAATTTATCCAAAATATTACATATAAATTTATAATTCGAAATTAATATGATGTTATCTTGTTTTCATGGATTCGTTGTTTGGAACCAATTCCGAGGCAACAGACGGTAACAAATTCTAATGTGAAAAGCACTTTAAACGTGACGTTTTCAAAGCCATATGCCACACATGGCGTTTTCAAAGCCAACAAACTCAAGTCATGTGTGCATCACTCACTCGACTTCTTCATTACAAATAATCTTCCGAGGAAGACGTATGCCACAATTATTGGGCTAATCACTGAGACCCAAAGCCGCTCTCATGTTGAAAGAAAAAGTTATATGACCATAAATATATCATTTCCCCACTCGACGGATAACCCACCCACCCATCACATGATGGGTGTGACTTAAGACCAATCACATGAAGCAATTATTAACTCTTGACCTGTCTCTTGTCAACTAGTCGTACAAACAATTATACTTAATACAGGGATGAGTTGCATGTCCTTATTTCTTATAAAAATAATAAATAAATAAATACGAAAAAGGAAAAAATCAAGCTTAGAACCTAACCTTAGAATCTCTGCGTAAAGAGAAGAAAAAGGAAGATACAGTCACTTTACAGTGACAAATGATGCATCTCAATCATGCGAATGACAAGCGAGCCACCAACCACAGGCATACTCGCTCTCTGTTTATCCAAGTTTGACACGCTACTTCGAGAGAACCACACTTACAAGCAACTTTTGTGATTCTTCCTGAGCTTATTATAACCTCTGTGAAAGGCTGCTAACCTTCAACCATAGGATTGATGGAAATAAATGGATGAGTTAAGATCATCTGCGCTTCAACTTCTCTGAATCATGCTTCAATTTACCACATCCTAAGCACAGATGCTTAGGCAGCAGGCCACCCCTGTTACAAACATGAAGATTTTGGATGTCAAACATCTACAACATCTGAAAGAATCTGAAGCTCAAATTTGCATCATTAAATCCTCATCAGCCTTCATATAAAACATGAATCCTGAGTAAGATGGGCAAATGATCAAAATAAAAATTTAGCTCTAAGGTGAACAGCTTTCAGTTTTAGGTTCCTCACTGAAACACCTGAGTCAGTCTCACAATTCTGTTCAATTAAGAGAACAAAGAAAGTTTTAAGGAAACACAGGCCACATAATGCTGTACAAATCATTTGTTGAAGAAGTACATCTTTAATCAAGTAGGAGGCTTTTACCTGGTATATCCAGCGTGGCTTCAAGAGACTTCTCTTACATAAAGAGAAATCCTCACATCTACAATTACATCAAGACAATAATCGAAACCAAGGGTTGCTCCTGTGAAGTGTCAAATGCCAGCCACAGTGCAACAGTTCATCTTGGCCGAATCGCTGGCAACACAGCAAATGTCTTCATTCCATCTTGTTCTTGCTCAAGATGTTCAGAGTAAAACATACTATTTATGCTAAAAAAATCTCAGCAGCAGAAATCAAGTTCTATGTGAAAACTTCATTTTGATGGAGGGCCAGTATAACACAAAGAAAAAGGATCTTGTAGCTCATCAGAGTATCAGGATGAGGAGCATTTTAATTTAACAATGCAAACTAAAAATTCTGTAGTAGCAGCAAAATTATCGTTCTACCAAGAACAATTTGTATTAAATTACATACCTTCAAGAACTAAATCATTGTATTAAATTGCATACCTTCAAGAACTAAATCATCAGCAAGCTGCGGCTCCTGCATGAGTATGAATATACAAGCACTAGAACAAAATTCTGTATGAACTGAACAAAATAAAATATGTCAATTAGAATATTAAGATGATAAAATATATGGTAGCCACGCAAAATTAAGTGAATAGTTCAACACCAGCTGCCAACGCAAACACAATTATGATATCATACTCAATAAGGAGCATACTAGTGATTCCAGCCTCTAGGCACATTTATTTATATTGTGCTTGAAACCAATATATTCCATCTGCCTTGAGCCAACGGCTGGTTATTCAGATAAAAGGATGCCAGCAATACTGAGCTCAAGTTTGCTCAGATCACAAAAAGATGTGACCATGTTATTAGAACTTCCTTTCATACCTTTCATCCAGTCCCTTCTCTAAATTGCAACCACAGGAGACACATGCACAACTGAAACTCTGCAAAGAGAAGACAATTCCCATGTTGGTGTCAGTTTGGCTGGTACATATTCAGGTTGAACAAGCAACAAACGTGTACATTCATGTCATGGATGTAGTGATGGTGCAAACATGGAGAAAATAAATTGCATTATTCAAGCCTGACAAGTTCATCGTTACACAACTGTGTTCCCTGTACAGCAGCAACTTCCTGTCCATGAAGTCAGCAGGTTCAGCTAAGACACGTGTCTTTCTAACAATTCACTTACATACTTGATTTAAGAAAGAAGGGTGAAGCCCTTAGTTCAAAGAATAACCACATCTTCTCCACCCTCTGGTAAAGAAGGGGTGTCTAAGGGCTTCTTGCGCTTTTAGACGCTCCGTCGGATCATAGCGGAGAAGCCCTTGCAGGAGATCAATTAAATCCCCAGCAGAATGATCAACATGCTGCATTACCAAGTTCTGCAAAGCATTTACAATTATTAGATAGCATGACTTAACTAGAATGAAAAACATCATAGGAAAAGATGGATATTCTTTCCAAACTGACACCTACCTGAAGACGAGGCAATTTCCAAACTGCTCTAATACTTTCCCTTGAGGTTGCCCCTTCAGGCCAGTCTAATCGCACTCCTCTACCTTGCCTGAAATATTTCTCTGCATGCCGGCTACCATGGACATACAAGAAAACAAGTATAAATATCATAAGATTAACCTGTCAACAAATTTGGTTGAGTAATAACAAAATCATAAAAAACGAAACAAAATGTAGGACTCACTCAGCTCTGATGACCATATGCTGAGGAAGTGGTCCTAACACCCTCTCCATCATAGCCAAATGCTCCAAGTTTTCATGGGTTTGAAAAAGTGCCTCCCCCTAATGTTGAGAAATTAAATAAAATACAATGTATTTTAGTATAACTACTTGCTACATAACTTATATGGATAACATATTTACTGTTATATTTCTATTTTACTGATGCCTTAAAATAACAACCATGTTGAGTTACTCTTAAGGAAAATACATATACTCCAGTGTCAAGAACCTTAATGCATAAGATGTGGGCAAACAAACGAGGCAATAATCACAATATTTTCGGAGCATTAGCAAGTAGTAAAACAAACTTATCCTTCAAGGCTTCACCAGATCAAGCCCTAAAGCTCTCGAGCTAAAATTATCTCACATTATCTTTCACCAGACCATTGAGTGCAATGAATCAGCCCGAACATGACACTTGGAAGTATGACACACATCAGCACCTGGATTTACCTCCTTTAGGAGCGTTTTTCCGCGATGATGTAATTCCCCTTTGGGTTGTGGTAATGTCCAGGCAACCGCCTAACTGCTAGGAAGTCCATTGTGTTTGCCTTTAAGCCATTACATGCGACCACGCAATGTTGTACAAAATGCACAGTCACAGACAGAGAATATCCAGCAACCTTTAGTTCATCAAACGAAAGGAAAAGAAAGGACGCACAATGGTCACCACTAAACTAATCGGACAGAACTATTTTTAAAAGCATATTAGAAACTACATGTTGTTAGTTCAACTCTTACCATCAAAGTCATTGCCACTAGTTATGTACACCATAATATGCAACTGGTAAAGCAGATTATCCAAAAACCCATAAAATAGATTTCTTGGATTGCTACTGTTAAGTACATCATAAGATGCATCTTTTCACCATCGAGTTTTGTGTAAGACAACTAGTTAAAGTAAGAGCATCCAGAACAAAGGCCACTATATAGAACTGACAATGAAAGACAATCTGCTAACAGGATCAGTAAGAATGAACTCACCGAGCAAAGTTCAACAAGAATGCAACCCACGCTCCACATATCACAGGGATAATTCCACCCAAGCCCTTCAAAATAATAAAGAAAAGTCAACAAGTATTTGTTGTAAATATAAAAAGAAAATATATATAACTACACAATTTGTGAAATATCATTTGAGGCAAAACAAAATTTTACCAAGAATAACCTCAGGTGCACGGTAATGCCTAGTTGAGACCACGTAACTGTGGTCCTGATGTTCAAATGTTGTACTTCCAAAGTCTATAAGCTTGATTGCACTAGTTTTTGGGAGATTCTTGAAAAATAAACCACTTTTGGTTGACCATGACAGAACCTGCATTAATCATAATACAGAGACAATTTTAA
Source organism: Musa acuminata AAA Group (assembly GCF_036884655.1). Lineage (NCBI taxonomy): Eukaryota > Viridiplantae > Streptophyta > Magnoliopsida > Zingiberales > Musaceae > Musa > Musa acuminata. The sequence goes on from NC_088357.1 coordinate 2,233,426, forward strand.
TATCAGTAGAACAGATAAACAAAAAAAAGGGGGGGAGGGGGGGGGAACATAAGCTTGTTGCTGCAGGAAAACAAAGAGTAGCAACTTCCTATCAGTCATCATAGAATACATAGTTTCTTGGACACTGGCTAATAACAAGAATAATGAGATGCAGGTAAATTCACCTTAGGACCATCTACAGTACCTTGTAATCGGGAACCTTAACGTATTCAGAGGAGACGAGAAGAATGTTCTCTGGCTTCAAGTCAGTGTGAATTAGCTGCAACTCATGCATAACTGTGACACAAATAAAAGTGTGATAACCTTTATAGAAACCACTAAAGCCACATTTCAATAGAATCCCAAGCTAGTACAGAAGATTGTAAACCTGACTACTGTTTAGTACACAACAACATAGTGTTAAAAAATGATTGAGCACCACACAATCTAATGCTTGATTACTGAATTGCATGTAATGGAAGGGACAGAACAAGTACATGCTACAGACTCCAAAAGCTGTCTCCCAAGTTCCCGGACTAAGTCAATGGGGAAAGAGCGGTAGCTGTTTTTCCGAAGGAAGTCATACAAACTTGGTCCAAGCTTCTCAAAGACCTGTTGAGATCACATAAAAATAGAAATGCTTAGAGAGAAACATTAGGCCACCACAGAAAACTGAGTCACAAATGCATATGTACTTACTATACATATATGATTACGATAGTCAAACCAATTCCGTATTTGCACACAACTGCATGAAGAAACCACGTATATGTATCCATCTTAAAGTCCTAAGTATTCAATAAATAAAATAATAGGCTGAAATATTGTTGACCTACCGAGTGCCACTTCTGTCAGCTTTTGCAAGCCTTTGAAGAACGTCAATTTCGATCATTGCAGCATCACGATATTTCTGAAGCGAACGCACAATTTTGATAGCAACTGGTTCTTGATTTTCCAAGTCCCAACATTCCAAGACTTGCCCAAATGTTCCTGCAGAATATGCAATGCATAAAATGAAAATACAGGGAGAAAACTAAGAGTTCATAACAAACAAAGGTTCGTCACTCATAAATTTTAAATATTAGAATCAGTTAAAAGGGAGATGATGTAAAAGAAGATGTCAAATGTCTTTCTAGTATTATCGCATGTTGGCTAATGCAGGAGTGAAACAGACTCACCTTCACCCATTTTGCTCAGTATCCTATCTGCATAGGTCAACAGTGTAAATGTGTCAATATCAGGGTGTATCCATAAAATTAAAATGAAAAGTGCAGTTGAGGTTGCAGATGCATCGATAAAATTAAAATGATAGCACGTACTTGAAAACATGGTGCTACTATTTACACAAATATAAACAGAACAGCGACAAACAATTACATCTCGGTGTTAGATTCTCGCCGATGCTAAAAATATAATGGCCGTCTTTGTTGTCGCCCCTCCACGGAGGAGATGCATATCGAGGGACTCCACCATGGTAGAAAGATTGCAATAACTGGTTGGCACCAGCTACATGGGCAGCTTCCTTTCCGCAGTACAACGTCACAGGAACCTACAAAAAGGATAAGTTCATTTCCATGTTAGACAATTCTGAGAATTGCACAAACAGAATTCTCAAGCATTTAATCAGGTTAATACCACACCCAAAAAAGTCCTTCTGAAGGAAAAAAAATGCACTACTTTTACCAGCAAAAGCAAAATTCACTGGCATCGAAGCAATAAAAAGAAAACAAAAACCTGTCGCTCCGCTATAAAGTTCAGTTCAACAAATAAAAATATACCATATTTCGATGAAGCACAACAGCAATTGAGTCCAGAATCGCTCGAGAACCGAATAGCACTAGGATGAATCAGGCCGGACAACGAACGGATCAACGAGATCCTTTACGAAATTCACATGAAAACAACTAAAAATGCTCCCTTTTTTTTCTTCGAGATCTATCATCAAAACCGAAATTTATGAAAAGAAGCACGAATACCAACAGAAGGCTCAATTCAAAAAAGGGCCGGACGCAGGAGAAAGATCAAAAGAAGAGATCGGGGCGAAGAGCAAACGGGAAGAAAGACCATTGCGGGGGGGATCGGAGGGGGCACATCCCAAGTGAACCTGGGCCTCTTCCGCGGGCGCTTGTCCGTGGCCGCGTGCGGGAATTCGGCCATCCACTGGGTCTCCATCTCCGAACAAATCACCAAAGCAACACCCAATTCATCAGATGGTGAAATCGATGCGAATCAAGAACGACAACCCAGGTTCTCTTCTTCGTTTTCTCCCAGCAAGCCCTAATCGGCCGCCCTTTTTCTCAGGCTAACTACGGTTTAAATGAACGTTGATCGCGGGGACGAGGTGTGTCATCTTAACCGCAGTTACTTGGAAACCGTTTCCGGAAGAAGATACCTCGAATCCCTCTGAGTCGGATCACATTTATGTTTTGGTCCTCCAAAAAGGTTTTTATTTTCTTTGAGGAGTTTTGCTTATATACACCCCCGTAAAAACATGTAATCTGCCAATAGCTCCTCCAACAGTCACATTTGCATGAATACTTCCTCTACAATAGTGGATATCATGCGTATCTTCCCGTATAAGTTTGTATTTGCATGTATGTCTTCCAAACAACACGTACATATGTTTTTTTCTGAAGTGTTACAGTAAATAATAAACTCTCAAAAGAGATTATATGTTTTTATTGAAACATTCGAACTGATTAATATAGATCTAACGCTCGAGTCTTTAGGCGTTACAACCAGTTTACATGGTTTCTTGTGGTAGGATTTTAGACTGTAGAACACTTTCCAATTGGGCTTGCCATGGGCTGGTCATGGCATTTCTTGGAGAAGAGATGATGATCCCTGATATCATCAGTCCAAGCAGTTCTCAGATCAGCAAAGATTCATCGTCTCCATATTCTCACAAGGAAATAGTAACGTATAGTCTCTCTCAATCATATTTCTATGCATATGAAATATCTAATTTCTCTATTCCTATGTGATAGCAGCTTTGAACACGAATTTCTATAGAAAAGAAACGAAAAATGTATATTACAATCAAATCTTGTATTTCTCTATACGAATAACTGAAGCAGCTGATGATAAGAACTACTCGTATGGGCTACAATCCGATCATCATCGGAGACGTCAAACTGTAGACCAGCCATGCTCGATTCCTTCTTCTGATGAGTCTCCTCGGCCGTGGGCTTATGGCGGCGCATGTGGCCGCCCAAAGCTTGCCCCATCGCGAAATCCATGCCACAGATGGAGCACCGATGCACGCTACGTTTGGAGACGGAACGATCGGTTCTCGGGCGCTTGTGGCTCGTCCGGTGGCCGCCGAGCGCTTGGAACGTCGGGAATTGGCGACTGCACGTCTTGCACTCGAAGACACCGACCGCCGCCCTCGGCTCACTGTGGGGCTTCGCCGTCGTCGCCCCGCAGGAGAGCGACAGCAGCAGCTCTGCATCGTCTTCGTCGGCTCTTGGACTCTTCATGTATTGGGATGGAGATGATAGAACTTTGCACCCAAACATGTATTGTATCCACCTCCCGAGATATATATGTATATATAGACACACACGCACACATTCTCCGCCGTGCATTTGGTCTAGGCTTCAGATCGCGACAGCTGGGAAGGTTCCAAAGACTTGCTGCTCTACTGTTGTCATGGAGCAAGCAGATTGCAGTGAGAACTGCGCATGGGATAGCTTCGCAGTGAAGGAAGGAAGGCTGCGGAGGTGTTGCTTTTGTTACCGGCTTACTTGGTTTACAAGTGAGGAGGGTTGACTCGGTACTCGCCTTCAAAGTGAGGCTAAGAACGAGAGGAGATATGCCGACATGGACATTGAAATATCGACCACAGCATTACCCAATGTCGAGAAGATAGAGGAAGAGATCACCGCAAGACGACCATATTGTTTGCTTGATTTGGTACAGCTGATTTGGCCGTCTTATCTACCCATGCGTCATATGTCATCCTGCATCATCGTCCTCGTCGACCAATACTTTTATCTTGCTGTCCGGATTGTGACTTGTGACTAGAATTGGAGGTGAAAATATTTCTTCATATCTTGCTCCTATCCCAAAACCTATAAATAAGAATAACTAGACACTAATTTCTAAGATTTATCTTCACATGAAGTCCTTTTCTATGACATCAGATACCAAGTTTCTTCCGGTACATATTTCAGAGTTCATATGATACATATGTGACAGGAGCTTAATTAGGACCGATAAATTTCATGGTTTCATGTTAGAAATTTTAATATCAAAATATGTTTTTAAATTATTATAATAAAAATAAAAAAACTAACATGAAAAAGAAATTATGTACTTTTAGCCATTGTCAAGAATTTCAACAACGATTTCTTCTTGAATTTTAACACTTCTCGATTCAGAACTCTCGCTTTAGATGATATAAAAAATCATTTAGACTTGAAAGAGATTATAAGCCCAGAGACCAAAACTCACATTTATAGATGTTCTCCCATCAAGAACATTTATTATCATCAACTCCGTTAAAGAATCAATTCAAATTTGTAATGTTTGAACCATATTTAAAAATTTTAATGATATTAAATAAAATATTTAATAATAATAGTTATATATAGATTGAAAAATCAAAATATTTGAACTATAATAAATGAAGAAATTGATTATAATGAATGATGAACTTAACGAGAATGATTACATTATTATTAAATAAAATATTTAATAATAATGATTACATCGCATGCTACAAGGCTGTTCACAGTGTTCTCCCAATTAAGTAATGTTGTTACGTTACATTACTTAATTAAACCCATAAAACTACAACTAAAGTTCATGCACTGTATTTTTTTTTGTCATCTATTTGAGCAGCTGTGAGATGTGTTGCATGCAGCGGTTGGTATCTAACATTAGATCAACTCTCTTCGGTCTTTCCGTATGCCAAGTCAATGGACCCGAATGAAGTCAACGGAAAAATTCTCCTGACACTCGCTGTGTCGTAGAGCAAATGGGAACCGATCATACTTCTCCACCAACCACTCAATCTAGAACAATTGACAAATCCCCCAAGTCACACAATTCCACCATTGAAATATTCTCTTCACAACCTTTTTCCCACACTGTTTGTCGTTGGTGAACAAATATACCGTGGTAGGTTGGGCCCTCTCGATGGGGTGTTGATCGACGTTCCTCGGTCCGGGGCATCATTTGTGTTGAGCAACGTCTCTCCATCTCCAGGTTAGTCAGTAGCTCGTCTTCGTACACTGGATGACAATTCCCAGGTTGAGACGCTCGCGGCTCGATGGTGGTCGCTTTCCTACAAAAATTACCTTTGTCGGGTGTTTCCTGACTTTATACCCTCCGACGAGCAAGTCAGTAGTTGTTTCTCTTCTTTTTCCTCCCCCTCTGGCCGGATGTCGACCAGAGATTTTTATACTACTGTACGTGGGTCGGCCGTATGCGGGTTTGGCATGACGATCGATCCTCGAGGGATGAGATGATACTTTTGTGTGGTCGTCGTTCCGGGACACGCGGAACGACGTCAGACGGCGCCGTCCAGAGCTTCCGGGACGGGACATGCCAAACAACGCCTTGGTACGGGTTCTGACTTGACGCATGAGGGTGCTCCCCTTGCTGATTCAGCTGTAGCGTGGTGTGACATCGATTGTGACGTGTTTTGAACCCAAAATATACATTATCACTTCCAAGCCGCAAACTCATCTCGCAGCATAACAAATCCTAGAAAACAGCTTCGAGGAACTTCCACCATCTACGATGGACTGAATCTTCCGACTCTCAAAACTTACTCAAACTTCTTCCCCCGAGTCAAACAACAACTTGAAAGATCTGCGCATGTTCATGACCATAACCTAATCGAAGAGAGTCCATCTCGTGCCAAAGATGATAAGATGAATCAGATTAAATCCCTGCCGCTCGGGCTTACATCCCCATCTCTTTCGCTTCTGCCGCTGACTCGCTCTCGGTTGTTTTGCTGTGATTTGTCATACCTCGTTAACGATATGTCATCTCACTTTACCATTGGCGCGGTTCTAGAACAGGAAGACCGGCATTTTCCATCTTACAGCTAGCCAAGATTTGCGTGTCCACCAGGTTATCCCAAGTCCAGCTTGTTTTTATCCATTCCTGTCATCAGACGTCGTCTGCCTTTAAACACGTATCTATATAGGTATCTTTTGTGTCGTTCATTGCATCATCACCTCCTACACTCCCCAACAGCTTCATACTTCCTTTTATCTTTGAGGAAACAGCTTCGTTTGTTGCACACCATAAGACATGAAGAGATACATAATCGGAGGAGAGATAGACGGCGTTAGGATGGCCCATGTTTTAATGCTTCTCTCTCGAGGAGGAGGAGGTGGTGGTGGCGGCGGAGTAGACGAGAGTGGTCGCTTGGCGCAGTCGGCGTCGTCGTCGTCGTCAGGAGGTCGGATGTTCGAGTGCAAAACCTGCAACCGGCAGTTCTCTTCCTTCCAAGCGCTCGGTGGCCACCGAGCGAGCCACAAGAAATCTAGGCTGGCTGCCGGTGATCACGGCCGAGCGGAAGCCGTGGCTGATAAGCCGAAGGTCCATCAGTGTTCCATCTGCGGGCAGGAGTTCGCCCTCGGGCAGGCTTTAGGAGGCCACATGAGGCGGCACAGGACCACGACCGAAGGATTCGTGCATAGCCTCACGGAGAAGAAGACCGGCGACGACCGGGGAGGGATGTTTCTGGACTTGAACTTGCCGCCTCTAGAGAATGAACTCAAGCTTGGAGATTGTGGATAATATTCGCATGTTCCTTCGACTTCTTCTGCGTGCATGTTGGTGCTCTTTCCATTTTGGACGTTGCATCACATGTCACAACATGCATGCATGTTCATGTTCTTTGTCGAGGACTTCGTCGTCTCCTCCTCCCTTCTTCTTTCCATGTTGTACGTTGCATCACATGTCACAACAAGCATGCATGATCTTTGTCGAGGGCCTTCCCATTGGTTGCCACTGTTGGTAGACCGGCTTAGTTTTATGTTTATACCTTTTTGCACAGGAATCGTTGTCTGCACTAACAAATGCTTTTTTAATTTCTTTTTCTCTTTTTGAGGGGAATATTTTTTTATGAGAAAAAAAAATTACTGTCTTCTCAATGTTAGCCAACAACTCGATTTCTTGTACGGAAAATTCTCGAGAAAAGCTTATACTTTTCAAAATTTTATGCAAAACATTCTTACTCTAAAAAATTTGTAAACAGTGCTTTTTTTTAAAATCAAAATGACCCATTTAGTCTTGCCATCGCTCTCCACCCATTGCTTAGTCAAAGTTACTTGAGTAGGAGAGGAAGGAGGAGGGGAGTGCACGCCTTTGTCGTCATCACCTTATGTGATAGTCACGGGCAAGACATGAAATGACTAGATTGATCGAGTTAGCGGAGCCAACCCTTATAGGCTACGAGCGACAACGAGTCCAGCGAAAAAAGAGGCAAAATAATCTTTTCATATGACTAGGAGTGTTGTTTCCAAAATTTTCAAAGTACAAGAGTTTTGCAAAAAAAAAAAAAAGTAAAAGCTTTTTTCGATAATTCAATTGTCTTTCTTTATTTTGTTTCTAATAATAATAATAATAATAAATAATAAACAAATTTCCTTCTTTATACTAGTAATTATATACAACTTAAAATTCCTCCTCAATTAATTGACGGGTAAATTCTAAAAAAATGCTCTTAACTTTGAGAATTTTTTGTAAAGTGCCTTAACTTTGAAAATTCCCATAGAGTATCCCTGGCTATGTGAAAAGATTATTTTACCTCTATCTTCATCAAACCCATCGTAGCTTATGCTAATCTCATCGGCCTCGCTCGTGACCCTTGTGTGAGGAAGGAGGGGGTGCAAGAGTCGTCGCTACCTTCACAGGTCTTATTGGTCCCCATCAAAATTGTCATCGCCTCCGCATGCATAAACCTAGGTTTAATCAGGGTTGATAGGGTTTGTATAGGTGGAGGCGACCCTTATCCTCATGCTAGACTATAAACAAGCATGATGAGGATTGTGCAAAGTAGGGGCGATAAAAGTATAGTAAGTGTTAGGAGCAAAATGATCATTTATGAAAAAAATAAGTGTTCTATGAAAAAATCTCAAAGTTACGAACTTTTTTAAAAACTTACCCTTAATTGATAACAATAGAATATTATTCAATTAAATATAATAAAGATATAATTTTAAGATGAAAAGTGCAATGTGAGTGGATTTCTTTAAGCATGTGCTTGAAAAAAAAACTTGGTATCATCTCTTCTCTATGCGAAGGGACTTACACTTATTCAAATGTGCACCTCATTTTAATTCATTTATGAATAATTTTTAGATAAAGTTTTTTAAAAATATTTACTTTTGAAAATGTTTCCTAGAGCGTCCCTACTTAAAAAAATTTATATAGAGCACCTCTTCTTATGTGAAAAGATCATTTCGGATCTATCACGCATAACTCTCTCACATCATGGCACTCGCACGAGAGCTACATATGAGTCACTCAAAAGTGAGTCTGGTAGGGTTTGCATAGGCGATAGCAGCCCTCGTGCTCTTTCTTTCCTTGAGCGAGGGCTACGAGCAATGGGTTCAACGCATAGAGTGTGCAAAGCCACAAACGAGCATGACGATGATAATGTAAGGCGACATAGGGGCGATGCAAGGTAGAGGCGATGATGGATTCAATGAGAGCTAGGGGCAACATGGTTATTTATGAAAAAACTTCAAAAATAAAGATTTGTTTCGAGAATTCATCCTAATTTTTTAATAAAAAATAAGAATCATCCACAAAGTCAAATATTTAGAAAGAGTCAAAAAGTCAACTGATTAAACTGTTTAATTGGCTTACAGACGTAATAGCAGCTTTAAGCGATCATGAACAACGCAATTACACATCAAGATCTAATAATCTGAGTGATGATAAGGAAAAGTTTCTCATTTGTTTTGGCTACATTTTCGAAATTGGCATGCACATAAATGTAATCACAGGTAAGCTCTATGCTACAGAATGCTCTTCTCTTGTTAGTAGATACTTGGCTACATGTCACTTGTGACTTGGCTGCATAAACTTGAGAACATTTACTTCTCCATTACAAGTTGTTGCAACCACATCACAATACGTGGTGCGCACTCATAGATTAATGGAATCGGTAGAGTAAGATCCTGAAGTCGACACACTGACAACTTGTGAGATCTGAAGTTGACGTACTGAACTTGTCAGACACTTCGGCAATGATATCTCATATTACATCTTGCATGGTTCTAAGGGTATCAATAGGGTGGTGAGACGGGACAATCAACTTGTGGATTCCTTCTATTCTTATAATTAATTAATTCTATTTTAGAAAAAAATATAAATAATAATATCAAAATGAAAAAGAGATTGGGAAATAAAAATCATGAAATGAAAAGATTGGCTTAGTGATTATAAATATTGAGTTCGATTATTAAATATATATTTTTATTTATATTATTATTAATATATATTTTTTATATAATATAATAATATAAATAGGACGAGGATAAGATGGAAAGTGCTCTCTCTGTCCTCGTCCGTTCCATAATATGGAACCGTACGGATAATGAAAAAGTAGAATTGTCACCTTTATAAGTTCATCTTCTCCATTTGTATCAGAGTGACTGTAACTTAAGAGTAGCAAGAGCAGCAGATTCAACAATTTCCACTATAGCAGTAGCGAACAATATAAGATTCCATGTAAAAATGCCATAAGACAGGTTGCCAATCTCAGGGAAAAAACCAGTTCCTAAATCGATTCAATAAGCATATAAGATGTCTCCTGCCATAAGATACATGCATAAAAATGAACAGCAATGGCACTAAACATGTGACAGAAAGATGTAAAGATACTGATTTCGGAAGACCATACATAAAAGAGAAAGAATGACAGAATAGTTCACCAGCCTAAGAACCAATGTAACGAAAATAAATAGAAGAATTAAAATTACAAGTAGTGTCGTCATATCTTCCTTATATTCATAGCACCAGTTACGTATGACAAACATTTTAGTTCCCAACAACATTCTATTCATCACAACCTCACTGGTCACTAAGACCCACAACACGCTGATCTCGGTGCTGCAGTACCCTCAGCAGCTGCCTGGTCTGGTTTGTTAATCTTGATTGTTCGATCCTGCAACCAAACCAACTGATTAAGCTCCATACATAGAATACCAGGTTAGTTCCACAGAGAATCCTTACCTCAGGTTTGGAATCAGTTTCTGCAAGTCTTTGCTTGATATCTCTAGCAATTGAAAAGAAGACCTGTTCCACGTTTAGGTTTGTCTTTGCACTCTGCGATGTGCAAAATACCAGTTACTATAGACCAGCATGAAGGCAAGTGAAAACAAAGGTGAAGCCCAAAGAAGAACAGCTATCCCCTCAGCCTTCTTAATTTTCGATGACATAACATACTACTACTTACAGTTTCAAAAAACTTGATTCCATATTCATCAGCAAGTGCTTGTCCCTTTGCAGTCGGCACAGCCTGTGAAACACAGTTTAAGCATCCTCATTGGCAGGGTCTTGAGTGCCTATATGAACTGAAATATACATGTGTGTGTGTGTGTGCGCGCGCGTTTGTGTACCAACCAGCTATGATGAACTATGGTAACATACCCGTTTGCTTTCATCCATGTCGGCCTTGTTACCAACGAGAATCTTGTTAACGTTATCAGAAGCATGCTGTTCAATGTTGCGAATCCAATTCCTTATATCTGTATGTTACGGAAATCATGCACTAAAGGGATCAGAAGTGAAATTATATAGAAACTAAGCTACAAAAAATAAAAGGTGTAAAAGGTGATTACTGTTAAAAGATGACTCATCAGTAACATCATAGACAAGCAAAATACCCATAGCGCCTCTATAGTAAGCTGCAACAGAAGAAAATAAGAGAGGGTTACCACAGAAGCATTTGAAAACCTAATATATGCAAAAGATGCACCCTGCAAAATTCCAACTTCAGAAAAGCAATAAACCCACCAGTTGTTATAGTTCTAAAGCGCTCCTGACCAGCAGTATCCCAAATTTGAAGTTTAATCCGCTTGCCATCCAGCTCAATAGTTCTAATCTTAAAATCAATACTGTGTAAAGACCAGCAGTTTGCAATCAGAACTAGACAGTTGTGAATATTGGACTACACCAAAATAATCATAAGTTCAAAGGAAAAAGGGGATCAAATCTAGCAAGGCTTGAAACATAACCCACCCTATAGTAGTAATGAAACTTGTTGTGAAAGAGCCGTCAGAGAAACGCAAAAGGAGGCAACTCTTCCCAACACCTGCAGAAAAAGGCTCATGACAAAATAATAAAGATCTCAAGAGACAAACTACGTGATCTAACATTGTTCTGATTTTGACATCAGTCGGTCCAATCAACTTTGTTATATGCAATTAAAAAGTTCACTCTCCCCTTTTCAGATTTCTTATTTAGAAGAGAATCTGAGTTATGCCCTGAACTCCTAACAATGAAACTATAGCTTAGAGGTAGAACTGACAGGGCCCACCTGAGTTTTTACTTATAAGCTGTGCAACTATCTAATATTATCCTTCATGTAGAAGCACACAAAGTTTATTAGAAGTCTGGGAAGAGAGTTCAAACTTCAAACAACTTCATATGTGTGACAATCGACGGATCACCTGAAGTGACTCAAAACTACTAAGATATTAATCTCAATCTCTTTTTATTGGTTATGTTTGTCTAATCCAGATACATGTCTAAGTGCCCTGACAAATACCAAAATATTCAATTAAAAAACAGTTAGCAAAGTTATAGGAAAAGAGAGAGAGAGAGAGAGAGAGAGAGAGAGAGAGAGAGAAGAGATAAGAGTCTGGCAACATTGCATGGCAAGAAGCACACTTGATAGTGGAGTATAATATTTAAAGAAGTTACCACACACAAGGATATAATTCTCTTTTTAAGAATAGAAAGATAAACAACAACATGTTCACATAATCTAATGGATACCCAAACAACTTAAGGGTTTATAGGAAGGGACAACATAAAAGACTCATCTAGCAAAGACTCTGACCATGATTACTATTATCTTTAGTAAATTGAACATGTACATACCAAATTATAATTTTGAATCCAATTCTTGCTCTCAAGTTATGGTATCTATCAAGTCTCACCAATCACATAAGAACTGTAAAATTATAATCTCCATTCTTTAGCATGTTTCTCGAATCTCAAGTATACAAACTTCCATCATGGATCCTAGTTCCTGCATATTGGAGATATCCCGACCAACAAAGAAATTAAAATCGAACGGCAAGCTGTCAACTAAAAGATATGTTCGATCTCATGGGCTTGAAAATCTGATAAGCTCCAATCCAGAAGCACAAAAACAAGATATAGATAGCTCAATTTTAGCTGAGGGGTTCGATAATACTCCAAATGGGTAGACTAACAAACTGCACAACGGCATACTCCTGGCATGGAACTGTAAACAGATAAACATATCAGGCTTTTCTATCAGGTCAATGTCCACCTAGACAACAAAACCTTGATCTCAAAGCATCCTACCAGATAAAAAGGAAGAAAGTTTGGATTGTTCTATTAAAAGGAATTTTGGCAGAAATTGAAAGCATTGGAATCCAGGACAGAGCATCATTAAATGGTTGACTTTGGACGCCATGCCGTAAGAAACCGGTGCCCCAATCAAAAGTCTAATATCGACCGAGATCTAGCTCCCATATTTTAGTCTAATATCTCAAAATGACTACGGACAAGCGATACCCCATTGACAGATCCCCTAAAGATCCAAGCTTTCATGCTGATCCATCCCAACCAAATCGAACCATCAAGCCACGTATTCCTCACATCAGGAATGAAAAGATCCCACCCAAACCGGAAAGGGAAGAAAGACCGAAACTTCAAAATGGACAGCAAATAAAAAAGAAACACAGAAATAATTCACCGTATCCATGGGAATGAGAGGGGAACGGTAACCCTTACCGCTGTCGCCGATCAGGAGAAGCTTGATGAGGTAATCGTAGTCGGCCCGAGCCCTAACAGGTGGAGCAGCCATCGCCAATCACACCGAAACACCCAAAATATAGAGGAAAAACAGACCGATCGAGGGATCGAGAATCCCTAATCCTACGCCACGGCCACAGATCCCCCCTCCCTCCCTGAGGAAAACAGATCAGCAAATTCCAACCGCTCCATACAACGATCGAGGAAACCAAATGGACAAAAGGAGAAGAAGAAGAAGAGAGAGAGAGAGAGAGCAGAAGCGCTTACGAGATTTCCCGGCGGAAAGAAGAGGAGGAAGGCTTTGAGATCTCGGATGTGAAGGTATCGTGAAGAAGAAGACTTGTTTGGGTCGCCGTGCCCGTTGAGAGGGGTTTGAAGAGGAGGAAATGATCGAGCGACCACCGCACCACCTTATTATATATTTAATCTCTTTTGTTATAATTGTATTTTTTGTATTTTATTATTTATGACTAAGATTTTATTGTAATTTAGTTTTCCATACAAATATAATTATATTTAGATAACTAATTGCTGATAATAAAGAAAACCAACAAATATGGACAGATAAAAACATTTACTGAGTCTTAGTTTGACTAATTATTATCCGTGAAAAAGAAAATTCATGCAAGCAACATTAAATAATAGAGACTACTGATAGAATTGATGGGGCCCATCGAGTTGCCCAATCCAAAGGCAGCTTGGTGATAATAATACTATGACAGATGGGTGTTGACATCATTGCTTGCTGTTCCACACGAGAAGAAACATGTTATCAAACTCATTAATTTAGTGGCTGCAGGGAGACATCATCAACATTGAGATTTATTCTGCCTTGGAGGATACAAATGGCTGTGTGTGTTACCCAGGCAGGACCCACCGAGTCCCATCCATCATCGAGTTGGTGCTAGTGGAGCCCACGCGAATGAATGGTTCCGATTCGGCCTTGGAAGTCGAAGTTTCCGACGGGTTGGACGCATTGGGTTGACGTGCGGATTGTATGCAGCAGTAGTCCTCCTCGGTTCCCATCTTTGAACATGGAAACAAACAGCTACGACAGGCTTAATCTACGAGTGATAAGGCTGGACATGGTTGGAGACACAATATTCTATCCCTTCTGATGCTTGATAACATGATTCTTCCGATCGTAGTCGACCATACCGCATCAACTTAATTTGGTTGTAGGAAGAGGACAAAGATCTGAAGCTGAAACAAGCAGTCAGACGAACAACTTGGACAGGCATGCTTGTCGGACGACATACTAAGCCACTGAAACTTTCTTCCCTTGATCGATGCTTCTCCAGACCATTACGAGATCAGAGAAGTCGTTTTGGGTGGAGCATCATGTCATCTTCCACGGACTGCTGTTTCATGAATGTGAGGAAGCGCAGTGGCTTGTCGTAGTTCTTCGAGAGCGAGAACTGAGTTCGCCGTGGAACTCAGTTCGAGAGCACAGATGATGGGCTATACAGAACCGGAGCCCAATGGACTACCGACATCAGAACCTCCACTGTTGTTCATCCAAAACTCGATCGGTTGAAGTACAAAACTTGGGTCCGAGTTCTTTAGCAGACAAAGGAAAGAAAAACTTAGGTAGATTCCACAAACGCCTTTTACATAAACAAAGCAGACAAAATTGGAAAGGGAGATAAAGGGGAGTGGGGGGAAAGAGATGTGCTCGAGGTATATGCTTAGAAGATCCCCCTACACATGACTCCACGAAAGCGTCTCCCACAATCCAAAGCTTCCTGCTCCGTTCCAGCGCACCACATCTGTTCAGTATATTAAAGTTCGTTCCCCATCATCCATGAACACCATCTCTCTCCAAAGCGGCATGGAGGAGTCTCTCTTGGGACTCCTTCCCCAGCAGTGCTCTAATGAGCAGCAGAAGCCGGCGTCGGTGCCAACTACGTGGATGCCGGCGGTGAAGTAACCACCACGGTCGGGTCATGTAGGGCAACTTTGAACCTTTGGCAGTTCTCAAACACTTGGCCGAGATGATTCCGATGGAAACCGATACCTTTGGAGAGTCATGTAATTTCTTCCTGGTGCATTTTGAGATCAAATATGTACGGTGTCAACTCTCTCTCTCTCTCTCTCTTGTGTTTCGTCTTGGCCTCTGCTGTTGAGTGGTAGCCTCGACTGAGCTACAAGCCAAGACCGGGCTTGGCAACGCCATGGCGAGGGATGGAAGCAGTCGTGTGACGCTCACCAAGTTTTCTCTTAGTTTGCGCAGCTGTACTCGCCATGCTTTGATATATCTTAATACATAGGTGCTGTTATTGGGTGTCTTATTGGTGGCTTCACCATTACAATATATTACCGTATAGCACTGTGCTTGGTTTGGTGGCGTTTCAAGCGAAACGAGTGCCCGGAGTTGATGACTGTTTCCAGGCAGCGCCCACGGAAGAGTCCCGCGTTCGAGCAGTGGGGCAGGAAGCTGCAGCGCACTGATCGATTCATACTATTAGCTGTAGCATTCGAGCATTAAACCAGCAGAGTGAGCCGACAATGGACTCTGCGCCTCACGACACTACAGCTGAGCCATACCTGCTGCACTCTGCATTACGAGCCAGAGATTTATCGGTGCTTACTTCATGCATTAAACCATTCATGCATTACTTCGCTGTTTCCCTATGCATTGCTAATTGACCTAATCTTTAGAGTTTAGCAACTTGATCAGGCATTATTAAGTCAACAGCAAATATTTCAAGGCGATCTGTTGTTCATCATACAAATCCGATCATTGTGCTTGGACACAAGACATCACATACAAAAGGCTCAAGACACTTCTGACGTATCTCAAATTCAAAGATATTGACCAAATGAAAGCTCAGCAGTTTAGGCACACAAGCCTAGCTTTCGCTGAAGAGGTAACAAATACAGAGATACACATTGTTTTATACTTGCGCTCCGCCTACAAGTACTTGATGAGAAGCCAAGCTACAATGACCAGAATCACAATTGCTACCACGGACAGGAGCAGGCACATGCATGAACAACCACCCTTTGTGCGCTTGTTAAGGATTGCCAGCCTCTTTTGCACTCGCTGCATTAAGTCAACACACTCAATCAACCTCTGGCTAATAAGTAATAGTGCTCAGTATTTATCGTAATCTCCTAGGTCAAAAACGTAACTTAATTTTCTTCCACCAAATATAAAAGAAAAGCTCTGAGTGGTAAAATAAAATCTGTCTTGAACAGTATTCAAACAGCGTATAACCTTGACAAAGCGTAAATGCCAAAAACTCGGGAAATATACAAACATCCATCTCCACGATGGTCACTGTTCACAAAGGTCAGTTTTATACTCTGCTCACCTGAACATTTGATCGACAACGCTGTATATATATCTGTGTATATACATTGGCCGGCTACCATAGTTTTGTGCATCAGTGATGTGAAGTTTCATTTGAACAGGAAAAACAGATACAAAAGAAAAAGCAATAATTAAAACTTCTAACAGGTCCTGTTTTAGGGTGTGTCAGTGGCAACATCAGAGTACTTACTATAGGGTTGATACAAGCCAATGAAGTGAAAGAATAACATTTTACCTGTAGCCGTGAGTCGGTTACATCAACATGTTCGTCCAGATCATCCTGCATCAGGCCAAACAATTTGAGTTAACGATGGCTGCTGAAATCCTAAAAAAGATCTTGACATTAGAAAGAATAAGCCTATTTCTGGGTCATGATGTTACATACAATTAATCTTGTATGGAGATCCAATTCTTCATTGACAGCTAACGCAATATGTTTTGTGCTTAAAACTGTCTCCTCCAACTTTTCAAGGCCCTCATCTTGCTCTGTAGAACCATATAAATAAATAATGTGTTGAACAGAAAACAAATTATTGAAGACAGAAAAGAAAAATTATAAGGGCATACCTCTCATAACCTGCCTCTGTAAAGCAACGATACCTTGATTATCCAACCCAGAAGTTCTGCTCATCACATCAGCTGACTTTATACCATCTCCAAATAAGTCCTCCCTATATTTAGCAAAGTAGGTAACTTGATGACTGCCTATTAAGAAACAATATAACAGAGGCCAACAATATGCCTTGCAAGCAAAAGCTCTATGATTCCCAGCAGGGAGACTAGAATGGCTTTCACTTCCACAACATGCTAGAACATTCTAGTGAAACAAGAGTGTAAAGAAGTAGCATTACAAAGAACTCCACAGTAAATGTAGTTTACTATGTGAAGCCAGACCTGTTACCAAAGTTTGACATGTTTAACGTAGAAGCCATCTGATTTGCTTTAGATTTCATGTTTGCTAGCATTTCTTGGCGCTTATGTAAGTCCTTATCCTTTCTGCATTAAGAAGGAAGTTAATATATGAGAAAAACAGTATGCTTCTCATGTTCTGAATGTAGAAAAAAGTTCTGAAGCAAATTGAGCAAAATTTACAATATCATAATCGTGAGTACTCAGTCTATACATGAAAATTAACCGTAACCTTATGCTATCTAACACAAAATGGTGGTAGAGGAAAAAAAAAAAAAGGTACTTGTATTGTAAGAAATTTGAGTAAATTTATATCAGCAGTATATGGAGAATACAAAGAAGCCCGTTGCGATGAGGAACTACGAACTTTTCAGCTAAGTCTACAAACTTTTCGATGGTGCTCTAAAATAATAATCGTAATAATTAAACCACCACCAAAATTCATAGCTTCCTATGGCTAACAATATATGGCTTTCATGGGTAAAGTTGATCAGAAGTGTTTGTTGATGTAGACAGATGAATTGTGCGATCATGATCCAACTTCGGATCAGAGAGTTGTCAGCTAAGAACCCCAACGATTTTGGAAATCAAGCTTAATTGATCGGAGCTGGCCTTCTTCAGCAATGACTTAATTAAGTTTCTCTGAGACTTGAATGGAGTTAATTTAATTTTGTCCAAGTTTCAGCATTTCAGCTTTTGTCTACTTTGGCAGCTTCTTTGGTGGATAAAGCAAGAATAGTGGAATCCTAAGTTCATTAGAATTGATCCTACTGAAGAGCTACTAGGAGGGGAATCTTTCTTTTAGCGAATGATAATATACGGTAGTCTTTCTGCTACCAGAAATACAGTATTAACAGGACATAGACCTCTCATCTCTTTGGATTTTTTTCTGCATCTGACTTAACCCTTTATCTCTATTAAATCCCTCTTCCCTTTTCCTTCTTTCCCTTATCACTTATCTTCTTCTCTCATAGCAGTAACACAAAAGCATTCTCTCCTCTCAGCCAAATCTTCTGAACAGCGTTAATCTGTTGCCAATAACCCCACTTATGTGTCCTCGATAGTTGGAACAAATGAAGACTCAAAATGATTCAATCCTAGAACTACTAATGTGGACTTCAACTAAAACTAAGATAGAGCTAATTAGGAACTGAACTGCATGAAAAGATGTAGCTGTTCATCAAAGAGCTTTCCCTTTCATGATAATAATTCTTTTGAATGAAAGATATGCTGAAGTTTTTGTAGATTGTGACAGTGCCATGATTAATGCTTCCAGCATTCTCTCCTCTCAGTCTAATATTCTGAACAGTGTTAATCTGTTGCCAACAACCCCACTTATGTGTCCCCAATAGTTGGAACAAATGAAGACTCAAAATGATTCAATCCTAGAACTGCTAATGTGGACTTCAACTAAAACTAAGATAGAGCTAATAAGGAACTGAACCGCATGAAAAGATGAAGCTGTCTCTTAAAAGAGCTTGCCCTTTCATGATAATAACTCTTTTGGATGAAAGATATGCTGAAGTTTTTGTAGATTGTGACAGTGCCATGATTAATGCTTCCAATCTACTAAACAAACACTTGCCTAATGCAACTAGAAAAAAGGGAGCAAAGCAGCTGTAATTACAAGCCAAAAAACAAAAGCAAAAGTATTCCTTAGGAGAATAGTGAGAACTTGTAGGAATAGAAAACACATACATTGGCTGCATACTAGGAAGCTTTGAAAGGAGAGACTCCAAGCTGTCCAGTCTGGTCCGAAGAATTGTTATCTTCCTCCTCATCGCAGTTAAGTGGCGTTGTGTATCGGGGCCTGATGGAGGCAAAGAGCCCCTTTCAGACATCATGGCACTAATATCCTCAGAGAGCTTTGAAGCTTCATTGAACTCCCTCATCCATTGATCTAAAGAAGATGCCATTGGTTTTGACAGAATCTACAAACACAATCTCCACAGTGAGGATCCAAGATATCTAATCTCATGATATTACAATGAGAAATTGTTATGATGAAGCCCCAAAAACAAACAGATGATGCCGATGAAATTAGGAACTTAATCTATCGGAAAAATGACAACATTAAGACCAACAACAAGTCATAATGTCCCAAGTATCCAAAATCAACTATGTCAATCTTTTTTCCATCATTCAATTATATGTAAAGCAACATCTCCATTTAAATTAAGATTATTCAAATATATTTTCCTTGTTCCTAATATAAATCTGCCTCTCCTCACACCACAAAATCTTAATTAAAGCACCTTGTGTAACCAAAACATCTATAAGTCTCCTTGGAACATCTATAAGAGCCACAGATGGCTTCAACTTATTTGAATCATGTGAATGATTCAAAGAGACCTTCCTGGATATCAATCCTATTAGTTCAGGATTCTCAGCAATGACCTCATCATGATAAAAAAACATCAGGGAAGATCGATCAAGCTGACTAACATTGAACATCCACGTACAAGAAAGAATCACAACTCTCACGCGGTAATGGCTAATATGCAATAGTTAGACTGAGAGGACAGAATATGCCACGTCCAAACAACACTCAGATCCGTCACCCCAGAGAAGATCAGACTCTCAATCGGACGAGGATTGAGACCTCTGTCTGGGAACAGACTTGATGCCTTTGGGGTTGTCCAAATTTACTCCGATTCAAGCAGCTCCCAACTGAAAATATATCCATTTCCATAAAATATAACATTGTTAACTCAGACCAGCTAAAGAACGTGATGTTTTTTCCATCACACATTTACGATTTTTCCCAAGTGTTACTTTCCCATCGCCATGAATTTCCAGAAAACTTACAATCGAAACTAAATTCTCTGAACTTAATAATCATCATTCGCAACCCTAAAACCCATTTCTCTTATGAATCCATCCCTCTCCCTCTTCCTCCTCCCCCCCCCCCCCCGCCCCCTTATTCGTGTCAAAAAAAACGTCGATCTCGACCGAAGCAAATCGAATGTGCCAGAAAACGAAAAAAGGGTTATATTGTCACTAAAGGATTTGGGCGAAACCCCAGCCACACCGCACCACATCAACAATCACTAATTCCAATCAAAAAATCCTAAATTTGGACTTGAACACATCCGATGCCCCGAAAAAGAGGATGAAATTATTGTTCTCATTAAAGGAATAACGACAATCACAAATCCAATCACAATTACTCAACGAAGAATTCACTAAAAAGAACCTCGGTAATCCCTCGAAAACACGAACTTGGGTAAAGAAACGAAGAGGAGAAGCAATCAAAAGATGAGATTAAGGACCTTACTGCTCGAAGGACACGATCGAGGATGGCTTCTCTTCTCGCTTTAGTTCCCCCTTTCCTCGATACCAAATAAAGCTTCTGCGCCGCGTTGGGAAGTCGCAATTGGAAGGGGTCTACGCTGTCGTCCCAATCTATTTCCTCCGCCGACGACAAAAGAAATGTGCCAAATAAGCAGCAGACTCCGACTACCGAACTTACTCGGATAACACGAATTCAATCGGATCGGATTTTTTTTTTCCGACCCGACCCATTTTGTTGGTTATGGAATTGGGTTACAAAGGAGACGAAATTCAATCGGGTTGGATCTTTTTTTTTTTTTTTTTGTCAGATCCGACCCATTTGGTTGGTTGGAATTGGTGCCTGTGTGAGAGAAGACCGTACTTGGAAGACGAAGCTCAAACTCAAATCAATCTAACACTCATTTTCACCACCCAAGCATCCGTGTGGGTAACCTTACGCATCCGGGGTTGGATCGAGTCGTGTTGACATCTCGATCCAGAAATCAAGTCACTCATCGTTCATATCGTTTTAGGGACACTCATACAGATGGAAAATTCTTTTTTGTCTTATGAAAATTTTCCTAAATACAAATATCGTTGTCTTTTGGATGGCATAACCATAGATCGCATCTTTCCTAGTTTGACAATACCAACATAACCATACATCGAATCTTCCGGTATCTCCTCCGACCATTTATCGATGGGAATCTCGTGAATCTCCGCACTAATATTCTATGACTGTTCTTATCTTTTGTTTGTCAAAATGGTAAATTATGGATGTTTCACTTTTAAAGGATAATTAACTAAGAAAAGAAATTTATGATTAGTCGACGATCAAGAGAAGTCGGATTAATCAAGATAATTAATCTGAACGTATCGGAACAAAGATTTGATCTGAACGCCAAGCCCCACTTGGTTATGAGAAGAGAGATCTGGAACAGCTTAATCAAGGAAACCAAATGGACGAATCGACGATCAATTCCGCAAAGGTCAGATGAATCAGAGACTTTCGACTTTCCAGATCAAGTTGTGATCGAAAGGGAGGAATAATCGAGATAATAACTTTCTCATCTAATTGGCTGCATGCATCATCTCTGCTATTACTCGTATAGATGAACAATGGAGATAAAAAACACAAGATCGTCTTGAATGAGGTTCCAGCGGCCATTAACGAGATAAAATAAAGCGACCACATCTGAGATGGTACAATGTCGTCTCTGCCGTGCAATCAATGTATCTGCCTCAACATTAATTATGTCCGTAACCATGACTTCCTTCACCCGTAAGACCGCACTTACGCTCGAGAGCACTGCCCTTTTGTGTCTCGGCCGAAGAATAAAGGAGGGGAAGCCGAGCGAGAGAAGGGAGGCGAGGCAACACAACAGTAAATGAGAAGAATCTGTTCCTTGTGTCGGCCACGCCACTGATAGATAATATCGGCCAGGGAGAGGGGGCAAGGAATCATATACCATTGTCATCCATCCATCTCGCCTCGCGTTGTTCGCGCAAGACCGTCCTTCTCTGTCTGCCGGTGGCTGCTGCCGGTGTGGGACGCCGCCTGACCCAAGGGTGCATTTATTACACAGCGAAATCCTACGTCTCCACGTGCGAGGAGGGTCCATCGGACGGTGACGGTGGCTTGATGCAAAACACATGTAGCTATTTCACCATAGGTTTTTACAAGCCCACGGGGCTTTAGGATTCGCGCTTCGAGGCATCGACGGTGGCCGCGCAGCGGGGAGGCGACGAGCGGACGAACCGAGCCCCGCCGTCACTGGAGGGGGAAGCGGGAGCCGGTGAGGACGAACGAGGCGACGCGGAAACCGGAAACGAGGGCGGAAAGGGCGAGAAACGCGAAGCCCGCGAAGCCCAGGGCCACCGATATGTACGCCTGCACGCAGAAGGAGGCGGCCGGCTTGTCCGCGGTACACCCGCTTAGCCCCCGCGCAGCCGTCGCCCCCGCCACCCCCGCCGAGAGCGCCAGGTACGCGAACAGCTGCGACGAGTGGTCCGACACCCATCAATAATATAGATCGGAAGAGAGAGAGAGAGAGAGATGAAGAATTTGGAGGAGCGGAGAACGGAACCTGGTCGTGGGCGAAGTCGAACCAGAGTTGCATGGGCTCCGGGAGGAGGGTGGCGCCGTGGAGGATCTCCCGGATGGAAGCGCACATCTCGAGGAGGGAATAGACGGCCACGATGGCGTTCGCCGCAAACATGACTCTGCCGGAAGTATGATCAGGGGAAGAGAACAGAGATGTTAACGAGAAAAGGGGAGGATGAACGAGATCCACAAGTTACCGGAAGGAGTCGACGCTCAGCCAGGAATAAGGGGACGAGGCGGAGCGGGAGGAGTTTGCGGCGGTGAAGACGGCAGCGGAGAGGGAAAAGCAGAAGGCGGCGAGGCGGAGGAGGAGGATGAGCAGGTTGAGGCGGCGGATCTTCTGCTCGGAGACGGTGGAGCGGAAGGAAGGGTAGTTGTGGTTGTGGTGGTGGAGCGGCGTAGGGGCAGCGGGCGAGGGGAGGCGTGGATGGGCGGCATCGCCGTTGCGAAGTGGAGACGGCATCGTCGTGGCGAACAAAGACTCGTAGTAGTAGTAGGGGTAGAGGGAGTGGATGGTGATGATGACGACGATATCCAAACAACTCCGGTCATTGGAAAAGTGGGCTCAGTGTTTGTAAATTTGACCATTTTATATATTTCCAACCAACGGTTCAATTAACACACCTTTTCCTCGTTTACCTGTCAGTCAACGAAGGTTTAATCAGAGGTAACCAAACCTAGAGGGGAAGCTTCTGCGGCGCAATGGCCGCCTCAAACTCCCCCGTGAGTGCCCGATCCGGCAACCCCACCGACGAAATACAAGGTTTTTATTTCTCGAGGTGCCTCACTAGTTATTTTGATGCATCTTGTTTGTGTAGTAGTAGCAAAGGATGCTTATCCATGGACTGCCCCTTCTACCACCAGAACAGTAGAAACGCCAAAAGAAAGATATCATTCGGTCACTCTCAAGACTACCGGAGAGCTGGTTGAAGCATCCTTCGTCTCGTTGCATTTACTCACTGTACAGGTGATGTTTGACAAGGCACCTGAGCTCTTCCGTACGTTTCTGTCAAGTATCCACCGCATCGGCCGCAGCCGTTCAGGAGGTGTATTTTTAAAACTTTCTTTTTCATATTTCCCATATAGCATCCTCAATTTATAAGATTTATAATATGTAAGTTACATTTTATAGACTGGTCTAATCTCACAGGTATAAATTTACAGTATTAATTATAGTATTTTTTTATCTCCATCAAAATACTATTGAGTTTCAAAAATACTGTACATGAACTAAAAAATAATAGAAAATACCTCATATAACTTTTAAATAGGAATTCTTATTAGTTTAGGAATAAAAATAATCAAATAAAATTTTTATATCAATTATAATATTTTTGAATATGTTATACTGTTTTCCATAACATCGAGTTTATTAAAAAATATTAATCCATAGGATGTAATCGAATATTATTTCAATTATCTTATAAGAGACATTTAAATAATTATGATAATAAAGATGTCCTTTGAGAAATAATAAAAGGAGATTACTATTTAAATTTTTTACTATTCATAATCTCTTAAAAATTAATAAAATAATATATTTTTATTTATAATCTCCCTAATTTTGATTTCATCTTTTTTCCTTTTGTTCCCTTCTCTATAGCTTTTGCGATTGTCGCTACTGACACTCTATAATGTTTTTTGTTGTCAATCGTCACCCCCTCTCAACCCATGCTCCTTGTCACTTCACTCCTAATAGTATTGACAACAAGGTCCCAAATTCAAACGATGTGATCGTCAAATGCTCTCGAGTCTTATCGTCACGTCGAAGGAGAACTTGATAATGAAAATAATACATTTCTGATCTATCAAGGTTACGTACTGAGGTAGAGGAGGAAGAATAAGAAAATACGATGAGAAAAAAAATAGGCGAGAATTTTTTTTTAATATATTTAAATATATATATATATATATATACATAATTATAAAATATGATTATAAATAGTAAAGACAACCAGTAAAAAGTAAGCTCCAATATATATTAAAAAAAAGATTCGGAATTAGGCCTTAACCAAAAGAGAACCAGTAAGGTTATCTCCACGGATTTCAAATTGATGCAGACTTCCAACGCTCATCTCGATTCCCCATGACTACAGAAATGTCAATTCCCCTTGTCAAGGGGATCTTCTAAACTCCCTCGTGTGACAGCAACAACCTGGGATTTACACCGCGCGGAGGTCACGGGGTGAGAATGCCTCGTGACCTCTGACACTACTCTTCTTACAGACACCGACAGGGCCATGGAAATCGCAATAACCAATGGCCGTAGGCCTGACACGGAACATGTTTTAGTACCAAGCAAAATAAAGAGCAGTAAATTTGAGTTGTACCAAGTAAACCACCGACCTACGTCATCTAATGTTAATAGTAAATAACACATAAGATATCAGATAATATCTAATTACTACGTATAAGCTATCTCGGTTTGAACCATGTTTAAGCAGCACTATGAATGATGAGGCAAACCAACAAACAGATGGTCTGCATCAATTAAAGATGTTATCGGTACCATGCATAAAAAACAACCATGCTTAAGCAGCACTATAAATGATGAGGCAAACCAACAAACAGATGGTCTGCATCAATCAGAGATGTTATCGATACTATGCATCAAAAACACTAATCGTCCTTCAATGTCCAGTCCCAAGTTCTAATCAATGACGTACAAATGTAAAGTTATCAAGCCCCGTGCGAAAAGTCGCATGAGATCCTAACCCGTCGCCACCAACGATGGCGATAAACCCGTCCGATCACGAACAGAATTCGTCAAAAGAATCCATCATATCAGA
Source organism: Musa acuminata AAA Group (assembly GCF_036884655.1). Lineage (NCBI taxonomy): Eukaryota > Viridiplantae > Streptophyta > Magnoliopsida > Zingiberales > Musaceae > Musa > Musa acuminata. The sequence goes on from NC_088357.1 coordinate 2,258,780, forward strand.
AAGGTAATAAAAGAGGAAAGAAGCATGACTAATCGACTCAAGGGGGGGGATCACTCACTACAGCGTGTCAGGCGATCATCGAATGGTCACGCTCCACTCGATAACGCACCGGATTCTTCAAAATATCTAATCCAAGAAACACCAAAGCAAACCCTCATTCGAGACCCTAGGCATGAGCAATCTACATGGGGAGGAATCCGATTCATACCTTTAAGCTGCTTCTGGAGCAGAAGGCTCGATGCCGCCATTCGACGAGATACGCGCAAAAAAGAGTCTCATCCACTGATCCTGCAATGCCGTGGAAGAGACGCGAAGGGAGGAGGGAGAGAGGGGTTTAAAGAACAAGGAGGGGGGCTACTTATATGGCGATGAAGGAGACGGGAGAGGTTGGAGGCCAATTACATATTCGCTTCTCGAACTTTGGATCCTATTAACATGGATGTTCGTATTTAAAAAATTTATATTATAAATTTTATAATTTTAAAAATAAAATAAATAATCATATTTATCGTAATATTATTAGTTATATTGATGAAAAATATAACACGTGATGTCACGTGTTGGATCAACATGAAAATGATGATTAAAAAACAATTAACAATGTCGGGATGCCCTACCACCCAATCTATCTCTCGTCATATCATTAGAATGCTTAGGGGCCATCAATCCAAGTTTCAATACCGAACCAACCATAGGTGTCGAGTACGTAAAAGATGACAGTGTAGGCATCATGAACATTGAAAGTGGCACGATGAGGATAAAAAATGGGATGTCGTAGCGAGGGGCGATAATGAATGTGAAGAGGGGTCGTGCTCTCGCTACACCAAGAATTAGGTGAGATAACAACTACACTTTGAGTATCTCAACGATAATTACTTTCACTACACTAGGAGCCAAACGAGATGATGATCACACTGAGAGGCAAACTAGATAGCAAAACATCCCGATAATATTGAAATTCTCTTTGCTCATCATTTTGATATCGATCTAACACCTTATGTCACCTATTATATTTTTAGTCAATATAATTGATGATGTTATAACAAATAAAACTAATTATTTCACTTTCAGATTTATAAAGGTAGCTACGCTCTACTTTCGTTAGAGGTAAAGATAGCTACGCTCTACTTTGGTTATAAACAAATATAAACGCGGCGGTTGTTGCGCACATCGGTCGGGCAATGGAGCTTCAGAAGGTGTCGGACCCAGCTGTCCCGGCCAAGCCATCAAACTGGAAAAAGAGCGTGTCCCGTCCCCATTGGCTGAAATGGTGGGAACCACATGTGCAAGGCCACAAACTGACGTTACTAATAGCAACCTACGTTTACCTATTCAACAACAACTAGCAGAGAAGCGCATGATCATTTGGAAGCACGAGAAAAGCAAGGGAAAGACTTCCGAACCGCAATAAACTTTATAAGGTGTCCCATAAGTCAACCAGACAGCAAGGCGATTATAGTGGAGCAATTTCACAGTATCAATACAACTCTATACACAGTCTCGTCATATGGACTTACATTTTTCTCAAGTTGTCTAATCTTGCTTGTAAGTCGTTATCAATTCCACCATCTTCACTTCCAGCTGCTTCAGCTTGGGCAACCTTCTTGGATGCCTCGGCTTTAGCCACTGCAGTTGACGGTGCCTTTACAAGCTGTAAGCAAATGAGGGACCAGTTACTTTACGCAAAAACAACAGGAGTGCCGATAATTTAGGAAACGCACGATAAAGGTATCATTTAGATTCACCTCTGAATTAATGTCGATTCCAATTTCATCAAGGACTTGGTTCACAAGTTCTTCAGTTTCTTCCTCTTCCTCGTCTCCTTCCAAAGCATCATCTATGGCATCTCCCATAACCTCGCTGACCATTTCCATTTTCTCATTTTGCCGCTCAAACTCTTGCATTATCTTCTGTAATGCAGGGAGGTTCATCTGCCTGTTCATCTGTCCCATAGCCTTTGTAACACCTTTCATAGCTTCTCCCATTGCTTGTGTTGATTTCAGTGTCTGCAGAAATCATCAAATATTGGTTTTGATGTCAATCAGTTAATTAACTGAATGGAATGACTTGGTTCATAACTAAGTCCATCCTCAACTCTAGTCTGAAGCTTTTGTGTAACCTATACATATAATCGACTTCAAATGGATATGAAGCTTCATTTTCCATGCTGCAAAACTTCAGATTTCTTACCTACTATCAACATGTTTCATTTGAATTTTATGTTTATTTAGGCAAACTCAAGCAAATTTAACAAGGGTTTAAAAGATCGAACCATAATAGGGATTATATAATTTTCGGTCATAACTTTCTCCTCATTGCGTTTTTCCAGACAGTCTTTATACATAACTTCAAAAGTAAAGAACTTATGCCCCCACCATCTTCTTTTTAGCGTCAATCAATATCCAGCTCTTCTATCTAAATTCTACAGACCTAATAATACCTCCCGCTCTCAGCTACAACCATAGTTATACAACCAAACCAGGATCACGTCAAACTTTGGTTCACTAATCCATTGGTCAGATGGATATATTACAAATATTGTTTTCTTTTTCTGTTTCTTTAATCTGCTTATTTGTTCTTTCTTCTCCTTCACTGTCCTTCTATAATCGTCTTTTCTCCCTCCTTGCATTCTCTTCACCTTACTATGCTCCTCTTCTTCTTTTCAATGATCCTCTTCTCCTCCACTCTCTTTTCCTTTTTTTTTCTCTTTTAATCTTTTGCTCTTCTTCTGTGCGTTCTTGTCTTCCTCCTGCTTTCTTTCTCCACTCGTTGATAAAATCAATGGTTGTGCCAAAGTGGGCATGATGGCAGGGCGTCTGTGATCACACGGGACAAATGGGGACAAAGATGGAAGAGATCGCAAGGAATTTCTTTTTCTTTAATTTCTTATGTTGCTATTACTCAATCACACACAATTATTATTAAACTAAATTTAGATACCAATGATATCGCCTTCCTTCATGTATTTGGAAAAAAAGGGCAAGTTCCAATGATTCATAACAGAACTGGTTGGGTACAATCCGGTGTCACGACATACAATCCAGACCTGGTGTTATGACATACCTTATCTTTTAATAGAATAAGATAGGTCTCAAACCTGATTTATAGTTTCTTTGGTCGATTAGTTGGTTCAATCTTGTTCTAATAGCATGGCTATATCGTACTGAACCTCTTTAATGACACTATTTATTCCTTTTCTCCTTGCTGCTTTCTTCTCTTCTAGCCCTCATGTGATTTACCTCCTAATCAATTTTCCTGAAATTGTTCGACCCCCAATATGTCCACTTTCTTTCTCATGATCTGCAGACTAGACTGATGCTAAAACTACTTTTTGCATTTTCTGACATCCTATATTTTCAAACCAAAAACACCAAGAAAGAGTTCATGCCTGAAGCAACTCAGCATTTATCCCTTATTTTATTCATGTTAGCCATTTTCTTTTATACAATCTGTGCCTAAAGAGGCTAACAACAAAAATAAATGTAATGACTACAACATGGTTAATAACAAGGATAAGTATCCCTACTGCAATCTCATGGATGAGAGCAAACAACAGTAGTATCATTTCAAATGGAGATGATTCTTGCAATGTACTCATCAGTAGAAGTAACAATTGTTAAGATGAATGGTTAGTAAGCGAAAAATGTAAAAAGATAATGTTTTACCTGAATTCTCAGAGATACACCTTGGAGTTGCGACTTGAGTGCATAAAATTTTGTAATCTGGTGTCTTGTTCGAATGAGATCCTTAGCCATGACCTTCACTGCTGCCTGTAACAAGTAATAGCCAGCAAGAATAGACAACTCATACAACAAAGAATCTGCAGCACAAATCACACACGATGTGATAATAAACAATTTAAAAAATCATGCATAAAGAAGCGTTCTAATAAAATCCATAAAAATGCCAAATCAGACTGATATGGAACAAAAAATAGTAAAAATAATAATAATCAGAATTCTAGAACGAAGATGTTAAAAAAGAACCAGAGACAACATGACTAAGAATATAGAAAGTGCGTATTACAAAGGCACCATGGTTCTTTTTGTCCCTTTTTCCACGAATTGGGGTGTTTGATCAATATCAAACGAAATGGTATGTAGCCTATACTCAGAATGGCAATGCCATTTTTTGACCACATCTTCTATGTATGTGAAGCATATAATATCCAATACAGCAATAGCTAGATCCATGAAGATCAAGAAGGGGTGCTCAGCCGCCTGGTGAAGGAAATGAATTTGAGCTAGTAACATTTCCAGAAGAAAGACCACTTATATATATAATCCTGGTTTCCATTATACCATCTCAACATGCCTAGGCATAGACCATCAGGTACCAAAAAAAGGGTTCAGCTCATACCCCTGTAACAAATCACCTAACTCTCACAAGTATGGTAAAATTCTGCTAGTTTCCTCTCCTTTTCTTTCAGCTTCTAACTCCTTCCATCTTTTCTCTCCTAAGCATATTTGACACTTTCATTCTAGTTCTTAGCACTCGGCTATTGAATCAATATCATTAGTATCTTGTGACAATCCCTATATGGGAAAACATGATAATAGCTTAAGCTAGCACAACATGAAAGACAGAATACTCTTGTGGAGGTGCGCGTTCATGATCGGATCTATACAAGATCAATCATTTGCGGTAAAGAATGTATACCATCTGTCCCTGCTTAGCAGTTTTCTTGATCTCCGCAATAAGCTTCTTCTCCTGTGTTTGCAGCCCTTGCCTCTCCCTTTCGATTTCCCTAATTGATTTATCCAGCATTCTCTTGTTCTCCCTCAGCAGCTCTGCAGCCAAAAACAGCCACCATAAAGCTTCCGACCCATCGCAACTTTCTTTTCCAGAAACCAAAGAATGATACCACCCGAATAGGGTTCTCTTATTTAATGCAAAAGCAAACGAAAGATTGGAAACTTAATACTAACAATAATTGATCAAATCGCAAAGCGCATCGACTGATAACTTTGATCTTGAAATAGGTGGGGAAGAGATCGACGGTACCTGCGGGGGTTTTCCGCTTCCCGAAGATGAAACTCATCGTGATAGATCAAGCGATCACGAACCTATTCCGCGCTTTCTCTCACAACTGTCGATCAAATTAGCGCTCGAATTACGGCAAAGAGGAAGAAAGCTTTGATTGCCACCCCCTATCGCGACTCGATCTCGATTCCGGTGGAGGGGTTGACGATTCGAGGGCTAAACCCTTTTGTTAATTCTTCTTCTCCAAAAAGCTACCTTTACTCCTTATCGAATGGGCTTATTAAGCAGCAGAAAGGCCCAAAACGTGAGTGGGTGTGGCAGTCGGAAGGGTCTCGTGTCACGGAATCTTTTGAGATCACCAAATATATTGCACTCAAGCGTCCATCTGAACCGTCCGCTTGCTGTGATATATTTGATCTCGTCCATCGCCATAATTTGATGGCAACAAATGCTTTTATGGATAATGTACCAAATAAAGAATCTCATAATCACTTTTTATAATATGATCATTTATACCAAATTTTTTTTTCCATAAATACTAATTTTTCCTCACAAAAATTTTTAAATAAATTTTAAATAATATATTCTCTCTTTCCTTTTTTTCTCCTTCTCTCGTAACTTCGCCTCATTTTCACAAAAATATTACTTTTATAAAAAAATAATTTAATATAAATTAAAAAAAAAATAAAATATTCCTTGATAGGATCAGTAGTAATTATTAAATTTTTTCTGATAATTTGACCGAAATTAACCCTGTTACACTAAAAAATAAACTAAATGCACTCATTCACAAAACATATTAAAAAAAATCTAAATTCTGGTAATAAATTATCATAGAACCTTCTAGAAATAAAAAATATATGACTAATGATGTTAGAATTATGTCTAATAGATTGATGAAAGTTTAAGATTATTTGATTAAATTTGATTATATTACACTTGATATTGAACTAAAAAATTAAAATTTTAATAAATAATTATCCTAAAATATTATAACAATGGGAAAACATTTCTAATGATGTTGGAATCATGTTCTAATAGACTGATGAAAATTTGAAATTGTTTGATTGAAGTTAAGCCTATTAAACTTCAAATAAAATAAAATATAAGCATTCATAAAATCTATCAAAAATTTTAAAATTTAATAATTAATGATAATAAATCCTTTTAAAATTGAAATGTTTTGATTGAAGTTGATATTGTTATATAAAAAATAAACTAAACAGAGTCAAAGCTATCCCAAAAAATATATAATTTAATAATTAATTATTTTTAATATATAAAAATATACTTATTTGTACATAAGAAGAGGATCAGACGAAGAATGATGACAAAGAGAAGAAGCTAGACGAAGGAGAAGAACAAGAAGGACAATGTGAAAATTACTTATTCACGGGGACATCCTCTTATTAAAGAAAACTAATAATAGAGATCTTTTCTTGATAAATTAATCTACTTTTGTTAGTGGAGTGAATACCTCCCACACTAACTAATAAGAGGGGGAGATCTTTTATTGAAACCTATAAATTTTTAATGCTGTTTGCATGGACCAAATGGACACGTTATGGAGATCAACATGTCCACAACAATCTCTGTACCTTTCAAGTCGTAACATCCTTTAGATCTTCGCCCAGGGAGTTGGTGTTGTGGTTTCCATGCCATCATGCCATCATCTATTCTCTCTTGGACTGGCACTGTAAAAGAAAAAGATTTATTTCTCTTGTTGCTCATTAATTACGTGCATGACTCGATGCATGAGGGCAGCAGCACGAGTGCTGCACACGGCCTTTACTCTCTGGCTGTCACACATCATCCATGGGGATTCTGCAAAGGAAGCTAATGAAAGACGTGCTTGATTTAGCTGAGGTGTCACTTGTCTCGAGATCACAGACGATGTCCACGTGGAAGGGTGAATATTTGAGCAAAATTCTTTTTTCTGTTTTTAATTGATATTCTAATATAATATAATATAATAGGTTTTGGGGGCGGAGATGTTGGGAAGGAAATGACACGTGGCACAGTATGATTGGTGTCCGGTGCTCGTCAGATCCACTTGTTGCGCAGCACACGCACACCCACCAATTTGCGCGCGAGGCCGAAGAAGTATCCACTAATCGGACGCTCCAGATCGAAAACAAATTGGTGTGCACGTTAAATTAAAATGCACCGCGGAGTAAACCAACGCCCCAGCTGTGTCGAGGTAAACAATTCGATTCCCAGCGTTTCCCTTTCTTTTATTGGCCGGGAGGGAAACGACAGCCCCCGCTTTCGCTATCCAGCTCATGTGAGCCGCTCTCGGGAACAACGCAACCTTATCGACCGCACCAGCTCGGGAGGGAGACGAGCCCCGCAAGGGAGTTCTGCAGGGTGGTGATTTCTTTTGAGATTCCTTGTCTCGGCTGGGCTTTTCCAGGGCAAAAGCTGAGGGGTTTTGGCAGTAGTGGTGGATTGCAGAGCTCGTGTAAGCTTTCGGGGAAGAGAAGCCGGCTTGTTTGTTGGACGCATGGTGGTGATGCTACCTGTGAATCGTGGCTCTCAGAATATGATCTTTGTGATGATTTAGTCATTGGATGCGTCGTTTTTGTTCGGGGCTTTTGATTTACTTCTCGCAGGTCCAAGAGCAGGGTAAAGGTGCCATCTTTTTGTTTGTAGTATTTACTAGATTGGTGGTGTTCGATTTGAGTTTTGAACGGAGGTCGGAGATTGATTTGAGCGATAAATTTCCTTGTTTTTCTCCCTGTAATTTTCCCCTGCTTTTATCGTAATGGGTGTTGCATTTGTTTCAGGGATGACTGTGTTCTGAATCTCCACCGATAGCTAGCTGTACCTTCTTAATACGCTCGCCTTCCCTTTGTAAGCTCAGAATTGTTGTGTTTGTAGTTCCTTTTGGCTGGAAGGTCTGTCGACGATAGGCTTGATCGAGACCAGACTTTGTAGAGATTACTGCGAAAAAAGATGCGACCTTTGAGCAGTCTGGGCATCGGTTTGAGCCTGGTCTCCGGTTGCCTGTTCTTGGCTCTTGTTGCAGAGCTATACTATCTGCTTTGGTGGAAGAAGAGGAGTAGCAGAGAGGTCGACCACGATTCCAGAAGCCCAGCCGGGGAGCTGCTTTATCTCTGCTGCTGGAGGAAGCCATCTTCCCTGAGTTCCACAGCGCTCAACCCCCGAGACATGACCACCTCGGTGGATGCAGCTGCTTATTCCGACGAGGGACAACTGCAGCTCCGCTCCGACTCCTCCAGCAAAGATCTTCTTTTGAAGGCATTCGGAGGAGAGGACGGTATGGAGGCAGAGCTCATGAGGCTCCATGGCCTCGCAGGCCCTCCCAGGTTTCTCTTCACCATCAAAGAGGAAACGAAGGAGGATTTGGAGTCAGAGGACGGGAGGTCGAGAGGGGGAAGGAGCAGGAAAAGTTCCAGAGGGAAGAGCTTGAGCGAGCTGTTTGTTTCTTCGGATACCCCATTCTTGACACCTCTCTCTTCCCCTCCTCTCTTCACGCCGCCTCTGACTCCTTTGGATTGCTACAAACAAAGTGGATTCAACCCCCTCTTTGAGTCCACAAAGGAAGAAGACTTCATCAAGGTGTGGTCCTCGCCGCCTCCAAAGTTCAAGTTTCTGAAGGACGCCGAGGAAAAATTACACAGGAAGAAACTGATGGAAGAAGCAGGCAAGGTTCACAGGAATGGTGGGCTGGTTAACAGCACCGCGAGACAGGAGAGTCATGTTTCTTCTCATCCGCCTGGTGTCGCCGCCTCACATCCCACGGGCCCAGAAGAAGAGGATGGATCCTTCATCACCATAGTGATAGGAAAGAACAGAGAGAGAGGGCAGCAGCACCATTCAAGTTCCTCGCAGGTGATTCCATTACCTTCTTCTCCTTCGAGCTTCAGACCAGTGCAAGGGAAACGAAGTTCCTCGATTTGACAATTGAGTCCTCATCAACAACCATACTTTCACATGCAGTCGGCGAATTCGGTGACAAGATAACCTTTTTTTGTTGCTGTTGTTGTTTGATTTCTCCACTTGTACTTAGTTTCGTTGTCTTTGCTTCAATTCCTTGATTCTGAAAAGGGAGCTGTGGGGGGGGGGGTGGAAGTCATCAAAACACCTCTTTTCTTGTGATCCAATTGACGTTTGATATCTGGCCAGTTGCCGAGCACCAGAAAGCTGCACCTTTTCTATCTGCATGTCTTTGAGTGCCTGAACTTGTAATCATTCCTGTGGTTTGCAGAGAGTTTTGCTAACTCAATGGCGATCTTTTTTGTCTGCCATTGGTAATTACTCTTAAAAAATAAGAAAATTTTGATCTTTTCTCTTTCACAACCTTTTATCTCATCTGTCGGAATCCCAGTTGCTCGATGAAATCGCTCGACGAAGAGGGAGACTTCGCTCGACGCTATTCCCCCATCCCTATCGATGTAGAGAGGCTATAGATGAACAGGGCAGTGTTTCCCAGTGGATGCAAGCTTGGTCGGAGATCAAGGCGGACATCGCGGATAGATTTGTACGCTAACAATGCGAGCAGCTCGAGTCATGTGGGCGTGAAGACGACCATCGGCCGCACCGTTTGACTGCGTTTCTGATGAGGGAGATGCAATGGCACACAAGTCAAAAGAAACATGATTTCCGTATTCTGAAGTCGAGGAATCCAAGGAGCCCTCAAAAATATGTAGGTGGCTCTGCTCGACAGCCTCTGTCTGTATCCCTGCAACTAAGTTTCGATGATCGCTCGATGTTACTACTCCAAGAACCAAACACCTGTTTCTCATCAACTCAACGTGTGGTCCGTCAATGAATCCAATATAGTCCCACCTCTTATCCAGATGAACAGTTGTCGTTTGTTCTATTCTACCTCATAAATTGTTTTCCTCTTGAAAATTGGGAGGTATTATTCATGAATATTTTATTATCTTTTGATAAAAAAAAATTAAATTTTCATAAAATAATTTTCATGAATAATTTTTTTGTCTAATATATAAAATACTCTCAACACTTATTCCGTTTCTTTCTTTTCATTTTTCTATAGGCGGATTCGTAAGATGAATTACATTTTTTTTCTATGGATCGATTCGAATCACTCGAATATAATATTTTTGTACTACATTATAATATTTTTTAGTATTATTGAAAACGCTATGACGTAATGTAAAAATGTTATTAATTTAATATTTTTGTAAAATTTATACAAAAAAATTGTGTTACAGTGTTTTTGCACATAATATATGGATCTCAATCTATAGGAAAAGAGAGAGAAAAAAAAGTATTATATATATTAGGAAATGAGAATACATCCTGAAGAAAAATAAAATAAAAAATACACCCAAAATATACATCCGTCGCAAACGAATGGGGAGAGGAGGATAGCCACCGAAGATAATATGGTAGAGAGAAATGAAGAGAAAACCATGATATCAATGCAGCTACTGTGGTACAGAGTCATCCGGCGCGCACAGCATGTGAGCAGGTCGCCATCGTGGTTCATACTCGTTGCCGGAGCTATCAAAGCTCTCGACGCCACTCCTTCTTTGGCTGAAATCCCACTCGTATCACTAAAAATAGGTACGTGAGGAGGAGTTTTATCTTTCAACCCTTCGTTTCTGCCGGAAGATGGCATCTTTGCCTTGTCGATTGTTTGTGTCCCTAAATGCTTTGTTCCTTAGGAGACGATTTGAACTACTCGTCTTTTATGGTTGCACTGTGTATCGGTCGTGTTCTTTGTTCCTTGGAGCTCACCTCATGCTAGCCAGATTTCATTTGCGTTCCTGCTGCTGTAGAGGAAGAAGACATGCCAGAATTGCTGAGCAGTTCCGTCAACGTCGACTTCCTCACGGACTCACAGTTCATTCACCGTAATAAATCTCTCCTGATCTCTCACTCCCGTGCCGCGTAGGAGAAGCTACAAAAGGAAAACAATGGAATTCCCATCGCTAGCTAAAACTCGGATTCCTTTTCAACTTCAATTAAGAGGTGTTTTTGTAGATCTGAAGTGTCTTTGTCAAACACCTGTAGCATTCAAGTCTTTGCAGGAATGCTTTCTGCCATGAACTTAAACTCGCAGCTGAACAACAACAACCCAACCTGTACAAAATGCGATGCTTGTCCTAAGAGCTAACAACATCCCAGCACGAGGAAAGAAGGAAGTGGGCAGAGGTCGAACACCCGCAGTCCAACAGCAAGAACAGGCGCTTTGTCTTTGGACCATTCTCCTTCCCCCCCCCCCCCCCTAAAGAAGAGAAGTCACATCAGTGGCACAATCCAAGGGGGAATCCCAGACCCAGTTTTATTCCTCCCTTTTTTGCTTTAGCCAACACGCTCGGTGGTCGGCCCACAACCAAACTTAGCTTCGCCCTGCCATCTTGGTCCTGTAGAGTCTCTTTGAATGGCCACCATGCTCGATGATCTCCACGACGATGCTGCTTGACATGGAAGCGTTTGGCGAGTAAGAGAAGAACTACGAAATAGAAAGAAAAATATAAATTATATTATAACTATATACCAAAAAATAATAATTAAATTCTTCATCATATTCTTGATTTATCCCTACAACTCATCATGTATAATACCCTTTTACGTCGAAAGAAAATCGACAACACAAAATGTGTGTGTATATATATATATATATCGTTAAATCTTACTCTTCCCATGGCCTAGAGATGCATGAGATAACAATAACAAAACCCTAATTTTTAGGATTTCTTCTCTTCATGATTAGTCTATGAATAAGATTTCTTATCGTTTTAGACACTTGATTTTAAGAATTTGAAAATACTAAATCATTCCAAACACCAGAATAAATTAATGCCTGTATATGTGTAACCTTTGGTATTATATTAAGATTGTCGACTTAATATAATTTTGCATCGGAAGAATTCCTTTTTATATTAGGATGTATTAAGAGAAAAATATAAGTATGTAGTTAAAGCAAGCGTCACACTTGGTGGCCACTTATTGTAGCCAGCTTTTAGGTGAGGAATGTGGCCTTCTTTCCAAACTGTGTAACGTGGTGTGGTAGCAAACCATAAACATGGCGTGCTCATCAAATGTATGGATTGATCAGAAAGAAAGAAAGAATAAAGAGGTAGAAAAGACAAATTTCTCTTGGGAATCCTTCTAAGATTCTCAAAATAATTGTCGGTAATAATATTTTGTTTATGGGAAAAAAAAAACACAGAATATTTTTGTTAGTTTCTTAGTTCCCTCTGCTTAATTGAACTAAAATATTAAACCAATCCTCGACGCATGAGAAAAGAAAGAAAGCCTCTCAAATGTTTAAGCATGAAAAAGATTAAAAAGAATGATGCAAATGATCTTTCAACTGTGTAATTTCTTTATCATTTAATTGTGTACAGCATAATATCATTAAATAAATATAAATGTATTAGAACTTTCTTATTATTATTATTATTATAAAATTTCTCAGGTCGATCTTTGTCTATCGTTAGTACTAATCAGCTATTCATGTTTAATCGTAACATCTATAAGCACGATATAAAGAGAAATAATTTTTTATATAAATAAATATTAGTTGGTAATAGACAACGAAATTAAATGGAATCACAATCAAATAGAATATCAAGATATACGTGGAAAACCTCTCCAATGTAAAGGGTAAAAACCACGGGGCAAACTAGAGATAATCCACTATAAGAATAATGAATATACAAATCTCAATCTCTTACCCAAAACCCTGGCAATAATCACAAGCGAATAATTGGAATACAATGATCACGTCACTGACTACAGCTTTTTCCCTCGTTATCTTTTTCTGCCTCTTTTCGCAGCCACCACATACCCCCTAATTTTGATCTAGTGTTAAGTCAAAGGGGGGTGGGCTTTAGATTAATAAAGCCCACCTTAGGCTGAATATATGACTGTCAGCCCAACACTTTAAACGACATAACATATTTATACAATACAGACATTTTTTTTTCATTTTATTTTGTTATAGAATAACATACAATAATAGATTAATGTGATCCATCGTAATAACATATTTTTCTTATGATTGAGTTCATTCTCTTAGGCTTTTAATCCGTTTAAACTGATTATTCAAACCAACCAACGTTCAAATTTTATAAGTGATGTGGATTTAATTTCATAAATCTTTTTGTGTGGACATAATGGGATCAAAATTTTAATTTGATTCAATTAAACCGATCTATTTGAAAATAATATTTTTAAATTATTTAAAATCATAAATCGATTAATCAGACCGAATCGATCGATTCGAGTTCGAACTATCTTATTTTAATTGAACTGAATTGAACAAATAATTCAATTGGATTTGAACACCCATAGTGCTAAAGCATAAGCGATTTTATGTGTGTGTTTTAATGGAGAGAGCAAGTGAAAATGGGAAGAGAACAAACTCCATATGCATAAGCGATTCACACATACCCAACCCAAAGAAAGACCTCTCGATTAATTCTCGATGCACTCACTCACTCACTGTTGAAGTAATCCTATCTCGGGTTCGTTCTCGTCCATCGTTAGGCTGACTGTTGCGGCAGTGGTGATCTACAAACTGGATGGAGAGCACTCGGAGATGAGAAAAAGGAGGAGGGTGTGACATTGACATGCAAAGCTGCCATTGGTGCTACGGAACGACGATGTAAACAAGCGGTAATGCCCGTCCTTTTCCGCCGTGTTCGATGGCGTCGAGTCTGTCCTACCACTGTTGCTACCTTTACACGAGTAAAGCAGCTCTCATCGATCATAATCTTGGAAGAAGCTCTCATCTACTCATCATATCCACAGACGAGCCGAGATCGATCAGATCGTGATTCTATATTTACGTAAATCTATAGTCGCCGATGTTCTCTTTGATAAAAGATAAGATTTCCCCAACATGAGAGAAGATAAGATTTCCCTAACTTGATAGAGGATAAGAAATCTCTCTATTCTGTTTATTCTTGTGGGAAATCCTTCCTCCTAATTTGTATAAATAGGAGAGGGAACATGTTAATAGATTCAAGCTAAAGCTATTTTATTTCCACAATAAAGCTTCTTCAATTATTGTTCTTTATCTTCTATTATTTCTATCATGGTATCAGAGCCGCTTGCTTAGAGCAAGCTCTCTTCTCGCTGCCAATTCATCATTGGTGTTGCCACTTTGCGCCAACGTTCGTTCCCTTCCGCTACGGCATCTCTAGTGTTGCGCTCATCAACACTGCCCCACCTTTCTTCCTCGTTGTAGCTATTTTCCTCCTCTTCTGCTAAACTTCCTCTTCTGCTACAGCTTCCTCCTCTGTTGCAGTTTCCTCCTTTGCTGTAGTAGCATCACTGCAACATTGCTGTAGATTTCTTCTCTATCGTCGCAGCCGTCGTAATCGCAACCACGACCAACGTCGTTGAGAAAAGCGAAGCTTCGCTCTTGCCTTCAGCCAGCGACCAACGTCGCTGAGAAAAGTGAAGCTTCACCCTTCGGCCAGCGACCAACGCCGTTGCATTCCTAAGAGGCTCCGTGGTCAATCCTCATCTTCCTCACCGCGGTAGTCTTCGCTGATCTGCCAACATTCGGCAGACTTAAGGAGAATGAAGGGAACGCCTGTGCCATCACAGCAACAACAATCGCAGCAGCAGCAGCAGCGATCTACACTTATCTTACTCATGAAGCCTCTCGCTTGTAAACAATTCTTTGCATCGATCCAAGATTGGTATCCTTGTTAGGAGCACCATCTTGCGGGGGCATGATAAAAGATAAGATTTCCCCAACATGATAGAAGATAAGATTTCCCTAACTTGATAGAGGATAAGAAATCTCTCTATTCTGTTTATTCTTGTGGGAAATCCTTCCTCCTAATTTGTATAAATAGGAGAGGGAACATGTTAATAGATTCAAGCTAAAGCTATTTTATTTCCACAATAAAGCTTCTTCAATTATTGTTCTTTATCTTCTATTATTTCTATCACTCTTTGACTAGCTTTAAGGCTGTTAGATCTGCGAGTCGGTTCCGATCAATCTCACACGGCCAAAGTAAGAAGAGTTGAGTTCGTAAGCTACCTGGGAATTCGATAGTCAGTCATGATGGAAGGGAAAGAAACGTTGGTCAAAGAGCACAAGTTGGTGGAGGCTGAGGCATCGTCGACCGGGAATCTATATCCGATGAGCGGCCGCCGCGCATCTTTTCGATCGCTGCTACAGCATCTCATATCCGACTTGGATTCGGACGTCATAAGAAAAAATTCAAGTGGAGTCGAAGAAATCTTGGACGTTGATCGAATTTTGACTTATACAAAGATTAAGTTAGATGCCATCTTTTTTATGCTTAATTTCGAGTAAAATAATAACATGTATAGTTGGTTTGATTGAAAAAAAATATAATTTTTTTAATAATTTTATACGGTTCTTCCGTTGATTGGATCGTCATGATGTCAAGCCTCGATTGAGATGAATATTTTCTCGATCAATATATATAATTATTTTATAGAAATAAAAATAAAAATATCAAACTCAAAAGAAAAATGTATCAGAGATATTATTAGCACAAGCACAAAGGCCAGTAAGAAATTATTTGTTGTATAATTTTATCCTTTCGGGATGATAGTAGAGGATGACACCGATTATAAAATATTTTCGTATCAGTAGTAAGTAATTTTATAATCAAGCTATCCCTCGATGAGAAACAAGATTATATTCTAAAATCTACATTAAAAAAATGTGTTGATGATAGTCAATCTCCTCCGTATTCATGCATTATATCCCCGGATGTGTTATAACTTACTCGCGAACAATATCATTTCTTTTCTTTGGATATATCCATCCCCATCCACCGGATAGAGCTTCAAAGATTATGCCACGAAGCCTTAGGCAAATTCCATCTAATGAAACACCCCGTAGGTGCTTACATGCACACCGGTCATTACAATCCAATGCAAGAGCAGCATCATTCAATCTAACATCATTAACAACAATAGCTCTTGCTTTCCTTTGATTCGACTAAGCCAAGTCATCGTCCTCCACGATATTCCATGCATTAAACATTTAAATGCAAACTTGCAATTTCTAATGAGATGGTAACGATGAACATACTCATTTATCATATTGTGCTGCCTTATACGTGAGAGAGAGAGGGAGAGAGGGAGAGAGGGACCCATATTCTTTCATGGACAAAGTTTGGACTATATGAAGACTTGGGTCTCAGCATCTCACTTCCAAATTATCATGGCATTAGGGTTTCAGCTTACTCATCCCTTTCCACCATTCCCCGACATGAACCACCGCATCAGCTCGCCTCTTTAACACTGTTCCTGTAATCGACACCGAGACACTTGAAAAGGCCAAGAAACTCTCCCTGGACATCGCCCCTCTCTTCCTCCAACCCTACCGTATATAATACACTTGACACCATGGAAGAATAAAAGAAATAAATCACCTCCTTTTCCCATCCACTCCTCTTCCTCTCTTGCTATCTCTTTGCCTCCCCCAACTTTCCTCTCTATGCTACCACTTGTGCATACTTGATTCTCTACCTTCTCTTAAATCCTATCATCTTTAAGAAAGAACTATTATTTTTATTATTAGGAGGAGGAGGAGGAGGAGGAAGAAGAAGAAGTAGTGACAGCATGGTTTTTTCCTCTGTTCCGGTCTATCTGGATCCACCCAACTGGAACCAGGTGAGTGCTACCACCTTTCTCTCTTCTTCTTTTCTTCCTTCCGAGCTTCCAATTCCTTTGGCTTCTTCATCAAAAAAGGCATAATAAAGGAGAAGATATTCGCATCCTTTTGCTGATATCTTCTTGAATATACCGCAGCGTTAATCTTATACTCTCCATCTGTCATGCTTAGCAACGATCGATTCAGCGTCCAGCCGCTGCAGGCGGCGGCGGTGAGGTTCCTCAGCTTCCTCACATGCAGTCGGCACAGCGACCAGAAGCTGGCACCGCTGCTGCCGGCTCAGCCAGGCCTATCTCCATGACCGAACGAGCTCGCCTCGCCAAGATCGTCCCGCAGCCGGAGCAGCAGCTCAGGTGCCCGCGTTGCGACTCCACCAACACCAAGTTCTGCTACTTCAACAATTATTCCCTGTCACAGCCTCGCCACTTCTGCAAGACCTGCCGTCGCTACTGGACCCGAGGCGGCGCTCTCCGAAACGTTCCCGTGGGCGGAGGCTGCCGTCGCAACAAGAGGAATAAATCTACAGGGAGCTCCTCGAAATCGGCAGCCACTACCTTCACGGCTGACCGCCAGCCGGGACCCTCGTCCTCGTCTCCAGACGTCGTCACTGGTGGCGGTGGCGCTATCCTGCCTAGCATGCCCCAGCCGGCCCAATTGCCCTTCTTGGCTTCCATGCACACACTGGCCGACTACGGTGCCTCAAACCTCGGCCTCAACTTTGAGGGTATTCCCACCATCGATGCAGCGGATTATCATGTGGGAAGCAGTTCCGGCATCGGGCTCGAACAGTGGAGACTGCCGCAGATCCAGCAATTCTCTCTCCTGGGAGGATTGGAGCCACCACAGCCGGCTGGGGTGCAACCCGTGTCGGGGCTGTACAATTTCTACGGGGAAGGCGGGAGCGGCGGCGGCGCAGGTAGAGACCTCGCTAGGGTTCCCGGCTCTTCACTGATCACGCAGCTGGCTTCGGTGAAGGTGGAAGACAAATCTCAGGGTCGTAATCTTCCAAGGGAGTATTTAGGTCTTCCAGGCAGCGAGCAATATTGGCACGGCGGCGATGGCGGTGGCAACAGCAGCGGAGGTTGGGCCACAGATCTCGCGGGATTCAACTCTTCCTCAGCCGGCAACATCTTGTAATTTCAGGTTCCATCACTAGAGTTTCATTTCGGCTGTAACCATAAGCCTCGCAAGCTGAAGTATATCAATCTCAGAGAGCAGATGATGAAGAACATGCTGATGGTGGGTAGGTTAGTGTATCATCCATCTACTTTGTGTTGGTTGTTTCCTATCTTACTTTTGCGCAGTACGTTTAGAGAGAGGAAGTGCATGAACTCATGCAGAGTTGTATCTCTGACATAAGGTTGGCTGTCAACAATGAATCATAGTAATGTGCTCCATTGGCTTGTGTGGAAGCTTTGTTCGCACATCATTGCCCTCGGTACTGCCATCCCATATTGACTGCTCTTTTGCTACGGCAAGTACTATGGTATTCCATTGCTGCTGCTGCTGCTGCTGCTGCTGTTTCATCAAACGTGACCACATTTAGCAATTAGAACAATGCTGTAAATATCTCACATCTTGTTCTTTTTCGGCAACCTTAACATTACAAGCTGAAGTTTTTCTCTATATTCTGTCATTTACTGGTGAAAAAAAAATCAATCTAGTCATGATAATTTTGAATCTTTGTTCTTTAGCCATAGGCTAAAGATCATTTGAAAAGGCTTTGGTGTCAGATATGAATAGATATTGTTGTTGTCATACCTATACCAGTTGTTTCTCTCTCTCTCTATTCTGTGACTATGAAAGCTAGCAATTCTAGTATCCAGAGTTTTGTATTAACTGATAAAGGAGGATTTAGTACACCATTCCTACTGACCTTGTTCCTCGTTTTCTCTAATTTATTATTTGCTTCAATGGAGGGAGGAGGTGTATGACATGCTGGGTTTCATCAACACGTCGTGCTCCTACTTTGAAGGCTGGGAAGAAGCATATACACCTGCAGGAGACAAAATAGTACCAATATCTTCGGTGACAGTCAAAGAACTCGGTCACCATGCATCTCGACACTCACCAGTATTATATTTCTGGAACTTTGGAGCCCATCCTTTGACTGCTACATCATCATCTTCTTCTTTTTTTAATACTTTTTATCTCTCCAAAATTTCCCAATCATCTAATCTGATCTCTTTTCCAACGTCATCATATTCTCGATTTTATTTGGATAGGGAACGTGGGCATGTTCATTGGGAAATCAAACTTCCATCAAATAATTCTTGCTTCGGGTGCATTTTGTACATCAGCCGTGGGATGCACGAACTTCCACAAACACAATCAGTCGTGAGGAGCGAGGGACAAGGCGACAAGCACTTTATATGGGCATATGCTGTTAGATTTGGTCATGGGTTATGATGCATCAGATTGAATGAACTCCATCCTTTTTCTTCCTATGCTGACACTCAATTAATACCACACACGCATTCGTGTAATTAACATCCATGCAACCTCTTCAAGGACCAGAGAGAGAGAGAGAGAGAGAGAGAGAACGCACCGGGGGATGAAAGAATGGGTGGTTCGAGAAACCTAAGATCAATGCTGGTCGTGGAAGGACACACTGAGCACTGAAACAATGAAAAAGAAAAAGAGAAGATTAAATCGTGTATATAAAACAGCGGTAGAGTTGAGGGAAAAGGTTAACTTTGCTGATCTGTCCCTGTCCTGGGGAATCTGGGTTTTCGTCTGCTTTCATCAAGTCCAATGCAGCCTCTCTTGGAGAGAATAAAGCAACCAACCAAGCCCCTGTAAAATTTTTGAAAAAAGATAGAGAGATAACGCTCGGTGTATCCTCAGCAGATGGCAGAATATAGAACGAAATGGAAGCTGGAATGGATGGGTAGAATATGTGTTTGTGAGAGAGAAAGAGAGAGAGAGAGAGAGAAAGAGAGAGAGCATGAGGTTGGCAGCTTTAGCTTTTTGTTAAAGGGGGGGTCTCCTAAGAATCTTTTACGTTGGGGCCTCTTCCTTCAGTGACAGCTGAAGCAGGGAAAGACTAAATTGGAGAGAGGCTGAGAACCCATGTTGGCTCACGTTGCCTCACATGAGCTCAATCAGAGGGGTTAATCTCGTGTTAACTGTATGACGGACACCTCATGGTATCAGATTCTAAAATGCTGAAAGCATGTAAGTTACTATATGATAACACTTGGTTAGCAGAGGATATCTTTCTTTTCATTTCAGGCATTCAAAGGCCTGCTGCAATGTGTGTGTCGGAGACACACACGGTGGGGGTTTTGGCGGTATACATTACTCGAGTAACTACGAGTAATCAATACATACATTGCTACAATTATGAAGGTCCTTCTTGCATGATATTTGACCTTCTTCTTCTTTGTTGCTATTACAGTCTTTTGGATTCGTCTTATATGCGAATAAGCTAGCTAATCATCATAGATAACACAATTATCAGGCTTCAGATCTTGGCCACTAACTCATACTTGATATGTTGACATATTGTAGAGCAGATCATTACTATCATAAGCTCACGGAAACAGACTTAAAACTCTCTAGTCGATGATATAAACTAGGGGGGAGAGATGTACAGAAAAAAATATAAAAACTACTGCATAATTATCAAATAAAAAATTAATCAATAACTTAGCTTTCAAACATCAATCGATACAACATTACCTAATTGTTGAGTTAGCTAACAATTAACCTGTTTTCCCAAATTAATAAATATATGATTAATTTTTTATTTATTTTTTGAATATAATTATTGGTATGATAACTTATATTTAATGCTCTAAATTAAATCGACATAATATCGGTTGATAATAAAATATGGTTATTAAATTGCAAGAGAGATCATATTAAATACTAAATCTACATAATTCTAACAGCGTAATTTCCTCTCCATCATTGACAAAGCAAATGATCTATGTAGGCAAAAACAATCAAAATGACTGTGGCATCCATACTTGACGCTGGGGTCACGAAACATACGAGTAATTTGTTGAAGCCAGGAAATACTGTTTGACATGAATGATTGAAATCAAAATATCCGTGTAGATGACAGCAACTAAAATGATATCTAAGTTCGGACATCTTTTCATAAAATCTAGTTAGTAAATTATTCTTGAACATACTAAGTTGATCGGATCGGATCGGACATCTTCAGTAGAAGTTTGATCAGCAACAGTTACAATCATCTGATCGGATCCTCTACCACACAGCTTTTCCATCAAAGCATGTGATACGCGTCTATGACGCTTATTGATGCACTCTAAGACAAACCATGTAGGGTGGTAGGGTGGGTTTTCCACCCTTCATGTTACGAAAGATGAAGAATGGCAAAAACATCTGCGCTCCTGCAGGTATTTTTCCATCACGACACAACATGTTGATTGATGTTTCCGCGAACTTTGTCAATACATCATGTCGTAGGACTTGGTCGTCATTCTAATGTTCCATGTAATTATTCTACCAAGTTAGCTGAAAGCCAAGTAAGGTAACCTTGTGTACACATCTTGAGGAGAGCACCCCACCACCATTTCATGCGGTCAATGGCCAATAACTTGTGTTCTCCGCCAAAGTCTTAGAATGAGAAACAGTTGGATAGAAGGAACAGCACCAAACGTTGAGGCAACTAATTTGGGCCTTTTCAGGCTATGAGAAACAAAAAAGTAAGAGATAGTTTTGGGATATCCTGCCCAGCAACCCAAACTCACTTTGCTTAAAATTCACTCTTCGTTGCAACTTTTGACTTGGTTTGTTGTTTCCAGATAGGATTTAGCCTCTAACCTTATAAGAAAGATTTTGTATAGAAAACGTAAAAGAGATGGTTAAATGTTAGCTTAGCATCAGATTTCGAACCATTGTTTGTTTCCAACCTTTTCATTGAATAATGGCTTCTGAATCTGTTTCTGTTCCCACTTAAACCAAGGGCACGTATCGGTCATTACAATGTGGTTAATTTTAGGTCCACAAAAAGCATCTCAGCAGTTCTCATTGGAGAATGCTGTACCGTTTTGCCTTCTAGACATCAGCGTTATTACACTTACTCCAACCTGCAACCACACGAATGATGCAGGGCAGGTGAATTTCCACATATCATGTGTTCCTTTACAGCTCAAGGATAAACAATGGTCGATGCATAAACGCACAAGCCACAAAGCATCAACAGGCAAAATGGTCCGCTAAACTAAACGCTCTTCTCACCCAAACAAAAGACATTTGCCTAAATGTAATAACCAAACCCCAATTCCCTCCGAGGGGAAGAAAACCTAGGTCTTCACAGAATCAGATGAAGTAGCGTCATTCTTTTCTCCTTCTCATTTATATGGAGTCTGGGTTGAAGCCTCAGCTCGAGCATGTATTTATGTGCTCTAGCAATTGGGCCGTCCTCTTCCTCTTTATCTATGCCACTAATGTCCAATTCTTGCAATGGTCCCATAACCACACTGCACTCTTTCTATTCATGGGGGAAACCACTTCCTATATTCTTCACCAACAGAGACATGGCCTGAACAGCTGCAGTTGCCGACTTTCCTTCTTGGGGGCTTCACAGTAAGGCCAATAATGCCAGGGCTTCAAACATCATAAGCACTGCAGGCCTTCCCCTTGTTTCCTCATTAAATGCACAGGTAAAACAGTATGGTTGCCACATCTTTCTTCCTTCCATGTGTACCTTCACTCAGCAGTTGCACCAGTGCTGAGGTTGCTCCTGATGCCCCATTTGTCACCTTAGATTCATCCACCACCGAAAGGCTAAAGAGTGTGGCTGAAGCAATCTCCCGTGCCTCCATGCTACCATTTCATAGAACACGGACGGTACCATGAATAGCCCCAAAAGAGATTATTATTGACTTCTTGTCCTCATGGATGCAAAGATTGTAAAGGGCAGCGACTCTCCTGGGCGCGGGAATCAATGGGTGAGAGTAGATTTCTGGAGGCAAACAGCATCAGCCCCAGCTATCCATATGCGATCATCATCGACATTACACTTGGCTAGCAGATGAAGCTCCCCAAAAGCTGCTACTTGGTCATCAAGACTTCGAGAGGATAACTTGCGAAAAAATGCATATACATCAGCAAGTTCACTTAAGCAGCAAGTTAAGTTGAGGCTTACTAGGTTAGGACAGGCATTTGGGTGAGATCCGTGCCATTGGCTGGATCTTTCATCATTAATTCCAGTGAGATTGGGCACAGCAGAAATCATCAGGAACCATAGGAACTCTTGGCTCTCCAATGAAAAGAGAAAAGGCTTTCAATTTAAGACCGCACAAGATCCTTTATCACCTTCAACAACATCTCATATTTTCAATGTTTCTGCCCCCACTTGCAAAGACCATCTCACGTAAAGCTAACGATTCTTGTTTGAGGTCAGAGATGGTAAGTAGCCATAAGTTTTCTGCCAATCGTCCTATAGTACATGGGTCTACAATAGTGTAATGGTTCTTATTATATGGAGACAAGAAATTAGAGTAGAGGTCACCATCGAGAAAGTCATCTCATGATCTGGCTCTTTTAAAATGAGCACGTACCAACTCAAGCTATACAAAATGTTCCTAATTATGAAAGACACTAAAAGAATCAATTTCGATATTCTTGAGTTTGAAACCTTGAGAGAACAAATAATTTCAAGTTTTTCGCAAAAGAAATAAATTCTTTCCTAATGGTCTAAATCAAGTAATAAGTAAGTTATTGCTTTCAGATGTTTGTCCCTGTTCTTTATTTCTGATATTTCAAGTTTATCAACGTTTTTAATCCACAGCATGATTTATTTGATAATTTAAATCTTTTCATCATCGTCTCCCTTTCTAGGGCTTCAAACCATGAGGGAATGTCCAAGAACAAAGTGACAATCAATGCCAAAGTAAAAAAAATCATATTATGCATCTAAGAGTCCATGGAAACACAATCAGAGCAACCTTTTCACAAATTGATAACCCAAGGTCTTGGTCATGGCAGTCTTTTGCAGGAAGTAACCTAAAAACTTGTTTCCCTAGTGAAAATTCTTTTGCTTCCAGTTCGGCGGACGACACGTCCATATCCAGTTTTTCTTTCCAAATGCCAAAGGAAATGCCAAAGGCAACAACTAAATAACACCTTAAAATAACACCAAGTATAAGCTTAATAATTTTGATGTAGAGGATGACAGCCTAATCCACAATTGTCAAGTAACAACATACCCAGAAAATGAGAATATCAAATTCATACCACTTTGACATGCAAGAAGTTATTGCTGGCAACTATATATGTCAAAATCCTACCAAGCAAGAAACTATCAAGAGTTATGTGAAGGGCCCAAACAGATGTAGTTATCATGCAAAGAAGCCAAACAAAGATGTGTTAACTACACAAAACAAGACAGTGAAACGTTTGATAAAAGTTGTTCAGATTTATACCTTTTGGTGACGGTGTGCCCTTTGTTGATCCAAAATCAGCGTTCGGCTGAGCATGGGGCATCGCTAAAGGCCAACGCCCATATGGAGGACACCGTCCGATTCCTATCGATAACAAATTGAAATCAACAAATCAGTTCTGTTTCCTAAAGGATCAAACCACGAAGAGATCGGCATCTCAAAGACCCCGAATCGATCAAACCAAAAACACTTGAAGAAGACCGAACCCACAGTCAAGAAAGAACGGATGTTTCTAATTCAAGCCTACGATTCGAAGAAGGACGAGATGGTTGAGATACCTGATATCCGACGTCTCGGAGACGAAGAGAAACCCAAAAGCCGACGACGCTCGGCGAAAACCGGGAACCCTTTAAATAAGAGGCGCCAGGCGAATGGAACGAAAAGACAAACGAGGGGCTCAAATTATCCTTTTATTACGAGGTTGCCCTAAGTCGATTAGGAACGTTTGATCAGATGTGGGCAAAAAGATGGACGGCTTTGATTCAGCGAAAAAAATTGTTTCTGTGCCGATCATAACATCGATCATCGTCGTCGTTGTCATGTAATTTCATCTCAGTAAGTCATAAGATAATAAGACCAGAATTAATATAAAAAATTCAATTATTATGGCTGTATGAAACGTTGAAATTAAAATATGAAATGTTGTTATCAATACGGCTTAATTATATATTTTTTTAATAATTAGTCATCTTTAATAATTTAATATTTATATTTTAAAAAATTATATTGATATCTAAAAGTTCATTTAATTTAATATTACTGAGGGTCGTAAATAGATGTTGTGAATGAGAATAGTGACGACGAAAGGTAAGGATTACACTGTATTTACATTCTTGCTGATACATATTGAACAATAAAAGAACTATCGAGATAAATGTGGAGCGACATCTCTCAACAACTACATTTGCATCGATATAGATATCACCTTTAGTCGTTACCACTCGTGATGTAATGGGCATAAAATATTAAAAAAAATATATATATTTTCGGATCCATGATGTTATTATAAATAAATCTAAATATTTTACTTAAATAACAATGCATGATATAAACATAAATCCTCCTTCGAATTCCATCGGATGATTCCGACAGATCTAAATTGAATGCCGCCGTGAAATCAACCAACATAAGCACGAAAAAAAATTGGATGCTTTTACAAACATCAGTAACGTATATGATAGAAAAGTCAAAATGTAGCAGCGCAGCGAGCAAATGTCATGCAAATAGCAGCGGTAGATACAGCGACACTGTATAAAACAGAGCAACTCCTTTGCCGCCGGTCCCGGACGTGACTTCCTCTTTGAAGCCCTGCGGCGGCGACAGCCTCGCAGGAGGCGTGTCCACCCCCTCCGTACACTGCGGCGCGAGATTCGACGCATCCGCCTCCCCCGCGAAGATCTCCCTCGGGAGGAGCACCTTGGAGACGGCGAACACGGCTACCGGGTTCTGGTCGAACACAGTGCGCGTGATGGACGCCACGACCAGACCGGTGTCGATGGCCACCGAGCCATTGACGCGGGTGATGTTGAGGGTGAAGCAGCCGGCGGCGGTGTCTTCGGTAGCGACCGTGGGCTGGACGGGGTTGACGATGGACTCGAGGGAGCCGAGGGGGTAATAGGAGCGGAGCACGTGGAAACGGAGCACCAGCGCCTTGCGGTCCGCTGGCAGCGACTGCAGTCGCTCGGTGGCCGGGAAGTCGGCGAAGGTCTCGTCGGTGGGGACGAAGACGGTGATTCCGGCACCGTGCTCGTCGGCCTCTAACTCCGCCACGACACCGGAGGCCTCGAGCATGGAGGCGGCCACGTTGAAGCTGCCGCCGTCAACGAGGACCGGGGTGATGTTGAGGCCGACGGAGGGGCGGATGTCAGTGGCTCCGAGGTCGAAGCCGTAGGGGAGGAGCAGCGCGTCAATGGCGAGGACGGAGACGTTGTATGGGAGGGTGCCGACGAGGCCGAGGATGGTAGCCTTGGATCCGTGGAAAGGGGAGGGGAAGCGCGCTTTGACGGCACCGATTCGGTCCCGGGTGAAGTTGACGGTGCCGAGGTTGCCGTCGGCCCGGCCGGTGGTTTGGTACAGGGTAGCGACGAGCTTCCCGCCGGCGGGGATGCGGCGGAGGTCAGGCGAGGAGACATACTCGAGGAGGACGTGGTAGCGGAGGACATCGGCGATATCGGCGGCGGCACGGGCGGAGGAGGAACGGAGAAGGTAGGCGTTGGGGATGGCGAGGATGGTGAGGGATGAGCGGCCGGAGAGGTCGCAGGGGACCGACGTGGAGCTGAGGAGGCGGTTGAAGGCGGAGAGGTCGGGGTAAGGGGAGAGCACTGCCGTGATGTTAACCGCCAGGGCCAGTGCGAGGATGACAAGCAACAGGAAAAGGAGAAAGAGCGGGGCAACAGCGGAGTGGAGACGCTGCGGCGGCGGCGCTGCCATTTCAAATTGCTGCGACTTCCTGCGCTCCCACGTGTGAGTGGGCGAAGGAAAGGAGAGTGCGAAGTAGAAAGACGACGACGACGTCGTCTTCGATGAGGCCATTAAATAGGCGTGTGTGTATGTATATTACTCTACTTAATTAACTCGAGGAAATGCGTCTAATTTATGATCTGAGAGGAAATGATGAGACAGATTGGGGGTACGTTCACCTACCGCTGCACCACTATGCACGTGGGATTGCTGTCGTTCGGGCGGAGGAGGCGGAAGGGGCTGTCTTCAGGTGAGCGGAGGCGAGGAGGAGAGAGGAGTGGCGTCTCGTTTGAGTGTCCGTAGCAGGAAACGAACACCGAACTCGAGCTCTCGACCACAGGAAAACCGATGACATCGAGGAAACTAAGCTTTCGAGGTGAATAGAGGACAGTGTAAGACAGGTCACCCGTGGTAGTACTATTAGACGCAGATGAGTCGAGATGTGGGTTGCAGTGCTATCCTCCTTCGTGAGTTGGGGGACAGTAGCCATCTCACATCACCATAACTGCTCCGACGTCGACCTCCGTCATCATCTTCGTCTTCAAAGAGAAGCTGGACAGAGAACCCTACAAACCTTTCCACGAAGATGAGGTAAATGATGCACTGAAACAATTCTCCACCAAAAACCAAATTTGCCTTCGGCAGAAACAAGAGAAGCAGTAACTTAATTTCAATGCAGAAAATCGATTTAATGGTAAAACCGGAACACCATCATAAATCCAGCCTCGGTAACGAGAGTGAGGATAAATAATGAGAAATTTTGAAGAACCTGAAATATGACAATACGATTTATTCTTCTCACCCTTGCATGGGGCGAACATCCTAAGGTTAACCATTGTGATTACAGACAGATAAAAAGGACGACACCCTTCCACCTAAAAGAGAATTGTTCATGTTACAACAGAGAAGTGAAAAGAATGCAGACTAATATGCTGATGACTCCAGTTTTGACGTCTTTACAAACATTTGGATATCAAGTAGAAAAGAATCGACTAATATAGAAGCCTTCTGCTGACACCGAGCACCAAAATTTGCAGGTTGCTTTGCTTCGAGGCGTCGATAGATGCAGAGGTTGTGAATACAAGTTAAAAGTGCAAGTCAGCACCTGGATAACAATTTTTTGGATTCCCTTCTTCAATCAACTCTTCAACTATATACAAAAAGTAGGAACCCCACCAGGCTGTAAAAGAATAGTTGTTATGCAGTCTAAATGAAGCCTGCAACCTTGGAAAGAAGAGTGCTCTCACGAGACGCCTATACAAATGCCGTAATCTCAGGTTGTAAAGAATAGCCACTATACAGTCTACATGGAGCCTGCAAGCTTGGAAAGAATAGTGGTCTCGCAAGAGGCCAATGAAAGAACAAATGATGCACCAGCTCCAACGTCAGTTGAATCACCATAAATGTTTAACCAAAATTATCTGGACTATACTATCGAGCTGACAAAGATCTTGATACTTCCGTCCTGTTAGAGCGGCACATACAGTGAGGACACGGGTAAGTGTATATAGATTCATTTGGTCTTTTCATCTCTATTCCCTTGGCATCACTTTGAGCTCGCATGATTAGCAATTGGCGCTTCAAGGACTTCCACCTGTTCAAAAAGTAAGTAAAAAGGAAAGATTTCACACCATGTAAACAAGCAAAAGATTGTCGAAGATATATTATGCATGACAAGTGGACGTGCAAGGAATAAAAAAAACTAATAACACATGAGAATAGTTGTTGACGATGAGTCAAAGATGTGAACAACAAAATGAGTCCTTTTATTTAACTACTCATCTAAGTCATTATTGGATGTCCAAGAAGAACAAAAGGATTATATGAATCTAAACAAACGAGTACTTCATGAAACTTCTCCAATAAACGACTGGAAAACTTTCATATATTCTTTTACCCAAATGCTATCACTGGACAGAAAACTTTATCAAGCAAGACAAGATCTGGATGTGGGTATGGCTACAAGACAACATAATACATGTTACCATTTAATTTTTCGGAAGAGTTGAAACAACTGATTATTAGTCTCTAGTTTTTTTTTTGTATATATTAGTCTCTAGTTAGAAACTGTTCAAGTGGCCTAAAATTTCCACATTCATAACGGAACAGCCGGCATTGAATCTAAATAGAAAGATTGAGATAACAAAGATTGACCTTCCTATGTAACAGGGTAATTATGCAGCTTCTTGATCACAAATTCTTCAACTTTGTTCATCAATAGACAAGGTTATAGTTGTTTGATAAAGCTTTGACATTTTATGTTCAATATCTTATCCAATACCATCAACAGTGTACTTAGTCCAAGCCCAACAATACAAACTACAGAAACACAGGAATAAGGCACACTGACTCCCTGTATGTCCCTTCACATCTATGGTCCAGGGCAAAATTGTTTTCTGAAAGCCCCCACAGGGTTTCCACATTTGGTAGTTATGACCCTTCAGATCACCACAGGGTTTCTCATTTAACAGGGACATTATGACCCCTTGGTGGTTGGCAAGGTTTAAACCTGTTGCCTCAAAGTAATTGCATCTGGAAGAGGACTGACATCCAATGAATTAAATGCAATTAGATATAGTATGAGAATATCCAATTAAAACTTCTGATATAGTCAACTTCTACAGATTCAAGGCAGAAAGTGATCAACACAAAAGTAGACTTAGTGAAAAGTTTCTTTATTGAGCTAAGGTAGGAACAAGCAGACGATTCTATAAACTATGCAACTAGCGATGTTGAATTAAGATCAAAAGTTCAAAATAACTTAATAAAGGTAAAACTAATCAGGTGCTTAAAATCTA
Organism: Musa acuminata AAA Group; assembly: GCF_036884655.1. Lineage (NCBI taxonomy): Eukaryota > Viridiplantae > Streptophyta > Magnoliopsida > Zingiberales > Musaceae > Musa > Musa acuminata. The sequence goes on from NC_088357.1 coordinate 2,288,059, forward strand.
TAAGCCATAAAACTGCTTGAGTTGAACTAAATTCCAAAAGCAAACCAGATAAAAGTTTATGGAAATATCAACAGCAGGAATATGAGCTGACATACCCTATAGTTGGATTATCGAACAATAATGCTAACTTCCTCTTGTCAGGTTTTATAGTTTTAGAGTGCCCATCATACAAGTATCTCCTGTGGCCAATCAGAAAATGAGGGAAGTTTCCACCTTGAGTAGTCACAAACACTTCACTGTGAAGACAGACACTATAGTCTATTGAAGCCATCCTAGAGGAATAGTTCTGCAGAAAACAGTCAAATTAAAGTTATTAATGTAAAGACATAGGAAAGCTACAACAGGAGGCCCTCAGAAAAAAAAACAAAACAAAACAAAAAACCTTAAATGGGGCAAGTTCCTCTGCTGATGCCAGTGTTTCTTTAGTTTGTAGAAGAGGAAACATTTCAAGAAGGGGAACCATATTCTTCTCAGCCTTGTAAATTTTCCCAGAAGCCAAATAAATTGCAGTGTTATTATTGAAACCCATGCCACGGAGCATCAGACCAACCTGATTCCAAGAATGAATTAATAGTTGGAAGAACATTCAAGTATGTTATGCTCAGGATGACCAAATAAACTACAAGTTCAAGCATCAGCGATGATAGCTAAATAAGATCACCAATCAATGGAAAAAAAAGTTAGTTGCTTGATGTTCATGGGTGCAGAGTAATAAGACATATATATATATATATATATATATATATATATATATATATATATATATATATATATATATATATATATATATATATATATATATATATATATATATATATATCACTGTAAAATATGTAATGCTAATTTCACAATAAGCATAATTCTGGATTAAAAGCATCTTATGCTAAAGTCATCATTTCTCCTATATTAATTGTAACATAATAAATAATCAAAATGATTGTCTTTCTCTAATCAAAGTGTGAGCAATAAGTTAAGAGGCATCCACGAAATTATTCTTATTATTCAGAATCAAAATGATATATTATAAATCTTATTATCTTACAACTACAAAATTAATGAATCGGTGTACTATGACTAGAAAGGCAAATAATGAATTTGAGCAGTTGCTTTTAGATATGGTTATGGTTCAGAAAATAAAATCTTCTGGAGAAATTTGTGAATACATTAATGTGGTATTAGTGAAAATGATTGCTGAAAAGACTATTCAGTCAAAGTTAGTTTGATATAACCAGGAAATACCATTTGATGAAAGATTCTGTCATATCAGCAAATTAAATTCATAGGAAGCACAGGAGAAAAAGTTAATCATTAGGTCATGTCCACAGAAGCATTGTGTTTGACCGTGTGATGTCTCAAAAACATGATACTGAGGAAGCAACTAACAAAAGTGTAGCAACAATGTTGCTTCCCAAACAATTGATATAGCAAGAGCATCTAAGAAGTTTTCGATAGAGAAGAGAACTTAAAATAATATACATGTGATTCTTGTAGTACAACAATTTATGATATACCAATGTTTTAAAAATAGACCACATTGTTCTCCCCGTTTTTTACTGACCTGACCAAGCACTGGTAATGGGCCATGCTGGTTGCACCGTCCTTTCATTATTCTCTTTTATATTATTTTTTCAGTGATACCGGTAGTATAGTTCAGTGTACCACGCAATATCTCTATACTGTATTAGTTCGATAGCTTGTTAAAACTAATATAAGACAGGTATTTGAAACCTTATCCTATACTCATCTGAATGACAACCAAGGATGATCAAGTGACAATGACAGGAGAAAAGTAATTCATCATAAACAACACAAATTTTCAGCCGAGAGCAACAAGAATGAGAATACATAAGGAGATAAGTAAACCATTAGTACTTCATATGGGTCATAATTTAGATGTACACAATCAAAAATATTAGTAAAATTTTAGTGCATATCACTTTCATATTTCCATCTCTTTAAGTTCATGTCACTCAGTTAACCTTACAAGTAAAAAAGTAGAAATAAAATACTTAAAAACCATCGCTTATTCATTCAAATATCAAAAATTACCAGCATAACGTAACGAAGGATAAAGAAGGTTATACCTCTAAAGGTGTAAGCGGACATTTTCCATTCATCCTAATTGCCCCAGGTCGAATGACACGGCCACGTTTAGTAAATTTTCCTCTCCAACCTCTCTCTCTTGCGGCATTCATATCCTGTTTCTCTTCGTCACCACCATTAAATATGCAACAGGAGAAGGCAACCATATCCTGAAAGAATTGAAAAAATACAATATCCACTTGAACTGGATGACATAAAATCAAGAGATAACAAGACAAATGTGAAGGTATAATATTGACCTCTTCGAAACGCAGATGCACTGCAATATATTTCCCATTATTATCCACACTGCGCTCTTTCATTCGAGAGACCAAATTTTCAGCCAAAGTTGCTATAGGATTTGAAAAACGTAGTGCTTTAAAATTGGCCAAGCATCTTAGGCGCTGAACTGCAGAAGGGGCATCGAATGACAGCCGGTTTGCAAAAGGAGATATCCTGATAAGCCTGATTCAAATTAAATGTAGAAGTTTGTTGAGTGACAATGGAGTTATCAACATTAAATTTTGTATGATTATATCAACATAACTACAGGTAGCTCAATGCTTTGGAAGAATTTAAACTGTGAACAATATTATATCTCATTCAAATTATGAATATTGCAATTTATAACATAAATCAAGCCACCTGTGCAATCGTTGCACATCGTTTAGTTCTTCTAAACATTATCAAACAAACTAGTTTCAAGTCCTATGCTTGAGCCTATTTTCATCGTCTCTAAAGTTTCCTTTGCCGAATTCACCACATGTTTAGATAAATTATGGCTTTTTTGCTATTTTCTATATCCAAACTAAAGTTTATATAATTGTCACATAATTAAAAATATACTTCCTCCATTTTTTACTATGATATCATCAACAAACCCTATACCTTGTGCCAACAAGCATAAGGGAGAACATTAAGAAACAAATACATATGTGACCAGAAGATTGAATAGCTTCAAATGTCCTAACGACAAAAAAACACCCAATTTGTAATGGCATGACATTCCTAATACTGAAGATGCAGCAATACCTTGTCCAGGGAGATAATAAAAGAAGAAAAAAGTTCTATAGTACATGAAACTAATTGAAGAGGATAAAACATTGACAAAGAAAATAAAGCATGAAGGAGAAATCAGAATAGATTGCATAACACAATTTCAGTGGACCTTTTTTAGTGCAAGCTAATGATTAAATATGGCAGAAACAATGAGAAAGGAACTCACTTTTCCTCAGCCAGTTTAGGAAGAACAGCATCCTTATAGTACTGAATGGAGGACCAAGCTTTTATCTTGAAGTTAAACACGTTGCTCATGTTGTGACCGAAGCGTTCCATTATAAATTCAGGAATTTTGTCAACTACATGCACCTCATTTTTCAGAGTACTGATAAAGTGATCCTCTTCATAGATCTCACTGAATTTGCTGTACCATTGTCAAAATATCAAACAACATCATTAATCTTTTGCCTTCCTAATAACGTAATAAATAAATATGTATATTAAGCTTCACTCCTGGTCAAATAACATATAATCAAGGTTCAAAGCAAAAGATGCATATAGTGGGTCCAACCTTTTATCCATTTAACTCTTATTGTCTATCCGTGCTGCTAAATCTTTTATAGTGGGTCCATTTGTCAACAAAAACATATGGAATTTCGATTATGGACCAATTAGGCTGCTTACTAGATATGAAATCTTTCTTTTTAATTAAACAGACTTTGGATCATAAATATAAGGACAATAAAGAAAAAAGGTCAGGATTTAACTACAAAATAAATGAGATAGAGATATAGATAATAACCTAGGATCTTTCCAAATGCTGTGATAGTGAAATTTAGGAATAACAAGTGTCGCATTCAGATATCCTGCCACTGCAACCGCATTGCATATCTGCAAAGGAGAAAAAAATATAAATAAAATTGGCAAAATGACATATCTAGAACGAATGACAGGAAAAAAAAAGAATCATGAAGGAGAAAGGGAACAACCGATGTTCGTTGTTGATTCAAGCCACCATTTGCCTCAACAAATATGTAACCATTAGAATCAGGCAAAACTGAAAAAAGAGAAAAGAACTTCAAATTAGTAATCATTTGCACAGATTGTTCATTATTTTACAGTAGTTAAGAACAGATCAATTAGTTTCCTCATCCTTCAATTCACACAAATAGGAAATAAGAAAAGAAAAAAAAGAGTTCTCCCATTACGGGCTCAAAAACATCCTCCAATTACAAGAACTATCCTTGAGGTTTGCTTCGAGTCTTGACCTCTCCAATTATGGAGAACCTTCCCTTGCTGGTTTTGAGTTAAGCAACAAAATATGCTTTAAGAAAAATTATATATCTCAATCCCTACATTTAGAATGCAATGCTTCGATATTAGTATTTAGTGGCAATATATACATATCATTTGAAATTTTTGGGATTCAATCTGTCTCATGTATAGGATGAAATTATACACAGAACATGTTTTATTAACTCCAAATTGCAATTTAAGTAATATTATTTTGCTTCTTGAATTTCTCTCTATTTTGTTTATATTTCATTCTGTTTTCTCTTTTCAATCAATTTTTATTTCTTTCAAGATTTTGTCAAAACCATCGTGACAAATGGATCTAGCAAATCCAATCCAATTCTCAAAGCTTCAAGGCAATGGTACAGTCTTGCGGAAAAACAGAATTTGATCACTGTGGAATGGCTTAAGAGGAATTTGCTAAATAACAAAAGATATAAAGAGAATTCACTCTATGAAAGCAATCATGAAAATACATGGACTAACAAAACATGCACTGCATGATCCAAAAGGATCACAATAGAAAATTTTCATGTAGTAGGAAAAATAAGACAGATTAAGCAACAAATATAGGATGTAGACACAAGTGACAAGTAGATCTGTGAAAAATTAAATTGACATTTCTACATTTCATGATATTAGACACTGAGAAACAAGAAGATGACTAAATAGATAAATAGGTAGCAAAACATCAACAAATGATACCAAAAAATACCAAACTGATTTTGTGACATGGACCTCAATTTTCATAAAGCAGCACATACATAGTACAAAACCATATGAGTTCCGACAAACCCCTCAAAACTTGACAGTTCAATTCTCGGTAAGTACAACATAAAAATATATATATAAGGGGCATCTATGAGTTAAGAAATTCACACGATAATTTTTTTTTTTTTGGAAATACATATGAGTTTTTGGCATGGACAAGATATCTTTTCCAGTTTTTTTTTTCTCTTTTGAGAGAGAGCAAAATAAATCAGTTTTTAAGATTCGGCGAAAATCAGTACCATCAGTAGAGGTGTCTAGACAAGGCCGCCAGCCGCCACCTTTGAAAGAGTGCTTCCACACGGTTGCTAACTACAAAATGATACAACATTTGAATCGTTAGGTGAAGTGATGCCGAGAAAATGCACTAATTGCAATTTGTGCCCAATATCCTAAGAACAAAAGCTTTAATTATCCTAGCTTGAAACTGCATAAGTATACTATAAAGCACATCTGTCTTGTTCACAACCCATGAATCCTACAATAAGCATAATGAGGTAGAAGAAGAAATTTAGTATAGTGCTTGGAAGATAATGTGGAGTGAAAAAAAATCAATGCTTGTTGTATTTAATTTTATTATGGAACATCTATATCAGCTGCATTGTGATTTTACAAACAACACAAGAATTTCTACTCAATTACGCTCAACAAAGATGTTGCGAAGTATGCATCGAAGAAGCTACGATCTCGATACATCAATTCACGCTCAGGCTTCCCTTGAGTTCACAAACAAATGCAAATTTTGATAATATGGCACATATAAATGTCGTGAAACAGAAATAAACGAGCAAAATCAAAAGAAAGAAAGAAAAGAAGGCTCAAATCCAAATCAATCGAGAATAAAAGAAGCATAACAGGGTCGATTAGGGTTCAGGAACTGACCCCGTCGGAGGAGTTATCGGCATCCATGTCATTGCGGAGGCGCTCGTACAGCTTAGGGCTCCGGTAGACGGAGCCAGGGGCGGAGCGGGAGATGATGTGGGGCACGCTTTCGAGGGACACGGTGCCCATGTAGAAGAGCATGGCCGCGACGTACAGGAGCGGCGTGAAGAGGAAGATAGCCTGCCGGCGGAGGAAGAGGGAGAGCAGCATCCAAGCCATCCGCTGCGCGATAGCCCGAGGCGCCCCCATCGCGGCCCCCTTCGCCCCGCCCGCCTTCCCGCCCCTCCGCTGGGTCCTCGGCGACCTCCGCGGCGACGCCGGAGGCGACGGCGTCCCCCCACCGCCTGCGCCGCCGCTCCCCAAGCGGTTGTAGGCATGGTGGTGCGGCATATCCGTCGACCGCGTGGATCCGCTCGCCCACCCTCGACCGCTGGATCGACGGCAGGGGCTGATTCGATTTGTGCGGCGGGGAGTGCGGGGTGAGAGCCTCGCGGTTGCTTCTCCCCGTGGTCGTATTCTTTTCTTGGGTAGCGGAGGAAGCGAGCCCGGGCGGCGACCGCATCCCCGAAGTCGGTGTTGGGACTCCCACATAGAGCAAGTGCGGCGCACGCGCCAGGGTGGTCTGTGTGGGTCCCGTTTCACAGATTCCGCGCTCCGTTTGTCGCCCGCATTCCTCCGACGCCGTCTTCGTGTCACCACAAAACGCGTAATACGTATACGTATATATATATATATATGAATAATTCGGAGGTTATTTCCATATTTAAATGAATTAATGGCGTCTCTTATTGGATCAAATCCGTAATCTATCAACGAAATAAGGGGAACAGTGTCAGTGTCGGAGCCTCACAAAAGAGGACGCCATGTTCGTCCCACCCTCGCTTGTGGGTTCCACTTTCCCGTCCCATACGAACCCAACACCTATGTCTGTCCGAGAGTCCAAATAACGACACAGGACTTGCCCTTATCGCTCCGACCGTCATCCTCTCCCTCTCTCTTCGTATCTTATCAAATTTTATTTTAATCTATGAGAAATTCATATCCATGTCTTAGTCAGTTTGACGTGATCCAAATCTTTATACTAAGCTTGTACAAAATGTATTCAAGATAAAAATATCATACTCTCGAGATGTTATCTATATTAGGACAAAGATCGATCGGAATGAGTTTCTCGACTTTTAAGTTTCTCCTTCTAGTAAATCGAGATATATGATTTCAAGTAAAAGAAGAAATGTATAATTATATTCTTTGTTATAAAGAAGAGAAGAAAGTTTATTATTGCTTTACTTGTCATAAAAAGAAGAAAATGAGAAAAAACTTATATTTATAAGTTCGTCTACATAAATATGGAAGTTTCCTATCACAAGTTATGATAATTATGTTAGGTAAATTATTTCTTTCACATCATTTGATAATTTTTCATATTCAATTAATGTAATTATTTTTTAGATATTGTTACATGTTATTTGTCTAGATAAAAGTTTATTTTTGTACTACTTGATTTATATTAGTATTTTCATGGCATTCTATACGATTACACCAACAAAGTAAGCGTACCAAAAAAAAATTCAAAGGCCACACACACAACATGAGGAATAATCATTCTAATTTTTGTTTGTTAACTAAAATAATATTATCCATATCCTAATTTGCATGCCCTTACAAGAAATTTTATTTAGCTATTAATGTTTTTTTTTTCTATCGTGAACGCGATTATAAGGAATTATTTAATTATTGTTTTTATTTAATAATAAAAATGGAAAAAAATTTAAAACTTCTTACCTTATTAAAGCTCTCTTCGTCCTTTATAAACAGGGTGAAGTTCTCCTTTTCAATCCATTCTCTCAAAGTGATCGGTGGAGATCTTCGGCTCTAGGTATTTTATTTTATTTTATTTTTGAAAATATTTGATTGCTATTTTAGTTTGTTTGATACTTCATTATGTTTTTCTTATTAATTAAAAATGGGATGTGATTCATGCTTTAGATTCGATTAATTATACTTCACTTTGTAACTTGACATGTAAATTAGTACATCCGTTTGATGATATTCATGAGATCATGCCTCTACATATTAATTTAGGTTTTTTTATTGGTGTTAATTTATTTGTTTGGATCATATCATTAAATTTTTTAAACACTATTTGATGATTTTAATGAGATTCATATCTTCATATATTTAAATTAGACTTTTGTTAAAGCTAATATTAATTTTTTTTCAAAAATAATATCGAAATAATTTTTTGTCTTGAAATCCTATATAAAATTATTTATGTGTTCACATTACAAATTAATCAAAAAATAATTCAAATTCGATTACGGATGACTGTTGGGTATAGTCTGGATCGACGTAGTTGTATCTAGCTCGAGTCAAATCAATCAATTAAGGTTCGTCGGACCCAACTCAAATTAGGTGGAGTTCGACATGGATCGACCTAGTGCTTGTGAACAAACTAATCGACATGGTTAGGTCTAGTGAGTTCAAGTTAATCGAGAGTGATTCCAACTCAACTTTAATATTTTTATATTTTTTGATTGAATTAAGTCAATTCAATGTGATTTGAGATGATTTCCATCGGTCTTAAATGGTCTCAATTTAATTCGAACGGGATTCGAATAATTTCGATCAAATTTGGATTTTGATGATTTTTTATCAATCCAAATTGGCTCATATTGAGTTAGGTCAATTTCGAGGGTGGTGTGGTGTGTTGAATTTTTTTTACTTTGTTTGGTGTCGTATGATGCTATGGACCCGTGCAAAGCTACCATAACATAATAATATATATAAAAAGATATTTATTTTGATACCGACAATAACTATCGGATTTAGTTTGATGTTAATTTCACTGAACCTAAATTATTAATAAAAAAATATGTAAGATAAAAAAAATAATAATAATAATTATAGCTTACTTTGGACGTACGACTAATGGAAGGATTATAAATGCGTGTGATACACTTGTTGATGATTTAACATCCTATCATTTACCCAAACCTTATTCCTTTACCATTGGCATTGAATGCTTAGTAAAAGCTAAAGACCATAGATGACATCCGATTGGAGAGGCCATTTCCTTGAGTTCTACGTAATGTTTTACGTAATGTCAGCTGTTGATGTGAGTTATACGTAATGTTTTAAGCTAACAATACCCACCACCCACGTAGAAAACGGTGGTTGTTCCATGTAATGCTTTCTCTCGGTCCAACATTTAGATTGTATAAAGATTCATAAAAAAATATATCTGTACTCGTATGGTTTTATTCTTTTCAAACTTATAAGTCTCAAAATACTGTTCATCACTTTTTGATCGAAAAAAAAGTTTCCGCATTCAAATCTGAATTATTAAACTATAATTTATAAGTGCTAATTGTTCCATTTTAATCTTAATTTTTTCATTATTTTCAGTCGATTTGTAATAGATCTCATCATGATTTCGATTCTTATTTTTTTAAATTAAAAAATTAAATAAAAATATTTTAGAAAATCATGAATAATCGATTTGAAATAAGCAAATCAATTCCGATTTTTTTTATCGATTCAATTTTGATTCAAATTAAATGGTGACGAAGCTGATCTAAAACCATTCATATACCAACAGAATTAGAAGAATAGAGGAAAAGATGCCACTTCTAACTATATTAACTATACGTGGATATGTATGTCTGATGAGATATGAAGCAAAGTGAACACGGAAAAGAAAAGAAGAGCGAGAAAGATTTGGATTCACTCCCTCGCAGCAGCGGACCGGCCTCGTATAAAGGGTAAAGTGGGCGGCTCCTTTCCGGTTTCCAGCGACCAAACAAGGCAAGAAAGACAGGTCGAGCCCCGTCGCCATCCCCCGCATTATAGCTTTTTAGTCGGCAGCGAACATGGCAGAGGAGAAGAAGAAGAAGAAGAAGAAGAAACACAAGCACGATGACCAGAAGAATGATCAGCAAAAGCCTGCGTCGGACGCTCACTTCAAGCCGAGCGCCGACGTCAAGGGCATCCGCTTCGGCGCCCAATTCGTGGTCAAGTCCTTCACCGTCCGGCAGGCGGCGCCGCTCGAGCTGCTGCGGCTTCTGGACATCCCGCCTTCCTGCCTCAGCCAACGCCAGAGCCTTCCCTTCCTTTCCACCACCACGTACCTGCCCACCAACTTCACCATCCTGGCCCATCATGCATGGCACACGCTCACCCTCGGCCTGGGCACCAACAAGTCCAAGGTGGTGATCTTCGTGTTCGAGTCGGAGAGCATGAAGCTGGCGGTGGACCAGCTGTGGCCGCGCATGATCCCGCTGGGGGACGTCAACAAGAAGCTCATCCGGGGGCTCTCCGGCTGCGAGATGTCGAGGTTCAAGTTCCGGAAAGGGTGCCTGACGTTCTACGTGTACGCCCTGCGGCGGCTGGGAGCTACCGGCTTCTCGTGCGCCGATGACCTAAGAAGAATTCTCGAGGCGGTCGTGGCCCTCAAGGATTTCTTGGACCACACCGCCATGCTCGCCCTGCCCACCCAGCGAAGCATCACCTTCCCCAATCCACCTGCAATGGCACGCTGAGATCTGTTCCTTCTTTATTCCATGTCTTTCGATTCTTTGATGGCAACATAGTTTTTGCTCCTCCCTTCTTTGTTCCGTCGACAATGGAATTAATCTGAACATGTTGAGATCATCTAATTCTTTCTAACACAACCCTTTTTCTCGATCTTGACTGTACAAAAAGTTCTTGTTTCATCCATCGTGCTTCTGAGGGAAACCGGAACCGTGTGTGTCTCTCTCGAAGGCAGACGGACAGATCCATCAACTGCATCGTCGAGTTATATCCGCATGCTTTCATGTTCGACTCCTTCCCCGGTGCTTTCACCAAGGGAAGAAGAAGCTGATCATGACCACCGGAGGTGGTGGGTTGGATGGATGATGACAGGTGGTGGTGGCCTTTTTCTTTTTCGCAAAGAGAGGAAGGAAAGGGCCCCCACAAGTCTCGCTCTTCCTCTTCTTTAAGCTCGATCTGCTCATCGCATCTTTGTTCGATGGCAAATGGACCCATCCTTGGCCTCCTTCGCAGTGCCTTCTTCATCATTACCCCACCACACTTGATGCAGAAGCCTCAGCTTTGGTGCTGCCACCTTATGCGTGCAAGTGACAGGATTAGTGAGGTTGTATAATGTACCTAAAAATAGCTAAAATAATCTCATTTAGCAGATAACTTTGCTGCATGTTGTTCCAGCCAAGAGAGCAGCTTCATCAGTTGCACAAGGAAGTCTAATTATTTATGGTAGCTGGAAATTAATAGATGTATCATGACAAGCACATCTCTTTTGCCATCCAATTGATTGAGTGGTGTCTCAGACCAAGAACAAATCAGCTGTTGATCTTGAATAAGCCCTGCTCATGTTTGTGGCAAGCATGTTTCATCATGTTGATAGCAGACAGTCAAATATTTCAATTTAGAACTTTGGGTGATGGAGAATACAGACAATGAAACAGATAGATATCAAGGTAGGCCCCCCCCCCCCCACCCGTTTTTTTTTCTTTTGAAAAATGTCAATAATGAAAGAAAATAATGTTTGCATATGATATGACTTAGCTGCAAACAGTGTCAATGCATAATAGAATAATGTCACTATTTTAATATAATTGAATAATTATCAAATAAATAGTAATTACATGAAAGATGTCGACTAGCTTATCTCATAAAGACTTTACCAAATTATCACTTATACTATTAAAATAAAAAATAAATAATATAATTTATCAAAATAAAAAAAGAAAGAATAACAAAATTTATCATATTGAAAAGAAGAGAATTATTCGTTGTTATGCTTATAAGCAATGAGCAATTCAAATGGAAAAATATCAGAGGAAAATAAAAACAATTTTTATATAAAAATATTATAAATAAATTATTCATATAGTTTTTAGAACCTTATTCAAGAAAATTATATATATATATATATATATATATATATATATATATATATATATATATATATGTATATATTCGAAAAATTAATCCCGGCGCCCACCGCCCTCGGACCTCGACCAAACGCTCCGATGCGCCCCACTCCCGCATCCACCACCTTCGCCAAGCTTCTCCGCCTCCGCGGCCTCTGCCACGCGAGATTGCTCGATCAAGTTTCGAGCGTGGTGGACGAGTTCGAGGCCGCCCAATGCGGTCACGCGCACCACTTTGATCGATGGGTGCTGTAAAAAGAAGCAGCTTTGATGTGGCGGGGCGATTGTTCGATCGGACTAAGGAGCTTGATCGCTAATGAGTTCACTTACACCGTCATGATTAGCAGGTGATTCAGGAACGACTCCGGGAGTGGTCGGTTCGAGCTGAGTGATGAGATGAAGCGCGCCGGTGTCTTCACCGATCTTTCTTTACACGCATAAAGCTTTGATGTCCGGGGGTAGCAAGTACCAAGATTCGGGATCTGCGTTTAAAGTGTTCGACGAAATGTAGGAGACGGAAGTTTCACCCGACGTCGTGATGGGTAACGCTGGGATCGGTGGGTTTTGTAGGCAAAATAAAGGATCCGGAGAAGCTGTGGTGTGAGTCAAAGATGTTACTACGTTTAGGGTTTCTAAGAACTGTATATATCTCAGTTCCTAAGCATTTTGCCTTTCAGTAATTCGTAGCATCTTGAGGAGATGGAAGAGAAAAAAAAATGCCTGGGAATTTTCGATTTGGAGATGATGAACGAATCATCGTAGACGATTGCAGCATATTCAATTACTGGGAACAGTTAGATCGAGGCAGTACAAATAGATAAACTGGGATTTCTTCTTCGGAAGAGAGGATGAAGGCAATAGAGACGAACAGATGAGTTATTGGCTTAAGCTTCAGGTTCCACGGCAGGTAGGGAGGTTCATCCTCACCGCCCATTCATGTCGGCCGGTGGCCACTGGCGACAGCCCACCTGCTCAAGGAACTTGCTCAGCCGCATATGCTTCGCAGCCCACTGATCCGCTAGTTTCTGTTCCTTTGCTTCCGCATCCTTCCTCAACCCCGCGATCTGCTCCTTGTACTCTGCTTCGACCCTCTCCAGCACCACCTGCTGCTCCTCCCTGAGTGCTCGCACTTTGGCCTCGATCTCCTCCATCTTCTCCCTCCTCTTGCAAGCCTTCTCCGACTCCAGCTGCAGCTCCAGCCTCTTCAGCCTCCATGCCGCTTCCTTCTTGTGCTCCATCCACGCTCGATGCCCTTCCTCTAACTCTCTGCAACAGTCGACCAGCTCCGACATCATGTTGCCGTCGACCGAACTGGCGAACCCCGGCACCACGCTGCGCTGAGAGGTTGTCAGCCCCAAACCACCGTTTCCTCCTCGTTCAGGCTGCGGCCAGGGCTTAGGAGCAGGAGGGACGGTGGAAGGTGAGAGTGTAAGTGTGACCGATGGCGACGGCGGCCTGCGGGAGCCGGCATTGTTCGACAGCCACGGTGGAAGGAATGGCGTGGCCATGAGCAGTGGGACGGCCCGCTGCTCCTTAACCAGCTTCTCGGCGAAGCTCTCGAGAATGCGGTCGTACTTGCCCGGCTCGGCGGTGGCGGCCCCGGACTTGTTGCTCTCTCTTTGCTCCCGCTGCTGCTTCTCCCTGAACACCTCCCACCACTTGCCCAGCCGCTTGGCTGTGCGTCCGGGGATCTCGGCCGCGATCTTCTTCCACTTGTTGCCGTGCTTGGCCTGCAGCCTTATCACCAGGCGCTGCTCCTCCTCGGTGAGCGATCCCTTCTTGATGCCGGGCTTGAGATAATTCTTCCACCTCTCCAAGCAGGATTTGGCGTCCCGGTCGAGGGTAACATTCATGCGCTGGGACACGAGGTGCCACTCCCTGGGACCATACTGCTTCACGTACGCACGCAATATAGCATCCTCTTCAGATCTCCACCGCTGCCTATCCTTCATTTGCAGTGGCCGACTCCCATCTCCTCTGGCGCCTCATAGCTTTCTGCCAAACATAAAACCATGAACAATGGCAATCCATGGAAGAAGACGACATCAGATACATCGACAAGTCATACGAATCTCGGGGTCTCTCGATAGAGTCAAGATATCGAGCACCCTGACGCTGCAGTGCCACCAAATAGAAATCTAGTGAAACTTAATGCCACAAACCATTTCATCGAAAGATCTCGAAGCACAAAAGATTGCCCGCTGGTTCGGAAGAATCCCAACGCATAGTACTTGCAGAATCTATGTGATTTTAGTCGTTAAATAATCCATTAACAATTATACGCCATATGATTAGAGTAGAGAAGCGAAGGTACGAAAACCTAATGATCGTTTGACTAAATCAATGAATAACGATAGATCACAAATCCAGCCAGATTCGACATTACCAACAAAACACTTCATAGAAGCTCGGTATCTTCAAAGACTCGACGCCAGTGATGACTTACGACGGTCTTCCAATGATGCCGATGGCTAGCAGCTTCGATCCAAAGGGCAGAGCATAGCATGGCATAGCATAACCATGCAGCAGCAGCGAAATGGAAAGGGAATATTTGGCCAAGGGCGAACAAAGCGGGCTTCAAATATAAGGGAAGAGGAAGTTGAGACAGGGCGACGGGACAGCAACGTAAAGGAAACGCACGCGAACGGCAAAAAGACGAAAGGTGGTAAAGAAAGAGAGAGATGGGAAGAGAAAGGGTGAGGGGAGGAAGGTCGTCGGGGTAAAAGACTACTCACAACAGGGACAGTGGAGTGCGGTGGGCGCCGTGTCAATGTTTGAGCAAGGAACGTGATGCCATGATCATATTTGCACACGGCGGAAACCCATCCATTGATCCCACGGAAGATGTCTTTTACTTTACTGTTAAGAAGAAGGATAAAAAGAAAAGAAAAGATAAAGGTTTCCTGTCCCCAGAGAGAGAGAGAGAGAGAGAGAGAGGTGGCTTAGAGGTGGAACAGTGGCAGAGGGTAGGCTAGTGCGGAGCAGCATAAACGATAAATCCATGCTTTGGGACATGAGACTTATCCAGCGGATGGGAACAGTGCCTTCATCCTTACAAAAGACGGGAAGGTGTAAGAACAAGAACGTAATAAATGCATGATGGAAGAGAGAAATCAATGGAACCGGACATCTGACAATCTTACAGAGGTAATCTGCCCGCCCCGCCCCCCCGGCGGAGAGTGGCGCGATCTTCTGTGCTGCGCTTGCATTTTTTGTCATGCCAAGAACCATCGCGTCGTACGACGGGAAGCCTTCCCTTTTTTGTTTCTTGCGTTGCCAACTCATGAGCGACCAGCCTTCCCTCATGGATCCATTACGTTCCGAGACAAGACTGGACCGGCAGCTCTGCTGCCAGTTAATGGCAAAAGCTACCCGTCTCCTCGCTTACCTCAAGCATGTAAAACCCCTCCCGATACGAGCTACTGAGCTACAGATCTGCCAAAGATATTGGACTCACTCAAATCTATCTACACGGGGGGATAAGAGATACTAACTTTACTCATGGTCGTCGTCGCCGTAGCAGTAATCGTAGTAACAGTGAATAAAGAGACACCTTAACTCCTCTTCGTCGTCGTCGTCGTCGTCGTAGTAATTGTAGAAACTGTAGAAAGCAGTAACAGTTGGGGTCCGGCACTGTGTGCCCCGATACGAACGGGAACTTTCACTGTGAGAGCAAGTGGCATCATTGGAGAGAGATGAGAAGGCAGGGGAAAAGAGAAAACAGAAGGCGCGGTTGCCAAGGGGGGTGGTGGCACACTGTGGGTGGAAATGGCCATGCCTGGCAATGGCAATGGCGGGACCTGTACTGCAGATACAGTCATGGGCCCTGAGAAGAGAGACAGAGAGAGAGGGGCGCGGTGGAAAGATTTGCGTTTTAGTGCGCGCTTCGCGGCACAAGGAGACGAATCGATGGAGACTGGACCTCTTCCTCCACCACCTCGTCTCTTCCTCTCTCTGGCGCTTCGTCTTTGGTGTCAGCGACTGGTTACGTCGCTCTCCTCTTCCTCGCCGATCCAATTACCCTTCTCTTCCTCTCTCTCTCCCTTCCTTGGCTTCGGGGTTCGTGTCTCATCTTCCTCCACCGCCCCTGCCATCCACCCTGTTTGGCAGTGCGACTTCTCTGTGGGACCGCTTTGTCTGCTTGTGGGCATCACCAGATCGACCCTGACGTAAAAGGACATTGGTCTTCAACATCGAGTCTGCAAAGTGTTAGGTAATTTTACGTATTCTAATTATTAATTAAATACATGTTTAATCATAACCATAATTGTTCTTCAAGATATATTAAAGCCATACACACGTAGCTGAAAATTTTGACTGGGTTACTGGTCCAAAGGCCACGGCATCACTCCTCTCCCATGTGCACGAGACATGAGATCCAATAAATCCGGACGTGGATTGGGCTGCACGCATCCTCGAACATGTCAGATCTGTGCAAATGGAGCAACTCATCTTTTCTCTCTCTTCCGTCGCCCATCCATCATTCAACTACGTCGAATTGAGTTGTAGCTTTCTTCGTCGACCCTTCCTGCGCTTTTGCATGTGGTGGACTGAAGAATATTCTTGATTCCATTTCGATTCCCAAGTTTACGAGTCGCCAACTGTCCCTATAAATCGATTCGATGACTATCAATGTATAAATCGATTGAGCGTGCGGGCCGAGCCTGATCCGATCATAGTCATCGAGTTGGTTCAAAGCTGAGCCGGGCCATGTTCATCTTTTCCGGCCCGGCTAATTGCAACACTCAGTTGGCCCATTCATACCGCCTCCTTACGCCTTTCTCTCGAGTCTCGAGACTTGCACGGAACGGGAAATCTGTGATCGGATAGGATCGGACCGCCCCAATTTCTTGGTTTCCTCGTCCGATTCTTGGAGAACAATGGCCAGGAAGTTTTTCGTCGGCGGCAACTGGAAATGCGTAGGCTCCCGTTTCTGAAGAGCTCTCGATCGATGATTTCATTTGGATTTGATTTCTTCGCTGTTCACGGTTGATGGAGCTTCGCGTCGCTTCTCGTTTTTCGGATTACTTCTTCGACATCTCTGAATCACCTGGTCTGTGGTTGTTCTACGGTTTCCGAAACGTGAGGACAAGGGGGGTTTTGGTGATCTTTTTCATAATTTGGAAATGGTTGCTCTTGTTTTGCTTCGATCTTTTATGTTTCCCTTCTCTAAATGTGGTTTTGGTTGGGAATTTATGCAGAATGGGACAGTTGAACAAGTCAAGAAGATCGTCACCGTCCTGAACGAAGCTGAAGTCCCGCCTGAGGAGGTTGTGGGTATGGCTTAAACCTAAATTGCTCTGATGATGTTACATTTGTTTGTTAGATGGATTTGAGTGTTTGATCCGGCATGTAATTTTCACAATGTCAGTTAAGCACGAAAATTTGTTCTTGTACCAATTTAATGCACTTTTAGTTCCCTGTGATCATTTATTGTGTGTGTATGCACTTGTGTTCTCCAACAGCAGTCTTTCTCATAGTGGTTCTTCGGAGGATAGGATGCCATCATCTTAAATATGTGAATCTATGTAACTTCACTTAAGTTATAAATGGCTTTAGAGCATGCCCTTTTTTTTCTGTGTTGTTTTGTGAGTCCTACTTGCCTGTTATGGACTTGCACTAGGAAAGATGACATAGATCGTTGAATTTTACTTTTTGCTATATCCTTAAACATTGCATTAACTTTGTACACGCAAAGAAAAATTATATGGTAAACAAGTCCGACTAGTGAGGAGGTTAAGATCTCTTCTTACCGTCATGCAAGGCCAGACTAGTTAAGCTTCACAAATATATCTGATCTGTTAGAAATACACATATGGAAGAGAAAGATGTCATCTTAAGCCGGCTAATCACCTGATATGGGCTAAAAGGAGTATCTGGATGTTAGACTGCACAAACTTGTAAACTTTGAGCAATAGTCAAAGTTGGCTCAGAGAACAATGAAATTATGATCTTTACCTCTACGAATGCACTTGACAGTTAGCTGGAGCCACTTGTTCAGAGTCTTGTTTATTATAGGATCATCGGAAATGACCATAATAATATGTACGTGTTATGACATTCGATGACATCACAATGATTTGTCTTTTGGTCAACACATGACTATTGGGGTCTTGTAAATGGTTTTTGCAGATGTTGTTGTGAGCCCTCCTTTTGTTTTCCTTAGTTTGGTGAAAAGCTTGCTGCGATCTGATTTTCAAGTTGCTGCACAGAATTGTTGGGCAAGGAAAGGAGGTGCTTTCACAGGTGAAGTTAGGTAAGACATTCCTCTAAGTGGTTGTTGAGGATATGTAAATTTTTAAAATATGGAAATATCATGCTTGAAGGTCAATGCTCTCAATTCTACTCATCGGATGCTCAACCTTTGTATTCATCATGCCTCTCTGACCCTTCTTGCAAAATGAATTTGATATATTAATTATCAGCGAGACATTGCTCAACCTTTGTAAACTTTCACATGTGATTTATTAATATCACTGAGCTGAAAACATTAACTTCTCATGTGCGAGAAGGCTGTTTCATTACCTGCTAGAATCAGAAGCTCACTTAAAGACTATTTTTCCTTTTTTTTTTAAGAAAAGAAGTAGATATATTAACTCAAGAAGTCATCATACAGAAACATCAGGAAACAGAAGTATTCAGTCTACCAAAATTGCAGATATATTTTAACATTGTTTGATTCTGTAATCTGTGGTGATTTCTTCAGTGGCTGAAATTTCAGTGTTGCCAAAACTGCAGCAAGTTGGGTCTTGATAATTTAAAGACCACATTTGTCCTGAGTCATTGTTAACTACTGGATGTAATCTTCTTATATCTCAACATATTTAATCATATGCCAAGAGAACTTGTGCTCTCACCAACAGTTGCTCATTTGTATCAGCTTATGTATGAAACCTGAATTGTTAAAATATATTTAACAAAGAAAATGTCATTCTTGATGGATGTAGTCTAGGAGCTGGCCTTAGTCGCCATATTGGCATCTCTTGTACTTTATTGAATTTTTGTCAAGCATCTTAATCTAGATGCTGTGTCACCAAAATCACCATAGTCATTTTAGGGAAATAAGGGTAAATTCCCTAGAACTATCTGTTCCATTTTCTTTGATTGGTTCAACTAATGCAATTTAAATCTAATATTGTGCTCTTGTGATGTATGGTGATGTATACTTGATAAATGTTCCTGACTAAATTCAATCTTCTTAAACAAACTCGAACATGCAAGAGTTGAGAAGTTTATCATATTGATTCTCATGCAGTGCTGAGATGCTTGTAAATCTGGGCATTCCTTGGGTCATTTTGGGTCACTCTGAAAGGAGGCTATTGTTGGGTGAAACAAATGAGGCAAGTTTTCCTTATGTCACTTGTATCATTTGCATTTATATTAGTTGACAGTTCTTTTAATCATTGTATAATTCTCGTGTGGACCTCCTCACTGCATATCCCAGTTTAAATTTTGGGAATATCGCAATAGGTACTTCAATTTTTTTTAAGCTAATTTGATATTGTCGGAGTTCCTCTTAATTAAAAGCAACCCAGTTATGTGCACATATAAGTGCAAGAAAAAATGAACCCACTTCGATAAAAGTTAATGGGATGATCTTTAATGTTGTATAAGCTGAATATCTGCAGAATGCTATGCCAGAGAGCCAAAAATTGGTATACTTATGGAGGAAAATGTAGCTTAACCTAGAGTTATGTTATGACTGTATGTGCCTGAAACTAATCAACCGGTACAAGATATGAATAATCATTGCACCACCTGGTTTGATGGATTGTTAATCCCACTAACTTGGAGTGAACCAATCTAGCCCTGATGATAGCATAAATATCCTTCCTCTTTTTATGTGGTACTAACTGGAGTATCTATCTTCCCAACTCAAAGGATTATTGTCTTCATCAAGGTCTGCAGCTCAATGCATAGACTAGAATCTTTCCTAATAGGTGGCATGTGAGTGTCAATATTGTACCTCAACAATAAATTAGAACTCTTTTGGTCTCAGTTAGGTTTTGTAACACAGTTATTCAGCATGATATGTATTTGCTTCATCAATGGCAGTTTGTGGGAGACAAAGTTGCATATGCACTCTCTCAAGGATTAAAGGTGATTGCCTGTGTTGGTGAGACACTAGAGCAGCGAGAATCAGGATCAACTATGGATATTGTTGCTGCACAAACAAAAGCAATTGCAGGCAATGCGAGTGTTAATTTTTTATAACTTTATATTAACTGTTTATTATCAGCAGATATTTACTTTTTGTGTTATCATTTTGCATCATTGGGAAAACTGTATATCTAGCTATTGTTGAACTGGTAGACTAGGTAACTTGTGATGGTTTATCTTCCACTGCATCATTTCCATGTTATTTCTCCATTTTCTTTTCTTTTTTCCTATACGAATAGATCTGTTTCTTAACTTTCAGTTCTTCATTTCACTTTTTCAAGGATCATAGTCTGAATTTGAACTTTTATGTCAAAAGTCACAAATGGTTACTATTAAAGGAGTTGTTTCTTGCAGGCTGGATATCCGATTGGAACAATGTTGTGTTAGCCTATGAGCCAGTTTGGGCCATTGGAACTGGCAAAGTTGCAACCCCCACTCAGGCTCAGGAGGTGTGTTATGTGATACCTGATGACTCTGTAGCTTGTTTCATCAACCTTAAATTTTTGGACAATAATATGTTATCCAAGTGAGTGATAGATATAGTAACTCTTTATCCTACTTGGCATGATAATTTATCATCAGTATTCATTATCAAAATTCTTGTGGTTACTCGATTCAAGATAAACTAGAGATAACCAAATTTGCTTCGGTTGTTTAGGTTGTGTTATCAGTTGATGCTAGTGATAATTAACTAACTGTATCCTATCATTTCTTACCATTTTTTGTTATGTTAAATGCAGCGGTTATTAATGTTTGATATCTCTGCTAGTAAGATGTTGTATTCCTGCTGCTGAGTTATGAAGGTTTCAAGTGCATATAGGAATCAAATTTGCTTTATTCATTTGTGAAATATACTACGTAATTTAAATTGCACATTTTCTTTTTTCTGTTTTCTAGTAGGAATTCTCTACTCTATTTTAAATGGAGATGAACATTGTTTTAGTTTAATGTTTCCCTAGCGCATATACCTATTGTGATTCAAGATATAAACACTATGTGTGTCCATTGTAAAGGTTGCTACTATTGTATCCTCATACTGATTCCGGTTCTTTTTATTTTAACTCTGAAACAAGATGTTATGGACCTTGCTATGGTATCAAACTTTTGCACCAAAATATGTACCACTAACATAATCACACACATATCACATTATGTATAGCTTCATTAAATCATTTTTAGCACATTTTTTCTCACCATCATGTGGAAAATATACCAGGTACACACAGCTCTAAGGAAATTGCTTCATGATAATGTGAGTCCTGAAGTTGCTGCATCAACTAGGATTATATATGGAGGTACATCTTTCAAATTGTCTAGAAAAGTCATATTTCTCAAACGTAAACCAATTTTTGCATTAACCGGTGGACTTCAGCTTTTTGTTGAAGCCAACTATTACATTTTCAAACGTGTTGAATTTAATGCAATACGTCAAGATTGTCAGAGAAGTGAATTTTCTATGGTATATATCTGTGAAATATTGTTTCTTTATAAAGATTATTGCTGGATTTTAGCTGTTAATTGTCCATCATGATAATTGCAGGTTCTGTAAATGGAGCCAATTGCAAAGAACTGGCAGCACAACCTGATGTTGATGGGTTTCTTGTTGGTGGAGCTTCCTTGAAGGTTTTTGTCTGACGTCACTCTTCTTTTATCCTTTTTATAAAATAGGAATTTATAAAAAAAATCTCTGGGCCTTTGAGAGTTTGACTCCTGATCACCGGTTAAGCTATACTATGCTGCAGCTGAAGAGTGTTTCTTGATACAAGTGGCAGTTGGATTTGTTCGCTTCTATCAGCATAGTCGACATTGCCAATTTAATTGAATATGCACACTTGGATGGAATTGACACTGACACATTTGTTTGTGAAAACAACCTGTTTGAATGAATGAAGCAAGCATATCGTACTGAAGGCAGTCTGCTGTTAGAGAAACAATTGAAATGAAAGGTGTCCTCTGACCAGGAAGGAATTGCACCACCTTACAAAAACTTGTCCATTGTTCATGCTTGCTGTTTCTCGATTATGTTCTTATGGCTAGTTGATCATACCTGGCTGTAAAAAGTGATCAGCCCTTCTATAAGTCTGCTACACTTTGATTTCCCAACCTGGTTTCTGACTTCTTTTCCTTTCTGTCTACAGCCAGAATTTGTGGACATTATCAAGTCTGCTACGGTTAAGTCATCTGCATAAGACGCTGGATTTGTTCATGTTTCAACACTTGTGTGGCGGAATCTTTTGTAAAACTATGAACGAAGCAACAGTGGCAGGGAAATGTTATAAAGCTAGTTCTACTTTCCCGTTTTGCTCAATGATACCTGTATTGTCTCCCACAATTTAGCTCGACTCCAAAATGAGTGGGACTTGTGGCTTCTTGTTAATGACTTTTCTTCTTGTATGGGTTTTGGAAGAAGGGATTTGATTTGAATGTAGATTTGGAATAACAATTTGTTTTGAATCCTTTAGCAATTGCAGAACTTATTTTATGCAATGAAAGTCTGTTGTATCGTCACAAAAAGAAAAAAAAAATCTTTTGTCAAAATATCAGCCAATCATCTAATTGGTTGAATTATTGTTTTAGATATTTAATTTTTATTATTAATCTGACACCCGCGATGGAAGACCCTTGAACAGCTTTTCATTTCGTCGCCATTCAAGTGGTGTGCGTCAGATGATTCCAGAATGGAGCTTTCCCGTTTTATTGGGTTTTCTTGACACTCGAACGACCGATCTTGGATACCTCACGTGCAAAGCACGTACTTCAGTCCCCGAGCGCCTGCTGTCCTTAGAGCAACCATCACTTACCCTTCTTTGCCTTCCCCGGGGCAACATTTTCGTATTTTGAGAATGCTGATCGGGACGGAACGGAACGGCATGCGTCTCTCTTCCCGTTCCGTTTAATCCCCAAAACGATGTTTATATCCTGAATGCTTGATTCAGTTTAGTTTCCCGAAGGATCTCTCTCCGGTTCTCCCTTTTCTCCGTCCTCCCCCCACGATCCTGTCCTTTGGTTAGAGCCGGTGATCACCTACCTCTTCTTCTTGATTTCAACTAATTTCCGAGATGTTTGATGCTTAGGGCTGCGCGTTTCGGTCGCTCATCTCTTCTCTCTAAGTAAGAGAAAAGATCCCTGCCGTAGGGTTTAGCGGTTTAGGGTTTTTGCTCTCGGCCATGGTTATACAACAACTTGGTCTTGTTGTGGTTTTGCTTTTTTATCGCTCGTGGTAGTGCCTTCTTTTCTTTGATCCTCTATTTCACTTTTCTTGCCTCCGATCGTTCTACTTTTCGGGCGTATTAGTGGTTTTGCGGATAATATGCAACTGGAATATGCTGCTGTAGTGGATCTTTTGCTGTCTGTGTGTGTTTGGATAGACGTGTTGGGCTTCTAGAATCCAGTTGTTACGTCCCGATGGGTTTATAGTGAGCCCATTGCACCTTCTCTTGAGTGTTTTTGCTTCTCCATGCTAATTTATACTGCCATTGAGCAAATATGTTTGTTGGATTGCATTTGAGACAATGAAACATGTTCTCATGAATGTGTTTTGACATGTTTAGTTATTGTTTAGGTGTCCTCTTTTGTAATGCGATGATATTTTCTAGATGTTTATGCTTCCATAGTGAGAACTAAGTTAAATCTGGTTTGCTTGATCACGCTTTTATGAAGTGTAAGGTGTTGAACAGATGCTGTAATTTTATATATGTCGTTTTTAATTAACACATATCACCATGTTATATGACTATTAAAGACCGTTTTCCATCATATATTTCTTCCTCTGTTTTCCGCCAATACATTGTTATGCTGAGAGAGTGAATCCTATTCGTTAGAGATGTTATTGAATTAGTCTTGTTTGATCAGTTATATATGATATCTTGGTAAAACAATAATTCCACATTATATTTTGGATCTCTCGTTTGTTTATTGTCCTTTGTTTATTGTCCTTTGCAAAGGAATAGTCTGGTCTAGGTAGGTTGATGCTAGTAGAAAATGTCAAAAATCTTCCTTCTACCACAACGGACACCTATATGTTCTTTTTAATCTGTCCTTTTCATTTATTTTAAACCCTTCTTATTGGGATTTACAATTCTCACTAACTTAGGTTGACCAAGGACTTGCATATGCAAGAATCAAAAGCTAGTACATCTGAAGTAGCAACCCAGATCTATTCATTTTGGATGACTGTAGAATCAACCGTAGATCTATTCATATAACATTAAAACTTATATTTGATCCAAATGACTTTATGTTTTTCTATTATTTTCTGTTATCTTTATTTATATTGTTAGTTTGGTGAGTAATGAGCAGCAATGCTGTTTAATTTTTTTAAGATGCATATCTTCTGTAAAACTTTTGGCATCAAATTTTTTCAGTTAGTGTAATAGATTGAATTAGTTATAAGTCAATTGTAAGTTATGCTGATTGTCCAATGAAGTTCTGATGAATGATACGTCTCAAAATTTGTCCAATTGTCATTTGGGCCAAAGAAAAAAACATAGACTGGTAAGAGGTTGCTACTTGCTTGTTATGGCCAAAGTGTAAAGAGTTTGATGAAAATGGCCTCTTCAATTGTTGGTATAAGGTTGTATAAATTGATTCAATATCCCATATTTGTTGAAGCCTTGTTCACTGGGATGTTTCGTGTCAAAAGTAGGTGGTCTATTAGTGAATAGATATGATACCTCAACATGGTTCCAGGTTGATTATGAAATAAGGTTTTAGATGGTATTTGGGTTATTCACATCCAAAGAATGAATTCTGAGTGCTCTTTTTTTGGGCTTGACCTATGTCGTTCTAGGTCTTTAGTTGTGACAAATATGATATTAGCACAATGACTAGTCCTGGTGGTTGGGTTACATGGTAACTATTATTTGTCATAGTGAACCATGATCTGGTGGAGATTTACATCATCGAAGGTGGCAGCAACATACTAGTCCAGAATGCCTCTAGGATCCCACATCACCTAGAGGGTGAATCTGATGATCTATGTTGACACTTGTGTGACTTTTGTGTTCTTGATGATTACATGATCATGTGGTGCACTGCCTCCTCTTCTTTCTTCCTCTTTCCCTTTTTCCCTTCTTTTCTTCCACTGCCTCCTTTTCTTCCTTTCTCTTCCTCCTTCCCGTTTCTCCTCCTCTTCCTCCACTGCCTTCTTTTCTTTCTTCCTCTTCCTCCTCCTCCTCCTCCTCCTCCTCTTCCTCTTCCTCTTTGGTACATACCAAGTGTATACCTGGTACGAACTGGTCTGTCCAGGAACCGGTACAGCAGTGGAAATGTCTCGGGGATTGTTGCTTATTTTAGATATTGACCTATGTCATCTAGTTGTATCATTGCTGGTAGTATATATGTTACTGTCTGTTATTTTTTATGAGCTTTCATAGTCTCTCTAACGTTTTATCTGAACATTCTCACAATTTAACATCTTAAACTGATTCCTAGTCATTGATACCCCGCAAACTGCTAGACTTTGCAATGAGAATTACATATGCCGTATTGTAGCCAGACTTGCTACAGGGCACCTAATTTGTGGTAGATTACTCCCAAGGTCATGGTAAATGACTTCTTATCATGGGTTGGATTTGCAAGGAGATTCATCATATTTTGCAACTAAGGATTGGCTTGTGCAGCTGCTCATAGGTGATTTTACTGTAGGTGAATGTTGATGATTGAGAAGGGAAGGGAAGTGGAACTATCTGTGTAGTTATGTAGTGATGGGTCATTTTGTTCTTGAGTGAATTGGTGGTTATCAAGGTTCATTTGACAGTTCTGTGAATTTGGATGATGGTATTGAGATGTAAGCTTTGAGTTGTTGCCTTTATATTGCATCACTATCAAACTAGTTTATCCTGACATCAGGTATTTTGCTTCTCAAGTCTATGTTGTCTCCATATCATATTCTTTAGATTATGTGTCTACTTTGGATCTTGTGTTTCTCTGTCTCCACTCAAATTTTTGCACTTTATCATTTTGCTATTGCTCGCTGGCCAATGAATCTTTCTTCAGGATTACATGTCATTTCTTTTATCCTTAATATATTATTTATTAATGCTTACCATTGTTCAAGTGTATAATTTATTCTTGACACTCTCTTTTTGAATTGCCCTTTTTTCATTTTTCAGTTCCTTCAGCAGATGGATCAGAGTTCAGAAGAATCTGATATCAGTGACTCTGACGTTCCAGAGTATGAGGAGAAAATTTACCTTCGGCTTAAAGCAGGACAGTTTATAGTGAGAAACACAGACAAAACATGCAGATGTCCCTTTTGTTCTGGGAAAAAGAAGCAGGACTACAACTACAAGGATTTGCTTCAGCATGCAACTGGCATCGGTGCATCCAACAGGAAGGGAAAAGTGAAGGCAACACATCGTGCCTTGGCAAAATATTTGAACAATGACATCACTGACACTACATGTTCATCAGAGCAGCTGGTAGTTTTCCAGCCTAAGCCTTCTAAAAGCACATCAGAAGATCAGTTTGTTTGGCCCTGGATGGGTGTTGTAGTTAATGTTCCAACTGAATTTAAGAATGGACAATATGTAGGTGAGAGTGGAAACAGACTGAAGGAGCAGCTTTCCAGATTTCACCCATTAAAAGTTCATCCGTTATGGAACCATAGAGGACACACAGGAATTGCTATCATGGATTTCACCAAAGATTGGACTGGTTTTAAAGATGCAATGGCTTTTGAAAATAATTTTGAAGCGGAGCATTATGGAAAGAGGAACTGGTTAGAAAAAAAACAACGAGGTTCTGATATTTATGGTTGGGTGGCAAGAGCAGATGATTACAATTCTGCTGGTCCTGTTGGCGATTATTTACGAAAAAATGGTGATCTGAAATCTGTTGCTGATCTTGCAACAGAAGAATCCCGCAAAACAGATCGGCTTGTGGCAAATTTAGCAAGCCAGATTGAAGTGAAAAACAAGCATTTACAGGAGTTAGAGTGTAAATACAATGAAACTACAATATCGCTAGATAAAATGATGGAAGAGAGAGATTCCTTGCTCCAAGCTTATAATGAAGGTTCGTATGGTCCTTTGCTCTTTTGCAAATTTCGGGCACCATAATTATGCCAATTCTCAATTGTCAAGTGTATTCTACATGGCTAAAGGCTTTCTGATCCTGTTCGGGATGGTTGATTTAACTACAAACAGAAATATCAATCCTTTATAGCATGGACACATCGTCATAAAATATTAAAGGATAAATAAACATTGTGGCACACAACTTTGGCTTGATGCTATGTTATAGTACAGCTTAGTTATTTCTTTTACTGCTAGTGTATCTCATGATTGTACCTCTATTGTCAATTTGTAAGATATGGTAAAATACCAAAAGAACTTGTAGCTTGGTTTATAGTGATCTAATGTCGTTGGTCAAAGATGAGTCAGCTGAACTAGGTTCTTTACCACTCGGAGAATGATGTGGCCCAGATGTATCTTTCTTATGTGAGTGAGGCAACTAAATGATTATTCTTTTCTGCTATCTGAGTATATTGATATATGAAGCTAGAATTTACCACTTGGAGAATGATGTTGCCCAAATTTTTTTAAATCAGCATGTGTGCACATAATTAGCTGCTTATTTGGATCAGTCACTTAGCTTGTTCATGTCCTTTTTCTTGTCACTGGATCATGATCTATGATTTATTGTATAACACACCTTGTTGCATCAGAAATTCGAAAAATGCAGCACCTTGCTCGTGATCATTCACGTAAGATACTTACTGAGAACGAAAAGCTAAGGTCGGAGTTGGATTCCAAGCGACAAGAGCTTGAAATGAGGCGCAATCAACTTGATAAGCTGGTTGCTCAAAATGATGTTGATAAAAGGAAGCTTGACGATGAGAGACAAAAGGTAAGAATTTTTCACATCTAATATTTTTATAATATATAGTATTCATGTTCTTAAACTGTTTGATTGGCAAGCTCCTTTGACTTTGTTGAACTTGAAATGTAATATTGGATTGACATGCCAATCTATTCTAGTACATGGAGTATTTTGCAGTAAGTTGCCACAGCTAGGTAGCATTATTGAGATTTACATAGATAGCTGGACCGCTTGTGTTGGTTTCATGTTAGATTGGCGGTTTCCATCCATTTGTTGGTCAGAAATGAATTACAGAAAAAAGAGTAGTCCGGTGTTCGAGGCTTTTGGGGAGGATCGATGTCGGCAAACTTATCCTTGTAAGCAGAGACGCTGGTTATGTCTTAGCTGCTGAAGAGTTGTGTGTGCGACTTGATTGGTGGATCAAACATGTAGGATGTGTTCATTGGGATTATTAAGAGCATGTATCTCGATGATATGTTTACATTACATAACCTGGTATTATTTAATTTATTTTTTCAATATATTATGGGATAACTCAGGCATTATGAATCCACCACTAATAAGACTGTCTTGGGATCTTTGGTATTTTGATTGAGCACATGCAAAACATTAGCTATTTTGACGATCAATCCAAAAATTTTCCTTTACACGGCTTTAGATTCTAATTAATTTTAACCTATGCAGATCTGGAAGTTGCAGTAATGAGTCAGGCCATCATATGCCACGCAAAGCAAATTATAACATTTGTTCATCCACTTCTAAAAAATTTGCTTGGCAGATATTTGTCTGAATAAAAAAATAGCACACGTTTAACTGAGACTGGGAGAAACATCATGATATCACTGTTGTGACAACTCTTATATGTACTTTTTAGTGAATTGTTATTTTGGTGCAGAATGCCATGAAGAATAATTCACTTCAGTTGGCAACTATGGAACAGAAGAAAGCTGATGAAAATGTGTTGAAGCTTCTTGAAGATCACAAGGTGTTTTGCTCTCAGTTAGATTGCTTTAGCAGGAATTCTCTATCAAAACTTGTTTCACAGTAGGAATAGTGTTTTTACATGTCTGGAACTGATTTCAACAGAGGGAAAAGGAGGCTGCTCTCAAGAAAATACTTAAACTGGAAAAACAGCTGGATCAAAAGCAGAAGCTAGAACTGGAAATACAACAGTTGAAAGGGCAGTTGCAGATTATGAAGCATATGGAAGGAGACGAAGATGCAACGGTGAAGAAAAAAATTGATGAGATGAGCGAGCAGCTTAAAGAAAAAATTGAAGAAATGGACGATTTGGAGGCTTTGAATCAGACTTTGGTTGTTAAAGAACGAAAGAGCAATGACGAGCTACAAGAAGCTCGTAAAGCGCTAATACAAGTATGACTTCCACAACCATGTTAGCTTCAGAATATTGTTTTCCAAATTGGACCTCTGTATAGTAGTATATATCTCCTTTTTTTGTCTTCATCTACATGGATTATCTGGGTTGTGGGATATAATCACAAATCTGTTGACATATACAGGGTCTGGGAGATTTGCTGGGTAGTCGATCTTTAATTGCCATCAAGAGGATGGGTGAACTTGATGATGGACCGTTTCTTCCTGCATGCAAGCAGAGGTTCTCAAAAGATGAAGCAGAAATCAAAGCTGCAGAGTATTGCTCTCACTGGCAACATGAACTGAAGAAACCTGAATGGCATCCCTTCAAAATTGTTGACACAGATGGAAAGCCTCAGGTTTGGATAACTAATTATTTTTTCTTTGACTGCCCAAACCATAATTTAATATTTTCTGCTGAAGACATGGATACCACAGGAACTGATATATAATATTTTTATTTTTTTAACTTTTCCCACTTTGTTTTCTTGTTTGTTTTTTTAACCTTTCTTGCAGCTGTGGTAACCTGGGAAACTTGGTGGGTTCATAACTAGATTGGAATTTAGGGGGCTTAATCTCTTTTATGTCTCCGTTCTTGTCATCCTGCTGCATGTGCATTTAGTTTCCGTTCTTGTTTATTCTTTTATTCTTTATCTCTCGAGAGATTAATGTTCTCTATCTTTAGCTTTCACTTTCTTTGAGCGTATCTAACATTGATATTCTGTTGCAGGAATTTATAAAGGAGGATGATGAAAAATTACGAGCTTTAAAGGAGGAATTGGGTGATGCAGTCTACAAAGCTGTAACTACAGCCCTACTCGAGATGAACGAGTACAATCCAAGTGGTAGATATCCCATCCCAGAACTCTGGAACTCAAAAGCAGAACGGAAAGCAACACTTACAGAAGTGATAAATTACATCTTGAAGCAATGGAAGACCTATAAGCGGAAACGATGAGAAGTACATTTATTTAAGTTCCACTACTTGGACGAAGATAAATGTTGGCAAATTGTGCTAACTAGACTCTTGTGGCATTTGATATGGATTCGGATAGTACGATTATTGGCTTGTAGAGAAGTATGGACCATTTCCTCTTCAATCACTTTTTCAAATTGCTCTAGAGTCTGCTTTATGCCTGCCATATGATGAAATGTCTTCACAACTTCATGGCTGGGTTTGAACATTTTGCACGGGGCATGGGTGTCCCCTGTAGTCTTGCTTATCCTTGTCCTCAGTTATATCGAACTTGGAATCGGAATTTTATGATGGTGGCTCGAATCGTTATTAAACCAAGGAAGTGATAAACTTGTCATGTGTAGGGGTTTGGAACTGATTTAGAATCATCAATTTTGATTTCGGTTTTGAAATTTTGATTTGGGTTTCGATTCCAGAGTTTAAGAACAGGAACGGAACCTGATTCTGATTCAATTTAAAATCATTGATCTGATTTCGGTTCTTGACCGATTTGATTCTGAGTTGAATCCAACCCGTGGTCAATGCAGCTGACTGGGATCTGACTTCAAAGAGGAGGAGAAGCATATACTTCAGAAATCTTCTAATCAGTATCTTCTTGGTTAAGTTTGTTTGGAGTTGGCAGTTGGAGGTCATTGTGACCCTAAAAGAAGAATAATAAATTGAAAACTTAGGTGAAGTATGTTCGGACATCTCTCTCCGCCTTTGAAACTACCAACCCCCTCATATCACCAATATCTTGATTTCGATACCACATCTACCTGCTTGTAAATAAATATTATATGTATAAACAATTTTCATGAAGATAATCAAGAAATTATATATATATATATATATATATATATATATATATATATATATATATGTATATTTATGTCACCAATATAACTTCAAGGTGAAGTCCGGAGAGACGATATGTATGTACGTATGTAAGTTGACTTTGCCTATACTCTGAAGCTAACATGGACCAGCATCCCTTCGACGTGGTGTCGTCCACCAAACAGTACAGCAAACGAGGCCGATGCTGCGTCTCTTGTTCACCTATATATACTTCTCTTGGCTTCTCATGGATTCCCACCAATTAAGCATCCTTTTCCTCTCTGTCATCTCTCCCACTTCACCGTAGGAACAACGATGGCCTCTTCGTCATCTGACCTCCTCGTGAAGGCCTTCCTTCTCTCATGCATCGCGTTGCTTGCTCTCTCGGACGCCGCAGTCGCCCCACCAACCGGCATAACCAGGCATTACAAGTTCGATGTGTGTTCTCAGCTCGCTTTCCTCCATTGCAGTGCAACTGTAAGGAAGATTATTCTTATCCCGATACCATGTAACATGCAGATCCAAATGGCAAATGCAACACGACTGTGCCACACCAAGTCCATTGTGACCGTCAATGGTCAATTCCCGGGGCCAAAGATAGTAGCGAGAGAAGGCGATCGAGTTGTCGTTAAGGTGGTTAACCATGTCGAGCACAATGTCACCTTGCATTGGTACGGATTTCCTTTCCTGTGCTGAACCGAAGCCCACAAGCTTTAATCTATTAGCCTCTAATTGACCCATCGTTGCACGATAATATTCGAGAAAACAGGCATGGCATTCGGCAATTGCGAAGTGGTTGGGCCGATGGACCGGCTTATGTGACCCAATGCCCGATTCAAACCGGCCACAGCTACGTGTACAACTTCACCATCGTGGGCCAAAGAGGCACCTTCTTCTGGCACGCCCACATCTCGTGGCTGAGAGCCACCCTCTACGGCCCCATCGTCGTCCTCCCCCGGCTGGGGGTTCCCTACCCCTTCGCCAAACCCTACAAAGAAGTCCCCGTCATCCTGGGTAACCTCGAGCTCTTCCATCACCAGCCTCGGCTTTATGCTTGGACGCCATAGATTGACTCCATTAGTCTTTTTGATGCAGGGGAGTGGTGGAAGGCTGATACGGAGGCCGTCATCAGCCAGGCACTTGAGACTGGTGGAGGACCGAATGTGTCAGACGCCTACACCATCAATGGCCTCCCTGGTCCTTTCTACAATTGCTCCGCTAAAGGTATCAAAGCTCTGCAATCAAGTGATTGATATATATATATATCGGAGAGAGAGAGAGAGAGTAGCATCCCACGCCTAAGACTGGATGGAACGCTGCCGCATGCATGCATGCAGATACGTTCAAGCTGAAGGTGAAGCCGGGGAAGACGTACTTGCTCCGCCTCATCAACGCTGCACTCAACGACGAGCTCTTCTTCGGCATCGCCAACCACACGCTCACCGTCGTCGATGTCGACGCTGTCTACGTGAAGCCCTTCGAAAGTGATGCCCTCCTCATCTCACCAGGCCAAACCACCGACGTCCTCCTCCGCGCCAAGCCTGATTACCCTTATGCCATGTTCTTCATGAGCGCCAGCCCATACGTCACCGGATCTGGCACATTCGACAACTCGACCGTCGCCGGCGTCCTCGAGTACCGTAATCCCAATAGTTCGTCCCGGGCCAGCTTCAATAGTAAGCTCCCACTGTATAAACCCACCCTTCCGTCCCTGAACGACACCTCCTTCTTCACCAACTTCACCGACAAGTTACGGAGTCTGGCGACGGCTCGGTTCCCGGCAAATGTACCGCAGACCGTCGACCGGCGCGTCTTCTTCACCGTGGGCCTCGGTTCGAGCCCCTGCCCGGAGAACCAGATGTGCCAGGGGCCAAACGGCACCAAGTTCGCGGCGACCGTCAACAACGTCTCCTTCGCTCTGCCGACCACCGCCCTCCTGCAGGCGCACTTCCTGGGGCAGTCGAGGGGCGTCTACACGCCGGACTTCCCCGTCACCCCGCTGATGCCGTTCAACTACACAGGGACTCCGCCCAACAACACGTTGGTGGGCAACGGGACGAAGCTAATGGTGCTCCCCTTCAACACCAGCGTGGAGCTTGTGATGCAGGACACCAGCATTCTAGGAGCAGAGAGCCACCCGCTGCACCTCCATGGCTTCAACTTCTTCGTCGTGGGGCATGGATTCGGCAATTACGATCCGGCGAAGGACCCGACCAAGTTCAACCTGGTGGACCCCGTGGAGCGGAACACCGTAGGGGTGCCGGCCGGCGGCTGGGTGGCCATCCGTTTCCTGGCCGACAACCCGGGTGTGTGGTTCATGCACTGCCACTTGGAGGTGCACACGAGCTGGGGTTTGAAGATGGCCTGGTTGGTGTTGGATGGAAGCCTTCCTCACCAAAAGTTGCCACCTCCGCCGTCGGATCTTCCCAAATGCTAGACTTCAAGGGCTTTGGATTCGGCTCGTCCATGGGAGGCTTCTCCCCAAGCCCTTTTCGTGTCTGTTCTCGTGAGTTTCTTTTGCTTGGTATTGGGTTTTTTTTGGCTCCTAATTGTGGAGAAGGTGATTTATTTTTTCTTTTTTGTAAAAGGACGTGGCAATAAAGACGTATCCATGTCATCACTAATTTTTCTCCATAATAAAATTTTGATATTTGCTTAATATGCGCATTTTAATTTAGTGTTGATAGGTTCATGGTATTTTATTTATAGGTTCATTTTAATCTAATGTTGATACGTTCATGTCAACTCTATCACATTAATAAAAAAATAATTTTAATATTTATAACTTCTCAATCATCAATCATATTTAATCTCTCGATTATTAATACTTTATATAACCAATTTCATTCGTCCATCATGAGCATCCTTCGATATCACAATCCTAGCCATATGATATGATGTTGAATCAATATTGTCTATCTTTTATTTAAATAAATTTAATTAATTTAAAGTTTTTTTGAGTTACCACATGATAATATACTAAATAATTCTCGTCTAGATTTCTCTTTTACTTAAGAAAAAAAATATCAAAAGGATTTGAAAAAAAAATTATGATTATAATTGAAAATTATAAATCACGATAAAAAATTTTGTGAAGATTAATCCCTACAAGGATGGAAGCATATCAATAAGTAATATTATTGATATTACTTATTTGTTTTCTAATAGTACCATTTCATTATCCACCTATGGAGGTACGAGACTTTCATCCGGAGAGTATTCTCTTGAGCTAGAGTGAGTTCAGTAGTTATCCATTTATTTTTCTATTATCTTTCTGTTATTATATTCTATTCCTCTCCTTTATGTTTCTCTATTATCAAAAAAACAAAAAAAATCTATCATCCTACATCATATTTGATATCATAGTTCTTAGTTTAGTTAAAATGTTCTATCATCGATCCATATCTCAATTATATGAACTTGGAGGTGAGGTTTTATGATGTAGAATTAATTTTATCTATCTTTTATTCAAATAAATTTGATTAGTTTAAAGGTTATTTTGTATATCATAAATTGTCACGTGATAATTTTGCTAACATACTAATAATTTTGATATAGTTTCCTACTTTACTTGAGGAAGAGGAAAATAAGAATTTTTTTAAAAAAATTAAATTATAATTATGATTGAAGATTCATAATTATTAATCAAGATTGATCTTATTAGAATATAAGCATATTAATCAAGAATATTATCGGAAAGATCAAATCATATATTTGATTGGATTCAATTATATTTTTTTTATTTTTTATTTTTTCCTTGTACTTTAGTCTATAAAAGGGGTAAGAATATTGTAATGCAAATAAATCAGAAATGGATCGATGAAATGAGTTCTTTTCCAATTCTATCATCCACGTGTCACATGAAGGTACAAGATTTCGATGGTATGAATTCATCATGGAATGCTTCTTTTTTTTTCAATAGTATGATTTCATCGTCTACGTGCGACATGTGAAGGTGCGAGGTTTCATTTCGGGAGTATTCTCATAATGCTAAGCGAGTCTAAATACTTATCAATTTGTTTTCCTATTATCTTTTAGTTATTATGTTTTATTTTTTATATATTCTTCTATTATAAAAAAAAACATTCTATCACTCTCGTCCGACATCACTATATTCTCTCCGACCATTTTCGATGATTAGGAGAAGAAAAAAGCGACTAAGAGGAGATTGCAAAAGCTAAAGAAAAAGAACAAGATCAGAAAGAAAAAAAAAAAAAAAAAGTCAGATGGAATAGGTTGAAAAAGTGTTGGAATTAATTGGTACATTTAAAGTATTTATATACTTTTGTAGAAGGGTATCTTAGAAATAATATAAGTTTTCTCTCTGGTGAAAAAAAGAAAACAAACGGAAACAAAACCCCCATTGAATCCATCCTCAAGAAGCCAAGATTTGTTCCTTGTTGAGGATTGTCATATCCTTACGTGCTTGTTCTTTTGCTCCGGAAACCATTTCTTCTTCTCTTATGCCCCATCTTATGTTTCGTGTTTGCCAAATAACAAGAAAAGAAAACAAAAAAAAAGAGAAAAAACAAACCTCCTGTTGAATTAATATATCGATCGAGAAAGTTATGATGGTTTCTGCAAGACGGTAGCGTCCAATCCGCCCCGCGCGGCCCATGCATGAGGGAGACGGATGGCGAACGAAATATGGGTACGATCACACTAGCACTAAAGCACCGGTTCACATCAGAACTCCGAAGTTAAGCGTGCTTGGGAAGCATTAGGATGGATAACCCCCTGGGAAGTTATCGTGTTGCACTCCCTTTTGTGTCTCTGAATGCCAAAACACTTTCAATCTGAATGTCAAACTCCGAAGTTAAGCGTGCTTGGGAAGCATTAGGATGGATAACCCCCTGGGAAGTCATCGTGTTGCACTCCCTTTTGTGTCTCTGAATGCCAAAACACCTTCAATCTGAATGCCAAACTCCGAAGTTAAGCGTGCTTGGGAAGCATTAGGATGGATAACCCCTGGGAAGTCATCGTGTTGCACTCCCTTTTGTGTCTCTGAATGCCAAAACACCTTCAATCTGAATGCCAAAACACCTTCAATTCATGGATCAGATCCATTTCATCATCTTCCCTCAAAAGAGAAGAGGTCGACAAAGATCATAACCACAGAATCCAAAACAGTAGATATGCGGACAGATGGTTATGTAATCGAAGGATGCATTAGCAAACAGGTCGTGCCTCATCCAAACCCTGTATTACTAGCAAGGCAAAGTGAAATCAACACCAAAAGAAGAACTGCTGATCCAATGTGGATCGATCCACCATAAAGGGGGAGGTGCATCTCGACCTCACGTACATTAACTTAGTAAAAAAGTTACACCCAACCCTTTTTTTTTTATTCTATGAATGTGGATGCAGATTTGTACATTTATTTTGGATCCGGAAAGATGAACAAGCATCTATAGAAGTAGCATCTGAATACACTACAGAAAACCATACGCTTATGTAGGAACGACCTCGTCATCAAGTGTCTCGAGGCTGCTCTTGTTGTCCTCTTCCTCCTGAAAACCTTGTTTAAATCTGTCATAATTCGTTGGCTCACTCGATTTGAATGGCCGCTCTCCCAGGACCCGCACCAAGTCTTCCTGGTGCAGGACTTCCTTTTCAAGCAGCAGCTTGGCAACCTGTGCCACATGATCTTTGTGCTCCTTTATCAATTCAACCGTCTTCTCGTAGGCCTTGGAAATCCATTCCCTCACCTCGTTGTCGATGATGGCTCCAGTCTTGCTACTATAAGGCTTGGTCATCTCGAAGCCATCTTCTCGCTGGGGGAAAGAGAGGAGCCCAACCTTGTCGCTGAAACCATATACTGCAACCTGGGCATAAGTCATTTTCGTCACTTTCTCCAGGTCGTTCTGCGCACCAGTGGAGATCTTCCCCAGCAAAACCTGAAACAACCAATACAATCATTCTCCGCTAGCTTTTATTAATCATTTGTGAAGAGGCTACCTCTAAAATCACAAAAGAGAATTTGCCACGGACTCCATCCAAAGATTATATGAATTACTTCAAGTGTAATAGAAAATAGATCTAGAATTTAACATCGACGAAACTCATTAATAGAAAAAAATTCCAAGAAGCATATCCGTCAACAAGAGGGACACTTTGCACCTCTTCAGATGCACGGCCTCCGAGAGTCATACATGTCATGTCCAAGAGCTGCTCTTTAGTCATTAGGAGGTTCTCATTAGGTACATATTGAGCAAAGCCCAGAGCTGCAGTACCACGAGGAACAATTGTTACTTTGAGGAGGGGCTCTGCATGCTCCAAAAACCATCCGGCAACAGCATGACCTGCTTCATGGTAAGCAACAGTTCGGCGTTCCAACTTGCTAATTACCTAGAGTACAGACAAGCACAGATAAGTTTTCATGTGTGAAGACATTCTTAGACCACACAATATTAACATGTTCGGTAATCAACTCTACCACCTCAACCTGCTAAAAAGAATATTGATACTCACTTAAGGAAAACAACACCATGGCTCAATAGCCGCATGACTAAATATTTATGGCATCAAATAGCTAATGAAATCCAAAACGCATAGACAGTTTTTGTAAATTTACGAATTGCTGCACGATAACCATACAAAATGTCATCACTTATTCTTTAAGTAACATAAGTTTAACTCTTGATTCTTATATTTGTAACAAGGTAAAAAAGAAGGCAATCTACAGAATAAGGTTTAACATATCTGAAGAGAACAAGAGTCAATACAAACAAGAAACATTTTCTTAAGAAAAACAATAAGGTAGAAGAAAAAATTACCTTATTTTTCTTCTCTAATCCACCAATGATCCTATCAATAGCAGCCTCAAAATGCTGCATTGTAACCTGTGTTTCTTCACTTCTTGCAGCAACCAAAGCAGCCTCATTACAAACATTGGCAATGTCAGCTCCAGCAAATCCGGGAGTAAGAGCAGCTAATCTTTGGGAATAAAATGAGGGATCATTATCTAGCTTAATCTTTTTAAGATAAATGCGAAAAATCTGCTCGCGGCCTTTAATATCAGGTTTATCTATTGTAATTTGACGATCAAATCGGCCAGGTCTTAATAAAGCCTTATCCAAGATATCAGGTCTGTTGGTACCAGCAAGTACAACCACTCCAGAGGTGGTTCCAAACCCATCCATCTCTACAAGCAACTGATTCAGCGTGCTTTCTCGTTCATCATTTGAACCTGAGAAACCTCCACGACCTCTTGCTCGACCAATAGCATCAATTTCATCAATGAAAATTATACTAGGGGCACACTGTCTTGCTTCTTGAAACAAGTTTCTTACCCTGGATGGTCCAACACCAACAAACATTTCCATGAAATCTGAACCAGAAATTGACAGAAACGGTACATCAGATTCGCCTGCAGTTGCTTTTGCAAGAAGCGTCTTTCCTGTACCAGGAGGACCTACAAGAAGGGCACCTTTTGGTATTTTAGCTCCCAATTCCTCATACTTCTTAGGATTTTTCAGGAAATGCACAAACTCCATTATTTCTTGTTTGGCTTCATCACAGCCAGCAACATCTTTGAAATACACCTGGTTTACACAATGGGAGAAATTAGGACAGTTACACCATTACATATGAGAAAAGAATATAGGTCTTGCAAGCAGTTCTTTCTATTGAGAGATGAGCAACAAGTACACACAAATGTAATTGTTGGTTACTCAATATCATTGACAAATACAACAAGAAAAAATAATTCTGTGCTTTTCACTTGATCAATAGAAAGCTAAAAGTACAACTAGAACTACCAACAAATCTTCACCTGGTATTCTTACCTTATTTTTTGAATTCTTATCCATCTTGGTCACATGAGCTTTTCCAATGTTAAATATACCTCGATTTCCCCTTCCTGCACCACCCCCTATGCTAAATCCACCCTGTAATCTTTTCCCCATGAAGTACAGAAGACCCAAAAGGAAGGCCGTTGGGGCAAATTTCAGAAGCTCCTGATACCAAATTACTTCAGAGACATAAGTTACAGGAACATAGTCATGTGGATCTCGGCCCAATGCTTCCTGTGCTTCCTCCAACTTCTCTTCAAATGAATCCACACTTCCAATATTGAAATAGTATCTGTACCTGCCAGGATCACGTCTGCTGGGAACATCTGTTTTTGGACTATGAATTTCATTGTCCTGTTTCTGATTGTTTGCTTGAGGAGCACTCCTGACATACACTTTGGCAACTGATCGATTGGATACAACAATATGATCAACCAAACCTGGTTCCAAGAGCTTGTTTCTGAACTCTTGAAAACTAATCTGCAAGAAAGAAGAATCTGCATCAGGGGGAAATATTTACCATAATAGAACTCAACATAGTCTTAACATATAAGTACTACATTATATATTTGTAATCTAATTTTTACCAAATAGTCATTTATCAGCGTTCCAAGATGGCAAAGCAGAAACCAATAATCATATTAAATATAAAAGAGCTGATGTGATCGATAAAAAATGGTATTTACTAGAATGAGAAAAGGTAATAGCTCACATGTTTGTGGAATTTTTGATGCACTGAGACTCAACAGGACAGCAGGAACTATCACAAAAATTATGAGGTGCTAGTGGACTTCAGACACGAGAAAGGTAACCGACAATTAAGTGTCTATCCACAGTGGCTATCAAATATCACTCAATTTTTGCAGCAAATATCAAGAACTTCTTGCATCAACCAGCCTAAAAGGCCCTGAACTCCCTCTTATGAACCATAACTTGACAAACAATGATGCTAACTGCAGGAAAAGCTCTTGCTCAATTAAAAAGAGAAACTGCTAAAAATCATCAGTACATAGATAATATACAAGAGAAAATTTAGCAAAGTTGAGAGCAACTCGAAAAGAGCAACTAAAGATGCTTGCAATCAGCTTTATTGATAAACTAAGATGAATAAAAGCAGAAACTTATACAGATAAAAATCAGAAAAAAAATAGGAATGTAAAAACCAAGAACATCTTTGGATGTAGTACATTTTAAGGCACTTCATTATTGCAAAAATAAAAGAATCCAAAAGATGAAAAGTGTCAGTCATTGGCTCTTTATTAAATTTACTATGCACACACATGCCATGTCATTTTCCATTACTCATCCACAAATGGAATGGACAAGTGCTTCGAAGATTACCAATCCAAGATGGTGCATTCCCTCAATGGCTTGTGTTTGTACCATGTACTAGGTACCAATACTTCAGTCCTCAAAAAATAATGTGAATAAACTCATGGAGATCATTAATTAACACTGTCCCAGAAACAAATACTGTTACGTCATCTGATATGCTAGATAAACAAGATTATATAACTTCACCTTTACCGATTATAATAATACAGATGCCAAGCAAGG
The DNA here is from genome assembly GCF_036884655.1 of Musa acuminata AAA Group. Taxonomy (NCBI): domain Eukaryota; kingdom Viridiplantae; phylum Streptophyta; class Magnoliopsida; order Zingiberales; family Musaceae; genus Musa; species Musa acuminata. Next base: position 2,328,516 of record NC_088357.1, read on the forward strand.
AAAATGAAAATAAGCATAAGTTGATCAATATTTGTAGCCTCACAAGTTAAAGCAACCTATGAGCACAAAAAAAAAACTTTTCTGTTCTACAGTATAATATGATGCATACTAAGCAGAATTGTTCATAGTGGTAAGTGACCAATCCAACTATTTGTTGACTTGTACATGCTAAAGGTAAAATGATGCAGACTTCCCTTGGGAATTAGTGTATTAACAATTACAAAAAAAAAATCTTTTTAATTTTATGTCAAGCATGCAGCATGAAGTTGGATCCTGGGGTAAAGTATTTCTAACAGTACTGCAGGAGGTTACTATGATGAGATCTACAAGAAATATAGGAATAAGATGCCAGCATAATTAGATTTTCCAAGCAATCACCTTTCTGAAAAAGAATCAAAGACTGAGACACTTACTTCCTAAGATTCAGATAGAGATAATGATGTTTATGTATCAGTATATAGAGAAGAGGCCCAGACACAAAAATGTATAATTACCTCCTAATCATTTTATGGAAAGGGATTCCAGAAAATTAGTGCAACAAAATATTCGGTTTCAACTATTGGAACTTCGTCATAACATAGGAAAGTTGTGTAGAATCAAATAACAGAAAATGACTGAAAACATTTCCAAAACACTTTACAGAGAAAAGAAATTTTTACTGGATAAAAACAAAAGCATTTAGATGGTTAGACTGGAAGTCTAACCTCTTTTTGGTCAGATGTACCAGCAGAAAAAGATGAAAGCAACAGGCCAATAAATATAAGAGGAGCTATGTAATTCTGCAATTGCTTCATAAAATTCTCCTGGAAATTCCCATGATCTTCTGTGCTTGAATCCCCTGGGAATAATTAAAGGAGTAATATATACTGTTAATAATAAGTAAATTGCTTGAAGAAGACCATAAATTCTGAACAGAAATAAAGAATATATAGTGTTAATAATAGATGATCATTAGTTTATACGAAAGTGGATATTTTGAAGACATATACTGTCAGGCAGTTATTTCTCAATCCTACATACTCCTGGAAGCTTCTTGAATATGAATACGATGATACATGTAGGTATCACATCTTATAGAAATAATATATACGTCTGACACATATTGTACAATCATTCAATAACTCCCAGAAGCTTGCTGGTAATATTTCTTGATGAATGTGGATATATTAATAATGGCCCAAGAAGAATGGCAAAATGAAAATTAAGATCTAATGCTATCGGAAATTGGGGAATGGTTAACAGGACAAAAACTTTGTTCTTATTTTCTCTTCCATATACTATTGTTTCTTTTAATTCATCCTAAGAGCATTTATTCTGCTTGGTGTGTTTTGAACCAGAGAGCTTTTATCACTTATGGTAAGTGGCATTGAAAACAAGGTCTGTCAGGTATAAAACAGATATCAATGCCTTTAAGCAACGATACCTAATTTTTCTATCCTTAGTGCATAGCATCCTTTTCATCAGCATTACCATATTAGATAATTCATTGTGTGTGCACATTCACATTCATGGATTACATATTTCGAATTAACAGGCTCCAATACATCAACAACTTGCTCATACCATCAAAGAATTAGGTTCCTGCTAAACATAGAAAACACATCTAAAAAAGAAAACCAGTGGCTACTTCTGGAGAGATTCCTTGACACATAGAACAAAACTTGAAATTGCGCATAGATTAGACATATGGCACATGTCGAAGCATACCAAAAGAAAGTCTTTTTCAGACGGACTATAATCTTCCCTTTGAACTAATTTTATTGAAGATGAGTAAATTTTGCAAGAATCAAACAAACAGGGCATGATAAAGTACACCAATGATGATCATTTTTTGGCAAATTGTAGTCATGGATTTGAACTAATTTTCATGTCAAAGGATTACTTGCACAGCCAATGAATTGACTCCAACTCTGACGCTCCAAAAATTACAATTCTTTCTAAAATTAGTGATAGCTGAATCTGGAATTACAAACTATAATTTGAACGTTGCATACCTTTGGAATCTGATTTGTTTCTGGAGTCTTTGGGGATTTCCTTCTTATCCCTTGGATAGTAATTCTCGTAATCTAAAAATAACAAAATATATATATATATATTTTAAAATAAAGAGCTGACAGACTAAAAAAGAAAGAAGAAGCACAAAGAAATCAAATGTCATCCAAAGGTCAATACTTTTCTTTTTGGGGGAGCCACTAGAGAAGAATCGCCTGAAATTAGGATTCGCAAGCAGGAACCTCCAATGCGAGAGATGGCTCCCCATGCCGATCGCCTTATTGGCCCCCACCGAAGTCAAGTAACCCCTAAGAAGCCCTATACCGGCGGTGATATCGCGTCCAATGCAAGGTTTTTGCAGGAGCACGTCGCTAGAAATCACAGGCCGCGCGCCATAGCCACCCGACAGAGCACCCTTAACGACCGAACCCCAATAGTAACATGCACAAAATGATAGGTCTCACAGTAGAAAGTGGCAAGAAGGGGGGAGGAGGACCGCCGTACCTTGGGTGATCGGGAACGCGCCGATCGTAAGAGGGAGCGCCCGAGGCCGGAGAAGTTCATATTTCCGGGAAGTCGCGCATGAAATGGGAAGAAACCTTCGGGAGAGATGGGGCAGCGAGCAGGGATTGGATTGAGGAGGCAACGAGGAGATGCGAGGGGAGTTTTTGGGGTAGTATCGATGAAAAGGGGAAGCGGCCGCGAGGCGTACCCCGAATTTTATTTGCAGCGACAATGACTACGACTGCGACAACAAATGAGGCGAGACGTGATTTGGACTTCGGCTCAAATGGACGGATAGAATAGAGACACGAAAATTAGATGATCGAATTTAGTCACGATCGGAGGGTGTGGGTGATGCTTTGACACTCGACTTAACTCACGGGACTGCGAGATGTGGTGCACGTTTAGATTCGCACTGCCCTTCCTCACCACATCTGCTTGATGTGAGTCTGGCTTATGTCGGGACACAACTTCCATCTCTTACGTCAGATGTGGGTCGGGTCATGGCCTGTAAGTCTCACACATCGACCCGGCCCATTTATCGCGGGGTTCCTCAAACCCTCGCAGGTCTGAAGGGTCTTGTCATCGCCGTGGGAGGGGAAAGAGGGAAGACGGCGACGATGAGCGGTGCCGGGGCTCCGGACTTCTTCTACAGAGAGGCTCAGCGCCTCGGCTATGTCGCTCGATCAGCATTCAAGGTTTCTCCTCCTCGTACCCCTCCTGGTTGAGATTTTTTGGTTCGAATCAAAACCTATGTCTTTGTATACGCTCCTTTTGTCTTCTCAGCTTCTACAGATGCAGAAGCAGCATAAACTGATAACTCCGGGGGCTTCGGTTCTGGATCTTGGATGCGCTCCCGGTGCTTGGCTTCAGGTACCGCCCCCTGGGATTCCTTCTATTCGTCTGGGAAGCTACCTCCTTTATTTTCTCCTCCTAAAGTATATCATTACACTTCGGAATATGTTTGTAATATAGTCCTGTTATGAGGTTTTTGTCACGATAAATGTTCTAAAGAAGGGATATTTTAGTGTTGCTAGGTGGCATGCCAGAGCTTGGGTGCCCTGGAAAAGGGTGGGGCGGTCGTGGGTATTGATCTGAAGGTTGCTTACATGAATCTGCTTCGGTTTTCTGTGGACATCTATGAAAATGCTGATGAAAAAATGGATTAGATTGATGGCATGGTTTAATGGATCTTTGTAGACATCCTTTTTTATTTATTGCGTTTTGTTTTTTATTGCTGGGCAGAAAATGAAGGCTCCCTCTTCTCATTGTGATTCTCGGGTCAGAACAGTTTGTGCGGATGTAATGAGCCTGTTGAAGGAGCAAGTGAGAGCAATGTCTCCTCAGGTATCATTTGTTTCTTAGTTTTGGGCTTGCATGATGATTTCCATTTTCTAGTATCTTTCAAGTGCCAAAATAATGCAGATTTTGTTATGAAATTACATTCTCTAGTTGCTCAGAATTTTTAATTTCGGCTTGCTTTTGAAAACTTGTATGCGGTTGATGCCTCATATCAGTGGGACCATTCCATCAACATAGTCTTAGTCATAATAAGAGCAACCAGATAGATGAAGGAAAATTAGCTATGTATACAGTAGCTCATGTAGTGGATGAATGAGAGGATTTTGGATATAAAACAACTCCATTTTGTAGGTTAGTGTGGTGTCAGTACTTCTCAGTTGCTCAGTGATTTGCAAAACTAGTGTTTCTTATCCAATTTGAGTGGGAACACTTGAATTAGCTACTTAGGAATATTTAGACATATACAGCAGCACTGTTCCAAAAGAGGACGCGAAATGCCATTTTATTTTCAGCACATATGCATTGGTTATGGACAAGAACAGCTTGACATTGCGATATGGGTGAAACTCCTAGACCAGTATAGCAGCTTCTGTAGAGCTGGATGTGGTGTTTGTTCTCTTTTAATCTCAATCCATATGGAATGGACGTGTTTCTTTTATATATGTGAACCAGTTTAAGTCACTCGAAGTTTAGAAGTCTTGTTGATATCTGATTTGACCAATGATTATTACATTTTAATTATATCCTATTGTTGATGTTGATATTGCTATGAACCAAGACCTCTGTGGATCATGCTACTATGATATATTATTACATCATTTGGCATCTTAGTGTGTTTTAGGTTTGTTTTTTGCACACAAATGCTTCAACTCCCCTGACATTTGAATACCTTGAGAGAAACCATGGACTGTTTTCTTGTCATCATTCATTTTTGTCTTAAATGCCCTTAGCGAGGTTTCTGAAAACTACAATCAACATGAGCTTCCCAATATTCTTCTTATTGCAGTTACTGTGATCTCCTCTTGTATTCAGTCAATCTCTCCCTGTTTTGTTCTTTGTATAACATTGAGGCCTGAGGCCCTGGTTAATAACCTGTGATTACAGTCTTGAAAATAACTTATGTAAGTCGGACCATAGGGGTAATGGTTATCTCCTGTGCCTTTCACTTTTTAGATGTCATATCATGTTTTTGAAATCCATCAGCACCTCTTTATGTCTTTTCAAATAACAAAAGAAAGTCCATCTGTGGCTGTAGATATCATATCACAATTTAATCATGAGTCTGCTGGCGCCTTTTTTGTATCTCAAATAATAAGAATTTCCATCTGTGTAGTAGTTTCTTTGGAACCGAAGATGAGTCATTGGTGGTTACATATATGCTTTTCAGGAAAGGGGATTTTCGGTGATATTATCAGATATGTGTCCAACAGTTTCTGGGATCACAGCAAAAGATACTGCTCTATCCTGTCAGCTTGGCATGCGCGCGCTCTCATTGGCTGTTGGTAAGGTACCTTTACCTTGCTCAGCTGGTGATTCCAATACAGAGTTACACCTCAACAGCACAGGTCTCGATGCAAACGAAGATGGTGTTCTTCGACGAGGGGGCAACCTTGTGATTAAACTTCTCGAGAGTGAAGAAAATGCAGGTACATACACTCCCTAGTATGCAATGCATACAAGCCTTGTTGATTGCATATTAATTTTCGGATCACCTTTAGGCATTTAGTTTTGGATTGATGGTTGCAGGATTCATGAAATTTTGCAAACTGCGTTTCACAAAAGTGTCATGGTTAAGGCCCAAGGCGACCAGATCTTGCTCAAGAGAGATATACTTGATATGTCAAGGTCTTCGATAGCTTGGACTACACATGACTGAGAAAACTGTATTATTTTATCATGACAACCGAACACAATGGTGGGATGCAACTTCTTGACATCTGGTTTTACATTGTTGTAAAGTTGGAAGTGAAATGGTGTGAGTTGGAATCCTCCACATGAACATGAAGTTTTGATGGGAAATTTGTGTGAGATTTAGGCAGCAAAGTATTTATGACTAAATAATTCCGAATTAGAAGAATTTTTTATAGAAAACCTTGATGTTTATGATTGTCAACCATTCTGTAGTGTTTTCATAGGATGCTAATGGCAAAAGTTCCTTGTGATCCAAACCTTTCTGATAATTTTGTGTTTTGTATATCAGCTTCATAATTATGCAGGAGATATGGTTGGTGAAATAACAGATTCATTAACTTAATAGTCTTGAACTATTAGTATAAAGTGGATTGCTGGTGTTTCCGTGTTCTTCAAGTTGAAAGTGTTGGTGTAAGAAAAGCATGTCATCAATTTTAAGATGACAGGAGGAACAAGACGATGATTGGACACATCATCTACAGCTTTGTTCTTGCCAGCTTTCTTGCACCTTATTTAGGGGTTAGGATTGACCGCTGATCTTCAATATATTACTACTATCTTTACCCTCCGTGGAAATGGTGAGCTAGTCGAATCTGGCTTAACCTCGACGCAACAACTTATTCATACTATTGATGCATGTTTGTGATGCTAAACCTGTTGGAGTTACCACATGAATCACAAACATTTTTAGCTCAATCCATGGTAGAATCTTCTTTTAGGTTTTTTTGATGCTAAAACTGTCGAGGAGTTAAAAGGAGGAGGAAGAGAAGTACAATGAGGCCCGGTTTGGTGAACCGTCATGCAGATGATCAAAATGAAGCATGGATGCCCTTCATAATGTCATCGATTCATCTTCAAACAAGGGCAACTTCACCTACTGCACTTAATTTGAAATTTTGTGAAAATATATGTGGAAGAATTAGGTTTATAGGGATGTTCATAATGTTTTCAACTGTGTGTGTGTATATATATATGCATGGCAGTCTATCTCTTCTTTTTATTGCCTCAACTAACGAAAGATGGAAATAGTTGAGATTTCAACGCAAGATTTCCATGTTCAATGATAGGGATTTGAATTCCAGAGAATAGTGCGTGCTGAGTAATCTCTTGGTCACAAAGCAAACAAGCTAATGCCCCAATCACATATTCCATTTATCAGAGAGGGACAGTGAGGGGTTGATGAAGTTGGAGGCAAGTTCGAGTGGGGGCTGTTGATATATACGACAACAACTCTATGCTTCTAAGTCAATGCCAAAACCAACAAACCAATATTTTAGAGCTGTCTTTGTGATCAAGAAATGCCCCTTCTCTCTTCTTCAACTGATAGAATACTGCCTCAACATTCGACTGATGGCGCAGGCCAATTACACTTGAATATTTCTTTGTGAACACTCTAAAGTTCAGGTAGACCTGACGCCTTTTGCAGCCCCGACAGAGAACCCGAGGAATTTTGTCTCTTACCGTTTCTTGCCTATATAGCGTTCTTGCCAATATCTTGGTCGTAACTCGCTCACGACACCCTTCAATCCATCCACTTGCAAGCTGTGGGACGACGAAGCATGGGTGGCGTCAGAACTTTCCTTCTTGCAGCGTGCATCTTGTTCTCGTCGGCACAGCTCTCAGCTGGTGTTACCAGGCATTACAAATTTGATGTGTGTAACGTGCTTATGTTTGTGTCCGCGGAAGCTAATGTAGTCGACGTGTTTCTTCGTTACCAGCATGTTTCTTTGTTGCAGATAACCCTACGGAACGCGACGAGGTTGTGCAGGACAAAGAGCATTGTGACGGTCAACGGGCAGTTCCCGGGGCCAAGGATCGTCGTCAGAGAAGGTGATCGTCTCGTGGTTAAGGTGGTGAACCATGTTCGCAGTGACATCACCATACACTGGTATCCAAATCCTTGGCTTCGAGTTACGTATCCGAGTGCCTCTTACTGCTGCGTTTGTCTGATGAGTTCGAACGGGTACGTGTGCAGGCACGGCATACGGCAGGTGCAGAGCGGGTGGGCGGATGGCCCGGAGTACATCACGCAGTGCCCCATCCGCACCGGGCAGAGCTACGTCTACAACTTCACCACTGCAGGTCAGAGAGGCACTCTCTGGTGGCATGCACACGCCTCTTGGCTGAGGGCCACCGTGTATGGCTCTCTCGTCATCCTCCCCAAGCGTGGTGTTCCTTACCCGTTTGCGAGACCATACAAGGAAGTCCCCATCATCTTAGGTAATCACTAGATCTCGACTTGGACGGACTAGTCCCCCTTAAATCATGATTTACGAGCGGTTGATCGCTTGGTTTTTGGCAATGCAGGTGAGTGGTTCAATGCAGACCCGGAGGCCGTCATCGCCCAAGCTCTTCGGACTGGCGGAGGGCCAAATGTTTCCGACGCTTACACGATCAATGGCCTCCCCGGTCCCCTGTATAATTGCTCGGGGAAAGGTGATTGGATTCCAAGTCATTCCCTTTGTAACACTTTCGGCGACAGCGAGATGCTGTTTAGATTAACGGTATGATATGCATGTTTGATAGATACGTTCAAGCTGAAGGTGAAGCCCGGAAAGACGTATCTCCTTCGACTGATCAACGCTGCACTCAACGACGAGCTCTTCTTCGGCATCGCCAACCACACCGTCACTGTCGTGGAAACCGACGCCAGTTACGTTAAGCCCTTCGACGCTGAAGCCCTCGTTATCACCCCCGGCCAGACCGCCAACGTGCTTTTGCATGCCAAGCCGACCTTCCCCAACGCCGCCTTCCTCTTCGCCGCGAGGCCTTATGCCACCGGGCAGGGCACCTTCGACAACACCACCACGGCCGGCGTCCTCGAATACCACAATCCGAACAGAGCCAGCACGAAGCTGCCGCTGCTGAGACCGGCACTTCCGTCCCTTAACGACACTGCTAACGTCACGAACTTCGCCAGCAAGCTTCGCAGCCTCGCGGATGATCGGTACCCCTCCGACGTACCACGAACCGTCGACCGGCGATTCTACTTCACGATCGGCCTCGGCACGGACCCCTGTCCCACGAACCGAACCTGTCAAGGCCCCAATGGCACCAAGTTTGCTGCATCGGTCAACAACGCCTCCTTTGTGTTCCCCTCCACTGCCCTTCTCCAGGCTCACTACTACTCGCAGTCGAACGGGGTCTACACCACAGACTTCCCGGACATCCCTCCGTTCCCCTTCAACTACACGGGGACTCCACCCAACAACACGTTCGTGAGCAAGGGAACCAAGGTGGTGGTGCTTCCGTTCAACACCAGCGTAGAGTTGGTGCTGCAGGACACCAGCATTCAAGGAATCGAGAACCATCCGATGCACTTCCATGGCCACAACTTCCACGTGGTGGGACAAGGCTTCGGAAACTATGACCCGGTGACCGACCCTTGTAACTTCAATCTCGTCGACCCTGTGGAGAAGAACACCGCCGGCGTCCCCGTCGGCGGATGGCTCGCCATTCGCTTCCGAGCTGACAACCCCGGTAAGTGACAGATACTACAATCTTCACTGGTGGTTTCTTTAGTTGCTGACGTTGACTTGGGTACGGAACAGGTGCATGGCTCATGCACTGCCACATCGACTTGCATCTCAGCTGGGGGTTGAAGATGGTGTGGGTGGTCAACGACGGGCCACTCCCCAACCAGAAGCTCCCTCCTCCACCGTCCGATCTTCCAAGATGTTGATGCTGACCGCTGGATCGGTCGCGTGTGTTCTGGGGCTTGCTGGTTGGAATTTTGTCGTGGTGTATCGAAACTTACTACGTGTCTTCTCTCTCTCTTTCTCTCTCCCCGCCTACTGTTGCGGTCAAAATTGGGTTTCCTTATTTTGAACTGTAAATTCCCACATCACAAGCTCCCAGATTAGACTTTTTGATCTTGTTCTTGCTGGTTTTCCAATTGAATACAAATAAAATTGGTTCCTGCCTTAAATCATCCTCTGAATGAACAGACGACGAATTCTCGGAAATTTTTTTTTGATTCTTTTCGAGAAGTATGTATCCCATATTTTTAAAAATTTTAAATAATATTTTTTTCTTAATACTTGATAGATCCTTAATTTGACAATCAGTCACCTATCTTTTCTCTCTCTCTCTCTCTCTCTCTCTCTCTCTCTCTCTCTCTCTCTCTCTCTCTCTCTATTTTTATACTATAATATAGTATTTTTTTATTAATATCAAAAAATAATATAATATAATATAGTATATTATAATAAAATATTTTTATACTATGTTACAGTGTTTTAAGCAATTTGAGAAAAATATTATAACATAATACAAAATCATAATATAGTTTTTTATTCTATTGTTATGTTTTTTATATTACTTAAATTACTACAACATGATGTAATTCACCCCATGGATCGGTGCATAAGAAAAGGGAGAAAAAAAAAAGGTGACTATGGTTATTTGGGTTCTTATATATATATATATATATATATATATATATATATATATATATATATATATATATATATAGTTTGAGAATTTTAAAAATAGAAGGCATTTCTTAGGAAAAAATTAAAAAATGATTTTTTTTTTTCTCGAGAATTCGTCATAGAACAAATGGTAAATTTATTTTCCAGTATTAAACTCTATGCAAACCTCAAAAAAAAGAAATGCATTGTGGTACATCCAAAGCAGTACCAAATGCAGCCAATCATTAGCTTGTGCCACTAATGTCCAACCCTCCCTCAATGGTCTCACCTGAGACACTCCATAGATGCCTTTAATCACGCACACCATAAGGTCGGGCCAAATGAAGCTGCCCACCACATGCCCTGTCTGTATCCTTCACCGTGACAACACCTTCGATGGCGTCTATTCATACCACATGGCGGACAAGCTTTACGCCACTTGAAAATTTTGCCCTCTTCACTGTTTCCCTGCACAACACACAACGTGTAGTAGGCATGCATGATGAGCGTCGACATTTGTATCGAAACTGCAGGTTATCGGATCATAAGAACAATTAGTGAGTCACGTACTTATGATTACGGGAAGCAGAAACCTGTACGGGTGTTTTCGGAACTGAGGGCGCATGCATGGATGTCCCTCGTCTCAGGACGAGAGGACAAAACCCTGCATTTTTTTTTTCCTTTTATCTTGTTGCTTTGACCGCACAACAGCCGCGGAGGGAGGACGCTGGGGGCTGTGATGCGCTGTGTCCAGGGTGGCCTCCCGGAAGATCCAAATCCCGGTCTGCAGCTACAAAGATGAAAAGCTGATCAGCTGCAGAGGTGTCATCCGGTGCCAAATCTGTAGGGAGCTGAAAAGTATGAAGACTGAAACCGCCAGTCTTTTCCCTGTCTCAACCATGTGATTTCACCTCAGAATGAGCGAGCAATACCTTTCACAATTCCTTCTCTGCTACTAGTTAAACGATGATTAGCTCGAAGGCCACCCTCACTGCGTCAATCAATCAACATACACTCTGTTGCTCCTTCCATCTATATAACCCGGCACGTTAGCTGTCGCGAGATCTAGATCTGAAGATGGAGCTGTACATGGATGAGAAGTGGAAGCTATCGGCGAAGGGAAGCAGGAGGGACGCGGGGAGGAGGAGCATGGCGGAGTCGTTCTCCAGGCGGTGGGCGAGTCTGGTTAAAGAACAGAGGTCAAGGTTCTACATTATGCGCCGCTGTGTCGTCATGCTCATTTGCTGGAGAGACTACTCCTGATGTCTCTGCTGGCTGACGAGGGCAGAAGAAGAGATCATATGAACTAGGAGGAGGGAGAAGCAGAACCAGAGAGAGATGGTGAAATCAAAGAGATACTCTGGTTTCTTGTACATATCCTCGTGTTTGTGTTAGGTTAGAAGTTTGTAGAAAGGATCACAAGATCACATTACTCTTGTTTTTTGAGTTGCGATTAGTCTTAGCTCGAGTTATGTGGTGGTGTAATCCCATACTTTGTCCTCTTCTATATTTGTGATCGATCGATCGATTGGTTGATTTTGTTCATGCGTGTCTCCCCGTTCTCTCTATATTTGTATTATTTTGATGCTTTCAACTCTCTCTCTCTCTCTCTCTCTCTCTCTCTCTCTTCCATGCACGTCTATGTAAAGCGATCATGGTTTAGTGCTTCAAGAACAATGTTAGTAATGGAAGGCATTGGCAATCATACTGAATGCATCTGTGACTTTGATTTAGGTTGCACAAGGGCAGAAGGTAATGAGATACCTCGATGCCCTGCACATGTTGAGAGTGGAAGAAGAGTCGTAGGCGAAACTATAAGCTCGAGGACAGATGGACTTGAAGAGATGGGAGAAGAGGGTGGGCTTGCAGCGCTCCGGCGAGCCATACTCCCCGGTGCAGCAATACTTGTCCGTCTTCAGGGCCAAGCACGCGCTCTTGCATCCCACCACCTTCCCCTTCTGCTTCACCTCGAACCTGGAAGGGCAGCATGTGTTCAAGTCCACCTGGCAGCCCGCCACGCCGCCGCATCCCTTCCCTCCGCCAACCGGAGCGATCGTGACCGGAAGATTGAAGCCCTCCACTAAACTCACGTCATAGAAATGGAGAGGAGACCGGTGGGTCCCCAACGTCATCTCGACCACGGTCGCCGGCGGTGTGCCTCCAGTACCGTTGCAGCGCAGCAGGCCGCCGCAGTCGCCACTGTCGCAGCTTCCTTTCCCGTTTTCATCGAAGCAGCAACCCTGCCTACCCCAGATTCTCCCCGACCATCCACTCGGCACGTCCAGGACTGCCTCCTGGCCGACGCCCAGATGGAAGCCACCACCCTCCGGGGAGTTGTGGCCGGCACTGCCGAGTACTCCAGGCCACACGCCGTCTTTGCAGTGGTTCACCAGTACGAGTTGGATCTCACCTGAAACAACAAAGACAAGGCCGTGAGTTACAAGCCAACTCCTTTTGGTGATGCTGGTGGCGAGCCTCACATGATAATGAGATAGGAATGAAGAGGCAGAGGAGCAAGGTGTGTCGTCCCGAAGTCGACATTGTTCTTCGTTCTGGTCTTCTTAGTCTGCCTTGTGGCTATTAGAAGGGTACGAAGAGGCAGGAGAGAGGGGTTGAGTGGAGGGAGTGGGCTTCCTTTGATTTCGTTGTCATGAAGCAGAGTGGCAACTGCTCACCTGGTAAGACGAGAAGAGTCACCGATACCTGAAGAGGAGATTGGGTTGGGTTTCACCCGGCTAACCCATGCCGGTTGGGTCAGAATGAGTCGATCTTGGTTCATTTCCGAGCGTCGTTCGGGTTCAACTTGGACCAGATCAAAGTAAACCTATATCGAGTCCAAAAAAACCAAATCGGACCGACCGATCGATGATGTGGGAAATAAATCGACCACATAGAATGGGTTTTGGTTCGAGCCACTTCCATGTTCGGTTAGATTATGGTTAACCTCCAACTGGACCCAATCTCACCACAATATTATCCACGAATAATATTATTAGGGTAAATAGGCAATAATCGGATCGATGGCCTTCCGTCATCTCCATGCATCCGCTAACGGCTCTTTCCTCCTCCACCCATTCCTCCCCTTCGTGCTCTGCTTCGATCCGCCGCCACCTCCTCCGCCTCTCTCTCTTCCTCTCCGCCCCTCCTCAAGATTTGCCCCGTGTTCCTCGTCGTGACGCCTTCTCCCTCGCTTCCCTTCCGGCGAGCCTTGGATGGAGCCCGAAGAAGAGAAGGGCCGGCGATTCCCCGCGATGGCGCACTACTCTGATGAGGGCGAGCCGCAGGGAGTCACCGTACGAGGTCCTGGGCGTCTCCCCTTCGGCGAGCGCTCAAGAGATCAAGCGATCCTATCGAAAGCTCGCCCTCAAGTACCATCCCGATGTCAATAAGGAAGTAGGTACCTGTTGTTTCTTGAACATTTGGATTCTTCTTTCTGGTATTTCCTGTTCTTGGTTCCTATAGATCTTCGTTCTTGATCTAATTTTACTTGTCCTCCTTTGATTTCTTGAACAAAACCCATAAAGTTGGAGTCTTGAATCAATTCTGCATGTATGCCCTATTCCACTCATAATTTGGTTTTTGAATATTCCATAAAACCGATATCTTGATAGGTTTTATGTCTTTCATTCTTACTGACGACACTATCTTTAATTTACCCAAAAAAGAATCTGATCTTGATCTATTGCTATGTATAGTTTCTTTATATGCTTAATTAGATCTACTGTTATATGGAGTCTCATCATGCTGGTGTATGTCTTAATGTTGTTTGATGTTGTATATGAGATATAAGTCATTCTATAATACATTGTGTATCTCTTTTAAGGAGAGCACTTTTTGCAAGCTATGTGCCATGGCTTGACCCAATGAAATAATTAATCCATTAAATTGATGAACCCGAATCACTGACCCAAAATGCTTAAATCCAAACTAAAGATAATAATTAATCTTGTTCTTTATAGGCTCATAACCATCCCTCCCTCTCGATGTGATACTAAACTGGATGTCATAATCTTCCCTATTTAAAGCTTGACATCATCGTCAATATTCAAACTGTAGCGTAGTCCAGAACTGCCCTAGAGGGCTTCAATGGTTTAGAGCATGCACAATGACTTCAATCAAGTAGTGATCATGATTAAATAATCCATTATTGGCAACATAATTGATAAATGCTCTAACTAGATTCTTTTTAGTACTTATACAACTAACATGTTCTAGCCCTCTTAGAGGAACTTTGGAGGTTCCTTAAACGAACTAGAAAAGATATCAGCATAAGTTGCCACTTCTATTTGAGAATGCCTTTTCTAAAGCACAGTCACCTATCGCAAATAACGTAGTTGTCATTTTCTAAAGGACTCCTTCCTTTTCTTTTTCCAAAATAAGTAGCATAATTTCATATTTCTCCCAAGGTCGTTATGTATCAACCAAGAACCTGAATTAAAAGCCTACTTGTCTCTGCTGGGAATCCGAGTTGGTAAGGACTTTGCTGCTCTCTCCGAGCTGGCTGGGTATGATCTCAAACCATTCCTTCAAACGATAACCGTAGGAACCCTTTCAAGAAATATTTTTTATATTTTCACTAATCAAATTTAGTTGTTTGAAGTACTTAAAAGAAAGTTTCTTAATTAAATTTTATTTTTTATATAAATTGGAACTAATGTTAGTGGGCTTGAATATTGAGTACTGGAATAGTTCTTGACCAGAAGACTATATCATTTGGTCACAACAAAATATTGCTTTAGAGGATCTTTTCCTCAAAGAAATCTTGACAAGCTTGCTTTAAGACATCATGTCATGGTTTTTTAATGTAATTAAGTGAATATTGAGTCTTCTAAAATTTTGATCCTACCATTCCAAAATTTTGCCTATTGGGTTCATCTTTTTTTTTTTAAATTCTATGAAGCCACTCAGCAATTTCTTCTGATGACTTGGAACTGTAGACATATTATTTCTCCAATTTGATTCAAGATTTTGCCTGTAGTAACAAAGAGACTATCCTTTGACCTATCATGCTAATGTCATTGCATTGATTAGTATATTCTCTTATCTTTGAAGGCAAATGCTCAGGAGAAATTCATGAGAATTAAACATGCATACAATACCTTAATGAATTCAGAATCACAGTTCAAGTATGGAAATCAAAGTGCAGATTTTTCAAGAACAGCTGAAAGGAGCAGAAGTGTTCCAGATGAGGAATTCTATGGCTTTGGTACATATCACTATCATACCCTTGCTGGTTTTTGACATTAAGAATCATTGCTGTTATATGTATCTATTATTCTAGAATTAGATGAAGGATTGTTGGATGGCATGATTATTTTAACCAGCTGTCTCCAGATCTTATATGGTGTAACTACAAAATAATATTATTATCTAGGCTCTGATCCCTAAGTTAATTGTAAGTCTATAACCATTTATTCTGCAGGTGAATTTTTGAGAGATGTACAAATATCACTAGGTAGATTTTACTCTTGTCAGGAACCAAGCTATCGTATCCTTATTCTTATAATAGAAGAGCTACTCTGATTAAAAATAACCAGAAAAATGATGTTGCAGAACAATTCTTTCAAGATCTGCAAGCAGAATTTCGGAACTGGGAAGTAGGCATAAGTTCACAAGAGAAACCCAAAAGCCTTTGGGAGGAGTTGGCTGTAAGTTTAAGTTTGACCATTGTCGTGATAACCAGACTCTTTCAGAATATCGTTTATCCCATTAGCTTTCATTTTTCCTTGCATAAACATATAGTTTTCTGCCTTGCAAACTCGAGAGAACTCTGTGATATTATTAGCTGACCTTTCTATGGTTCAAGATGTGACATTTGCCTCTAATTAGATTCCTGAATTTTCAGGCCATTGGTGAGGAGTTTGTTGAGTTCTTAGAGAAGGAACTCAACATTAATGATTTGGATGTTGAAAAGGAGAGCTCCTGGGATGAATATCGGAATGGAAACCCCTCAGCATCTTCTAGGGATGGAAATGAGGAAAATAGTGTAAGAGATCAAAGTAAGAAGGAGGACAGCATTGAAGATAGCATCGATGAAATTGAGGCCGCTCTTGCGCAGCTGAAAAAAGAGCTGGGGCTGTAGGTCTAACTAAGGCAAGCTTCAAGGAGTGTTTACATGGAGTGTTTACTGGTTTAGATAGACATAACAGGTGGACTGGTTGATAACCAGTATGTTTCACCATCTACTTTACAGGCATTGGGTTTTCCCAAAGCTAGTACACCCATGTACTGTTTTATTTCTTGTAAAGTCCTTCATTATATTTATAACTTTGTATATGTAACTCTATTATGTGGTGAAAATCTATTTTGTTACCTGTAAATGATGCGTACAAGTCATAATTCTTTGGTCTGTTCAAGTGATCTTCTTGCAGAAGAGAAATTGTGTTATTTCTTTTCTTCCTTTTATTTTTTATTTTTTTGCAGTTTCTTTCTATCTAAGGGTTCAAATGATTCTTTCTGGTAGATGTGGTGGGTGTTTCAGCTGCAAATATGTTAAGTCAGTGTAATATTTAGAAATCTACGTTGATCGAGTAGCTTTCTTTTATTCCTGGCTTGGGAAAGATTCAGGTCTGCTGCTGCATCATTTTTATTGACAAAATTGGCCCACGATAATCTTAGGAAAATAAGGTGTGTTGCATCATTTCGTTGCTACAGATGCAGATGAGAAGGCTGCTGCAATCGGTGGGGGGTAGCCCTCGAAATCACGAGATGCTTGTAGGAAGCAGAGGAGGTAGTTTTAATGGGTACACAAGCGGTAGCGGCAAGGAGAAGATTCTACCACATGCCCAAGTACGTCAACTACGCATAACATTATAATTCTACCATGATCGATGAAAATACAAAGGGCAATTTGTCCTTATTTTCATATTTTCTTAGTAAACATTCCCCTTTTCTTTTTTTATTTCTTAAAAAGTAAAACTACCTCCAACCTCCGTCCCCACTGTATGTATACTTTCCCTTCGTATTGTGTTGGCTCTAACCACACTTGCCTTCCATCTTATCGCCGCCATGTGTGACGAAATATGATGAAGCAACACTAAGATTCAGATAGGTTTGCTCACCATACCTTGGATGCAGTAGTTTTCCTGGCTAATGGTGATTTGGGTTCGCAACTGCAAAATCCATAAGAGAAATTGTGTTGCGAAATGCCCAGATGATGGGAAGCAGGCAATAATTGGTGCACACGATTTCCAGTCTTGCTTTCCTGCACATAAAAGTAAATTGCATTTTCCAATTATGAAAACAAAACCAACATGTAAGTGTGGATACATCAATCACTTGCTCAAGCTTTCCAGCCTCGTCAGCACATTTAAGGAATTAATCAATCTTCCTCCGAGATATAAGTGCAGCCCCAGCCCAGCAAATGAAAGTTATGATGCAGCTTCCACGGTTAACAGTATCAAACTATCCAGCATCACCATCAGCTACCGTGGTTTACTTATTTTTGATGAAGATGTAATCAAGTGCATCATTTCAGGATGATTGGTTCTGATAACAACTAGTTCACTCCACCTCAAAGAGACTTGTTAGTCAAACAAGAAGATATAAGAAATTACTATGCAAAAGCAAAAAGAAGAACAATGAGTGAATTGAGAAATTATCATGCAACCTTGCCCACGTCTTTGTTGGTTCTTATCCATCCACTTGTGATTCTTTATGCTTCAGTTAACAAGGCAATACCATACACACTGCACCACGAATGGTTTGGATAACACCCTCACTATCCTCAAGGGAACTGCTGGTACCTTGATGTCAGTGATGGGCCGGCTAACAGGTGAATTGAAAGTTCATGATTATATAAAAGAACTATCAGCTCTTAGAATCTCTAACATCAAGATCACTGACTTCCAACTCTCTCTCTCTCTCTCTCTCTAAAGGTTCTATTTCAGAATAGAATAGAGCCTATTATTCAGACTATAAAAGGCAGGAAAATTGATCTAAGAAGAAAATGCAGGAAAATTGTTCTAAAAAGATTGGAAGCCAGTTTAATAAACAAAAAAGGGGCAAATTTACATAACTGCATTATTCTGTGGCTCCTAATTGGAATATTACCCTAAATTCTTGACACAATCAATTACCCTCATCTAAACGTGCCATATGAAGTCCAACTTGATTCTCATGATTCTGATAAAAATTGACAGTGGTAGAGTTCACAATAAGTCAATGAGAGCACTGGACAAATCAGTTCAGTAATAAGCCAATACCAAATCACAAGTCCATCACAATATGCCCACTTTAAGCTTTAAAAAAAAAACCACTAGATATAATGTATTGCATATTAGTTATCAATAATATCAATTTATGTGTCTTTTCTACGTTCTAAACTTTATGTATACGAGTGTTGGACAGTTAAAAAACAATATATGCAAAATGTTTGTGATGTTGAGATGAATGTGTAGAGTTACTAGGAAAGATAAGAAAAGAAATATTTGTATTTGTAAACAACTAGATATCACTTCGATAGAGGATAATTTGAGAGAAAATCGTTTAAGATGATATGAGCATGTGCCTAGAAGACCTCCGAATGTAATAGTCAGAAGAAAAAAAATAATTAATATTAGTGGTATAAGAAAAAATAGATGAGGACCTAGAAAAACTTTAATATAAACTATAAATCGCGTTCTAAGGACTCTGAACTTAACATATAGCTTTTTACAAGTCTCAATGGTGTTAAATGATCCATGTAGCCAACCTCAAATAGTTAGACCTTATGGCTTTGCTATTATTGTTGTTCTACATTCTAAATTGTTCATTTGATAAAACACTTGTATAGCACTTCATGTTTGCCAGAAAGGCACTATATTTGTCTACGTTTTTGTCAACCAGTAACATAGGCTCATAACTACCCACATTGTGGATCCGAGCGCTAGATGACAATTCAACAAATATTATTAGCGTTACCAAATCAGAAGAAACCACATATTTTGTTGGAGGAAAGAAGTTTAGGAAAAAACAATAGAAAAGCGTTGCAGATGCCTGCCAACATGTACCATTACAGAACAACACCAGTATGGAACTTCACACTGTCCAAAGGATTTGCTTATACACCTAGGAAGCATAGTGTTTGTTTCAGTCAGCAGAAACCTCACTCGAAAGAGTGCCAGCTAGGACAATTTATGTCAACAAGTTACCGACCACCATGTAACCCTGAGCTAAGACAATGTTTGTAGCAAAAGAACGTCTTTTCTTTCTACAATGTAACCCTGAGCTACCCACAAACTTAATACAGATTATAAGGATGAAACTGAACAAAGAGGAACAAAGGCAAGTTGCTCCACAAGAACAAGATAGGACATTAACCTTAAAAATCGCAATCTTCAAGACCCAATGCATAGAGTAATAAAATGTAAGAACATAAACATGACATAAAAGAGAAACTTGATCATTTTTCTTTGAACTATCAGAGTATCATCATCATCTAAAAGCCTGAAAAACTGATCCTACACGTTTTGCTACCAATTCCAGCAGGAATGACCAACAATAGTTCAAGCAATATAAAAAACTAAACCAGCTATAAGCTGGATGAAGAAAACACACCTTCTCTTCAAGATGAAAGAAGAACAATGATGTCAATAATGCTCAAATACCCTGCAAGCTAGAGAAGTCAAATATCAAAATGACTAACTCAAGAAGTTATAAAGATTAACAAAGATGGGTGTACACATACATATACAAGAGAAATATTGATACCTCAACAAAATCAAACCAAGGATCCCAACTTAAGTCCTTCAATAGCAGAACACATGATTTGTAATGTACAATTTAAGAATTGTATGTAAAGGAGGAAAAATAAGGAATGTTCACCCCATTGTTTCACCAATCACGATCATCAGTCTATTAAAAGCAACCAATCTAATTCGAAACGTACCAGAATATATAACATGTTTGAACACCAATTCTTTTTGTGGAAGCAGGGACTGATTTCAGGATCTGGATACGTCGGGCATAACGTAGCAATCTATGTCGGAAATAGGAACACTAGACAACCCAGTCATCTCAAAATAGTTATATTTAATCGAGCACTTGGATCATCTCAAAAGCAAAAAAAAATTGCAAGCATAAATCGTCAATCGTGTCTTTGTCCCCCAATTCTTAAACCCTTCCTCCATCTTCTTAAGCAAACACCGAAGAATCAGAGACCTCCGTGTTTTGTTGTTCTTCCAACACTGCAACGAACATCAATAAGAAGTATAGGATAAATCTCAGACAGGAAGCAGCAGCGGACGAAACGATCATCTAAGCCAAGTGTACACAACCGAGCACTTCGAAATCACAAATCTCAAGCACAACGAAGCAAAAAGGAAGGAAGCAAGCGGAAAAATTAATCGCAATCATGTACCTCTTTCTACCCTAAATCCGACTCCAAAGACGGAAGAACGAGATCGACTAAAAACCCTAGTTCAATTTCTTTCGCCCTAACCCAAACAGATCCGGTTTTCGAAGCAATCCGCCACAAGACTCGAAGGAACGAATCAACACCTGGAGTTGCCCCGCCGATCGGTTCTTTGAACCGCTCTCGAATCATCAATCTCTCCGTACCAACAGGAGCAGGGAGGAGACGACAGGGAGAAACCAGAGAGGGGTGGGAGAGAGTTCGATCCCACGAGGAGAGGGTTCTCGATTCGCCACGGAGCGGGTGATAAAACCGGAGAGGGGTGGGAGAGAAAAGATCGAATCATCGGGAAGTCACGCCGGCCGATCCGAGCCGGGGCGGACGCCGCAGAGCGAACCGCTCGGGGAGGGAGCCGCCCCTTCAGGGCAACCGGCAGTCCCGGTTCTCCAAGCCAGGGAACCGGTCCAGCCAGGGCCTTGACCGGTAAACAGCGATTAGGCCGCGGCTAATCCAAGGAACCAGTCCGAACGCCTTACCGGTTTAGCCGGTCAGATCCCCTAATCCTCTCCCCCTGCTATAAATATCACCAAACCGGACCAAATCCCTCTCTCGCTCCTTCGGTTCTCCCGCAGCCAGGAGTGCAACGCGACGCGAAAAGCCTAGTAAGTCTCTCTCAACCCCCCCAACCCACGTTGTTTCCTTGAAATCTTAGTCTGCCTCTTTCCTTTCGCCACCTGTAAGACCACATGCGGGCCCCGCGGCCCCTTCACCTTTCCTTGGGCTCCACCCTCGTGCCCGCGCCGCTCACCGTGGCTTCCCCCTGTCGATCTCAGGTGAAGGTGGGAAGTTAATTCCGTTGCCTGCGGCCGGCGGAATGGCCTCGACCTCCGAGATCATCCTGCCCATCGGCACGCAAAAGCACGACCCGGCTTGGAAGCACTGCCTGATGGTGCGGTCGGCCGGCCGGACGAAGCTCAGGTGCGTGTACTGCATGAAGCAGTTCCTCGGCGGCGGCATCCACCGCATCAAGGAGCACCTCGCCCGGCACAAGGGCAACGCATCGTGCTGCCCCAAGGTGCCGCTGGAGGTGCAGGTCGCGATGCAGCAGAGCCTGGACGGCTCCGCCGCGAGGAGGAAGAAGAAGCTGAAGCCTGCGGAGGAGGTGAGCAGGGCCGACCCTATTCAGGCAGACGGTGGCGATGTGGACGCCGGTTTGCATTTAATCCAGCTCCCGGAGATGGTCGACACGGGTGCGGTCCAGGTGGAAGTAAAAGAGGAGGACGTTGTGACTAAACTTCCGGAGAGGGGGCGGAAGAAGAGAGCAAGATATACTTCTCCTCCCCTTCTTCCTCCTCCTCTTTCCCTACAAACTGCTGCTCCGGTGTCGGATGTTGGCAAGCCTTTCATTGGAGGCACCATCAACAAAGATCAAGTTTGTATGGCTATCGGGCGGTTTTTATACGAGGCTGGGGTGCCTTTGGAAGCGGTGAACTGTGCGTCTTTCCAACCAATGGTTGATGCAATTGCTTCGGCAGGACCGGGGCTGGGAATGTTATCTTATCATGATTTCCGTGGTTGGATCTTGAAGAGATCAGTTGATGAATTGAATAACACATTGGAGCAATACAAGGCAACATGGAGCCGAACTGGGTGTTCGGTGTTGGCAGATGAATGGACTACGACTACCGGTAAGACCCTGATAAACTTTATGGTATACTGTCCTGAAGGAACGATGTTCCTGAAATCAGTTGATGCATCACACATAGTTACGTCTGCTGATACTCTATATGAGCTGCTTAAGCATGTTGTGGAAGGAGTCGGCGAGAGAAATGTAGTTCAGGTGATTACTAGTTATTCGGAGATCCATGTTGCTGCCGGGAGCAAGTTGGCAGAGACATTTCCCACCTTGTTTTGGACGCCATGTGCTTCTCAATGCATAGAAGAAATTCTAGAGGACATCGGGAAGTTGGAAGCGATAAGCGAGGTCATTGAGAATGCTAAAGCCATCACAGGGTTTATCTACTCTAATGCAGTTGTCTTGAATATGACGAGGAAGTATACGAATGGGAAAGATTTAATACTTCCTTGTGACAGCCGGTCTGCCATGAACTTCATCACATTGAAGAGTCTGATTAGCTTAAAGGAGGACTTGACAATGATGGTCACCTCAGGGGAGTGGTTGGATTCGCCATATTCAAGGAAGCCCGGAGGACTTGCAGTATCTGAACTTGTTTGTAGTCCACCATTTTGGTCTTCTTGTGCTGCAATCGTCCGGATAACAGAACCACTTTTGCAGGTTTATAAATTAGTAGAGAGTGATAAGAAACCTGCCATGGGATATATTCATGTCGCGATGTATCAAGTCAAACAGGCAATAAGGAAAGAACTTTTGAAGAAGGCTGACTACATGATTTACTGGGAAATTATAGACTGGAAGTGGAATAGACATCCGCCTAGTCCTCTTTATGCAGCTGCTTTCTTTTTGAACCCTCGCTTCTTCTTCAGCATTCAAGAAGATGTGTGCAATGAGATCTCATCCGGGGTGCTCGATTGTATAGAAAGACTAATCCCCGAGGCAAATATCCAAGATAAAATCCAAAAGGAGCTCAGTCTTTATAAAAGCTCATCGGGGGACTTCGGTAGGAAAATGGCTACTAGAGCAAGGAATACTTTGCTTCCTGGTAAGGAAAACTTGAAAATATTGTTTCTTCTCCAAAGTAATACTAACGCAAGAATTGTTTGTCATTTGATTTTTTTGTTGGTGATTTTGTTCTTCTTTTGGTTATTTTGTAGCTGAATGGTGGTCCACTTATGGAGGCGCTTGCCCAAACTTAATGCGTTTGGCGATACGCATCCTCAGTCAAACATGCAGTGCAAGGGGATGTGAGCGAGTTCACCTTCCTTTTGAACAAATTCACAACCACAGAATGAACTATTTAGAACATCAACGACTTTGTGACCTCATCTTCGTACATTATAACTTGCAGCTACAGCAAAGGTAACTATGATGATGTTCTGGCATGTTGCATGCTGATGGCAGATTATAGTATCTTAATCAAATACTCTTGCAACTCATGGTCAAAATATGAATTATGAATTTATACAGGAAGATTTTGAGGCATAAACCATTTGATCCTATATCCGTCGATAACATTGATGTTGTTGGTGACTGGATTGTGGAGAAAAATGATCTGCTCTCCGCTGATGCTGACCATTCCAATTGGATGACGCTGAACCAACCAGTGGCTACTCAATTGCAATCTGAGTATATAAATGATGAGGAAACCGAAACTTTCCTTGCTGGTATACTTCTTCTATATTGTATATATCTTGATGATTGAACTCACGACCAATTGCTAACTTGAACTTTGGCATTCTTATTTTCACAGGAATTGATGATGAGGTGATCCAGGCTGCTGGCAAGAATGTGGAGGATGATGGTGATATAAAAGAGGATGATGAGGTTCAAGAAGATACGGCTTTTACATGAAATTGGATTGTCAAAGAATAAAGAAAAAATGGCTCCAAGAGGAGTGCTCTCACTCTAGAAGAGGTATGTTGTTGTTAAACACTGAGATTTAGTCCACTTAGTGCTACTTATGCAGACATCATATTGTACATCTGTAGATGTTTTCAATTTGAAAGTGATAGTTGACATGGCAACTGTAGTTGTAGTCTACTTTATTTATTCCTTTGTTTATTCTAGTTTTTTAAGTTTGTGGACTGTATCACTCCGTTTCCCCAATAATATAGCAAGTTAAACCAGTCCTGTTGATAGAAGTGGTGCAGTGGATTTCAAAAGAAATGATTGATATTTGAAGCAAATTTTCTTTTAGCAATTTCTTATGCTAAATAATGATGAACTTGCATGCTGGCAACAACAAAAATTGTTAGTATCTTAGCTTTCTTTTAAGTTAACCACTGAAAGTTCTAGAACTTGTCCTTGCTTAATCAGCTTGTTCTTTACATGCCCGCCACAGCTGGAGTCACTGGTTTCTCTAAAAGTCAGTATGTGAAAAGTGTATGGTTTCTGCTTTCTTGTTCAACCTATAATATGATCCCACAAGATTATGAATGGTTATAACTAAGATGGAATAGCAAAGATCAATAAACTTATGGCCTTGGATATCAGAAAAATGTGAGTGGTCAATCGGAGAGATGAGACCTAATGCCAACTGTGTTATAAGGAACTTCATGGTCTGATCTATAGAGATGAGACCTAATGTCAAGCTTATATTTGTGAAACCCATTGTACTTATGAAGCAAGGGAGCCGCAATGCTTCTCATGGACATCTTTCTCAATATGTTTCTTGTCTTGGTTTGAATTCTACATGCTTTGCTAGATTTTAGTCTTAAGGAACTGAAATGATCAAGGTGTTGGTTTCCTTAGATTTCCAGAGTTCTATGAGACTGATCAACAAGAAAAACTCTTATTTCCGAAATTAAGAGGCTAATATATTATTGTGATGGACAAAAGTGACTTATGCATGTTATATATGCTTTGGATTCTTGAGGGTGGTTCTAGATGATCCAAGCTGACCATATCGTATTGTGGTGGCATGGTATCAGCATGGGTGTTTATATCATGCGAAGAACAAGCTAAATATATGTGCCAATTAGCACATTTCATGCTGTCACATCACCAGCATATGTTCCTAACCTGTGGACTTCTACACATTGGTATATGTCATTGTTTTGCTGCACTCTTTTCATGTTTTGTTTTGTTGCATTTGATAAGACTTTTCATGGTTGACCAAGCTCCCAAACAATGTCTTCAATCAATTTAGGTTTATCCTCAAATCTGTGCTTCTTGTGGTTTTTGTGCACATGTTAGATACTCTATATTCTTTTGGTATATATGAAAGATAATAGGAGGGCTAATTATATATTATCAAAGTGAAACATTTAATTATGTGTTTCCTCACATCGTTGATTTTATTGATGAAAATTTCATAGGGTTTATCATCGAGCATGTGTTGATTTTACCGTACTTCGACTTATCACTGAGCATGTGTGATATTTTCGTTAATAAAATTAACGATGTGAGAAAAAATAAGATTAAATTATTTATTTTTATACGTAGAGATATCTAATTTTAAAAAATATAAAAAAAAAATTAATTAAAGGGTGTATATGGCCGTATTGAAATTTGCAGCGGCAGATATATTATTTCAGAGCTTTATAAGTGTGTATATATATATATATATATATATAACTCAGCCCCAATTGTCTATAACTCAGATCAGCTAAAGGATTCAGAATAGCATCTGCTTATTTTAGAGCATTGTGCATTCTGACTTTAAAGCGGGCCATATTTGTATCGGTAGATCTCATCGCATCAAAGCTGTAAAGTTGTTCTTTGTAGTTGGTGGTGCTGAGTTATTCGCGTGTCAGGATCTTTAACGGAGAGGTGTCTTGCTGCAAGAATGCATGGCCGCGAGGTCAAATCAGTGCATTCAAAACCCCCCTCTGGGTGGGTAAAAATTTAAGTTGGCAGACCAAAGCACATACGGCCACAGCATATACTATGCCATTTCATCAAACTGGACATTGATGTGTCACTACTGTTACATAATAAACAATCGGGTTAAAAGACCCGATTTGAATCGAAACCAAATCGATTAAGAATCAGAGTCGAATTAAATCAATGGTTCATTAATTCGAAATCAGAGTCGAATCGGAATTCGTTCTGATTCCAAAAAAAAAAAAAAATCAAATGAATTTATCTCTTTCAACTAATTAAAGAGGTATTTTGAACAAATAATAAATAAAAATAGTGGGTTCCGTTCTTGAACCGAATCCATTTTGGTTTGCTTCCAGATTTGATAGAAAGAAATCGAGATCGTGTTCACCAAAACAGTTGGCAAGTAGGAATGATTTTTAATGGCGAAGCGAAGGCAACAAAGTGTCCTCGCCTCACTCCCAACTGTCCTATTCGACCAATTCGCTCAGCCTCCCATCCGGACTACCGACACTGTCCCGTGAACGAGACCCGATCGATCAGCTCAAACCGACAGACCCACCGAGCCCAACCTCACGCAAATCTTAGCGCCCTCTTCTTTTCGTCGGTATGGGCTCACAAGCTCACTTGTGAGAACCGGGAGAGGGGGGAGTAAGCGGGCCCCGCCGCCTCCTCGACAACGGCAGCCGAGCACAAGGAGACCTTCTCGAACGATGAAGGGTAGGAGTGCACGAAGTCGTCGAAGCCAACGCTGCTCTCGCCGGCGGCGGAGTATTCCGCCGGGCCGGGCATCGGCGGTACCTCCGCCGCATCACCGCCGTCGAGGTACCGCGCCACCTCCCTCGTGCCCGGCCTGGCCGCCGCCGACGGGTGTGAGCACCAGACGCCCACCTTTAAGGCCACCGCTACCTCCTCACGATCGTACTCGCCGCCCAGCCGCGGGTCCACCACGTCGGCCCACTGACCCGCGGTCCACCGCTCCCACACCCAGTCCACCAGCACCAGCTCCTCCGGCGCCGCCTTCGGCTCGATGGGCCGCCGCCCGCACACCACCTCGAGCACCAGGGCTCCGAAGGCGAACACGTCGGAGCTGGTTGTGGCCTTGCCGGTGCGGGTGAGCTCGGGCGCCAGGTAGCCGAGGGTGCCCACCACGCGGGTGGTGCTTGGGTTGGCGCCGTGGTCGTATAGCTTGGCCAGCCCGAAGTCGCCGAGGCGGCCGTTGAGCTCGGCGTCGAGGAGGACGTTGCTGGCCTTGACGTCCCGGTGGATCACCACGTGCTCCCATTCCTCGTGGAGGTAGAGGAGCGCGGAGGCGACTCCGCGGAGGATCCTGAAGCGCTGCGACCACGATAGCAGCGGCCCTGGCGGCTGGCCGTGGCGATCGTCGCAGAAGAGGAACTTATCCAGGCTTCCGTTGGGCATGTAGTCGTACACCAGGAGGAGGTCGCCGCGGCGGCGACACCAGCCCTGCAGCTGCACCAGGTTCCGGTGGCGTAGCCGGCCGATGCTGGCGATCTCCGCTACGAACTCGCGAATCCCCTGCCTGGACTCGTGGGAGACACGCTTCACCGCCACCTCCACCCGCGAGCCCGGAAGCGTCCCCTTGTAGACCTTGCCGAACCCGCCGAAGCCCAGGAGCTCTCGGTCCCGAAATCCCTTGGTGGCGCGCTTCAGCTCCTCGTAGGAGAAGCGATGCGGGCCGCAGGTCAGCTCCCACGGCTCGATCACGTCGGCGTTCTTGATCTTGTAGAAGAGGTACGCTGCAGCGGCTATAGCGGCGACAAGGACGACAAAGGCCGTGACAGGGGCAGCGACGATCAAGGGAATATTTTTCTTGCTCGGCTCAGGAAGCGAAGGCAGGGAGGAGAGGTCGAGCGATCGCGCGACGCCATTCATCTTAAAACTCCAACCAAGGAGATAATGGGAACTGGCGAGCAATCCGGTGGACGCCGAGAAGCCCACAAACATTTCGTCCTGGAGAATCGGGGACAAATCCACCGGAAAGGATATCAGCGGAGTGTCCGGCTTCGAGGAGAAGGGCGACACAGTGACGTTGACGACTTTCGCTACTCCGTCGTAATCGACCCAAGCTTGGACCGTGTGGCCGCCTTTGAGATTGAGGTCGTTCTTGGCGCCGTCGCTGCCGAAGTAGGCGACGGCAGCGGACCGATTGGAGGCCAAGTTGTTGATGTCGATTCCAACATGGTTGTCGTTGATGTCCAAGAACTCGAAGTCCTGGACAGTGTCGAACTCCACGGCGAAGACGTGGTTGGTGGCGTTACCGATGTCGGAGGAGTTCATGAGGCCGAGGTACTGGCTGGGCTGGGCACCCGGGAGCTCCTTGGAGGGCGCGATGGTGAAGGCAAAGCCGTGGCCGCCGAGCTTGGGGTACTCGGGGACGATGGCGAAGGCGAAGGCGGTGGAGAAGGAGAAGGCAGAGCCGTCGGCAGCGTTCCGGAACCGGAGGGCCTCCGGGTAGAAGGCGCGCCCGATCAACCGGGTCGTCTCGTTCGTCAGGCGCAGGATCCCGCCGTCCTGGATTTCCGCCGTCTTGATCAAGCTTATGTTTCGCCCGCCGCCATTTACGCCACCGTCTGCTGCGGCAGAGAAGCCGGTGTAGATGAACTCATCTTGCTGGGCGGCGGCGGAGAGGATGAGAGAGACAATAAGAGGGAAAAAGATCCAACTTTTACGCATCGGAGAGGAGATGATAGCCCGTTCAGAGAGGGGAAAGGGGGATTCCTTGCGAACGAGGGATCTCGAAAGGGCCATCGAGGAGAGTTTTGTAGCAGCCAGGGAGGCACCAAAAAGGCGTCCTGTTGGTGTGAAGTCGACGACTTGCAAATCAAAATTACCAGAAAGCCCATATGCTTTCGGGAAATCGCGTCCTATGTCTCCCAAAAAGCAAACGCTGACAGGGTTAAATACGATATTTCAGATTCGTAACGGGACAGGTGGATCCTAGGAGAGCCATCAGGAACGACGCAGTGGGCCCGGGAACCACGTGCGGTGAGCAACTCGCGGCCATCGGCATCGATCCATTTCGTGAATGTCCCGTGATCGAACCAGGACCGTTGGATGAGGGTCGCGGACGAGCGGTGCGGCGGTACTCGTCCGCCACCCTGGAGGAGGTGACGGGCTTCCGAAGGTCAAAATCCGCGAGACCAATTGGCCCATCCGTCAACCCCACTCGGAGGGACAAGGACGGCAGCGCCCACACGTCGCCATCAGGGCCGAAAAAATGAGACCCAAGGCAAGAAACGGAGTCATCATCTTGGTGTTGATATAGTTCGACTCCACTGATCATCGCATTAGGCTACAAAGTATACCGTCCCAGTGGAGGTGAAGTCCACATCCCTATCACGTCGAAGACGTGACCACCAGCTCTGAGTGGCCTTTGGGAGATCATTAGAGTCACCATAATCGAGATGTGCATCTGTAACATTGTCATGGATCAAGTAGATTATGCTATCACCCGAGGGTATGGGTGTGGCATGGTATGGTATTAAACGGCGTCAGTGGACAACAGGTTGCTTGTTTCTTTCGAAAGGTGGTGGATACTGCAATCTCAATTCGTTCGCCAACTCCAACTCGCTGCTGCAAATGGATTGTGTTGACCGGAAACCTGTCAACGTTGGCAGAATTCAAGATGGCCTCGAATGCCTTGTGGCAGCAAAGTTTGACTTTTTGGTTTCAGAGCCTTCTATGAATCGATGGGAGTCAAAAGCGTACAGTTGACGCACTAGGTTGGCAATTCTACCATCTTCTGGAACAATATCATCCATCTTAGACGAGAGATTTGGCCCACAGGAAGTCAGATCAATTAAGAAAAAGGAGATTAACCTAACCTAACCTAACCTAACCCCAACCCAACCCAGCACAGCTCATACAAACGGAGATATATTCTGAGTAAATTCATTTAAAACTAAAATTGATGACATCGAATTATGTCATGTATATGTCATTCATCCACGTGACATTGTCGATGATGTTTCGTGGTTTCATATACTTAGTGATAGTTTATTCGACATTCGAAGGGTTAATGTTGCAGTGAAGTATTGACGAAGAGATTCTTCCTGTTTCTTATGGGAAGGAGTTCATCTTGAGCTTTCTAATCACCCTAAGTTTTTTAAGGAGGAGGAAGAAGAAGAAGAAGAAAAGTTGCCAATGTGAAAGGTGAGATTCTTAGATGACGGTCATTGTGGTTAGGAGTTAGAAGAGTCATTGTGTGGGATTAGGAAGGGTTCCGGATGTCTTACAGTATGCATCGTCTAAACCAAAGTCTAATATGTGGGCGGAGTGGATTAACCTCTTTCGGCACTAAAGAACAGACCGAGATGATGATGAAGTTGTGTGGAACATGGAGATACGGCTTTGACTTCGTCAAAGTGTCATGAGGCGTCACGATCTCTCGAGGAGTTGTGGAACTCCCATGGCGGATAGATATCAACATCTATGATCAGCACCTGATCATGTGTTAAACATTCTTCGATAAGCAGGTTTCTATAGCCTCAATATATGACTTCAGACAAGCAGAAAACAATCGAGACTAAACTTCTCAGTGTCACGTTCTAAAGGGAAACCTAAGGACGATGTGTACAGCTCTTCATTCTGTAGCTCTCAATGATCTCTGGTGTAATTTGTGGTTTGAAACGTTCGAGAGGATGAGTTATTAACCATTACGATCATGTAGCCGAATTTTGCATCATCCTAACAAAGGTGAAATATTAGTTAGCTATAAGATGTTGATGACCAGAACACTCGAAAGGAAGCCCTTTCTTCATCAACATATCATGGCTTCCAGACGCAGGATCGAAGTCTACAGCAGCGGCTGATATGAAATGATGGAACGCGTTATCCGCACCCATCTCGGAAGCGGATGACGCTGACCGGCCTAGTAGCAGAAGCCCCGGTGGCGTTGACGGCGTGCGCAGCAGCATCTCCCACTTCAGCCGAAATCGAACGCTTGTCGGCCAACTGCAGTGGCGTTGGTTTCTCTTGCTCCTCCACCACCCATGTCGCCGTTCTCCTCACGCTTGCGCAACTTCCCATGATTCTTCATGTGGATGAATTTAGATGTTAGTCTCACGTCACTAAGAAAGGATAAAAAGAAATTATTATTGTTGTTGTATGCTGATTTATAACCTGTTCCACTCAGGTTGATTGAGATCATTGACCACGGATCATAGGTATCCAAGATTTCTATGACACTAAAAGATTAAAGTGAGAGTAATTGATGTATTTTTGACACCATGCAGAGTAAAGTCTACAAAGCATGGTCGTGTGACAACGAAAGGACTCCTGATAGAGAGTAATGGTGAAGGGCAAGGCGGGAGTGATGATGGCAGGACACGGTGTTTGGTAAGGGGAGTGGTTTCGGGTGCAAAATGCAGCTCCACACCACAAATGATAGGAACTATGCTTAGTATTGGCCTTGATTCGGTTCGTGTTATGATTCGAATCACATCATGTGACTGATCGTTCCCTTGTGTTAGAGTCATCCTTCCACCCAAATTATGACGTGATTCGAAGAAAATGACACTTGGTAGGCTGCCCCGTGGCCGAAGCCCTATACCCTGGTAGGAGAATGTTTGAATTGATGGACGAATCATTTAATGAGTTTGAGATATTTAAATTCAATGCATAATTAAATAGATAATTTAGATCATTTATATTGGATCTTCCATCCAGTTTCTCATGGATATTTTCTGTCATCTATTATATTATATAAACCCCATTACCTTATTTATGATTTATATGATAGACTATATATTATAAGAAGAAAGATATTATTGATGTTCTGATTAGTATTAGCTGACGTGATCTAAATCCGTATGCATAGAGTTATTCAAGATAGTCTTCGAAATGAAAACGTTAAAATGATTTATTAATCTGATCCTTTCAAATCCCAAGTAAGTAATCTCGGGTAAGTACATGCGATTCCGAGTGGTGAAAAGTGATCCTCCTAAAATTACGTTAAAAATTAGTTTTTATATTTGATCGTAAAGGGGTAAAATATTTTTTGAAATATTTTGTAGGGAGGTAGTCATAAATCACCTCTAACAATCTTCACTTACCTTTTATCTGCGTGCGCTATAAGGGGAGACAACTTACAACTGCTTGCCTCCTTGGACTCTTATCCACGTGAGCAGACCAGTAGGAGGCAAACTTTGTCTCCTTCTTCCAATCTGGACATCACGCGGAGGCCATGTGTCAGATGATAATTGGTCAATGATATTTTTCTTATCATTTGTCTCCCATGAATGCGTGCTTTTGGAATTCTTTGGAGAGACCCCCAAGTGCAACAGTCAACTTATCCGACACGTGCACCATGCACAGGTTAGGGGTAAGGGGGTGGGGGGGAGCCATCAAGATGTCAATTTTGTATAGTACAAGATATGATCAGCCTCCTTGATCTGTTGAGAGACCAATTTCAGGTAGAGAAAGCTTGCTCTCAATCAATTTGTTGTAGGATCATGCTCCTTTGTTGGTCATCACCAAGGCAAACTATGGGATGAGCCATATTAGGTTCCTCTTCCACATGAGGCATGTTGTTGAATGAGTCATAACAGAGGAGACAACAATACTTGAACCATTGTAGTATAATTATGAGGCTTATGTCGGATAGTGTACAACTTTAATTGATTGGTCGGTCCATCCACTTCGAACGATGTAGGGTGGACGACCGAGGGGCCCATGTAGGGCAATGGAAACTCTTGAACATTGAGTAACTAGAGGAGAACATTATCGTTTTACTCGTTAAATAGAGTATGACATCCTAGATGAAGGCTTTTGACGTCGACAATGTTGACTCGATAGGAGTAGGCTCCTTTTTCTTCTTTTGCTTGTTCGTCGAGGTGGATTGTGGGAGGAGAAAGTGGGTTTCTCTTCTGCTCATCACTAAGGGACCTATGTTGGTCTATAAGTCTTCAATATACTCTTTCAAATTATGATAATCCTTGATGTCGTGATTATAATCTTGGTATAATCAATAATACCTATACTTGTCTCTTTTCGCAAACAGGGTCTTCATTGGGTGAGGGTCTCTTAAAAGCCCCTTCTCTTTTATCTATAGGAAAACCTCAATTTTCATCATATTTAGAGGAGTCAATTCGGACCTTAAGCGAGGTAATTCTAGTCATTCATTTCTCCTCCAACACAGTGACCTCGAGGTTAAGGCTGATTATGACCGCTTTTGCTTCGGTCTCTTATGTGACTCCTCACGCTTGTTTGAAACTATTACATCGACGATAATATATTGATTGGCTCTTTAAAGTGCTTCAGGTATAGTTGTTGATAGTCCTTCTATCAATAACTAAGAGAAATGAAAAAGTCTGAGTCTCATCATGAAGGTTTGTATTATGAGCAATGGATGGACATCTATTATACCTTGGATCTCATCGGTAAATTACATAATGAAATCTACAAGTATTTCTTTCTCCCCCTGCTTGAGTCTGAGGAGTGTTGTTGCCCAGGGTCGATGATGCAAGTTCCTGAGGAAGTTAAATTCAAATTCCCTTGCCAGTTGGGCAAAAAAGTAGATGGAAAGCCACTTCAAGCAAATGTACTATTCTTGTGTTGGGTCTTTTAACATGGTAGAGAAGTGTAATATATTAGAATGTTTGAAGTGCTCTATAGCGACATCTGGGCATGGAAAGCTACAATGTACTCCATCATATCGATATTACTATCAAATACCTTCAAGGACAGGAGACATAAGCTTACTAGAATCCATTCCTCTTGAATTTTTTATGTGAACGATGATCGACTCATTGTATGGTTGACTAGTGCTTCCCCTTTTGTCTATTGGAGCTCTCATCGTATCTCCTCTAAACATCATTCCACCCACTATAGTTGGGTCCATAGGGAATCCTCTATCAAGTTCGTTGATTGGACCTTGGATTCAAATGAGACAAATTGAAGGTGGTGCGCTCCACTGAATTCCATGGTCGTGGACCGAAGTGCCCTCTTAATGCTCCTACTCGACAGGCCTCGAGCACTCCTAGGATGCTAGCACTATGTCGAGTCGGGAAATTTCAACATGTGCTAATAGTGGTGGATTCAGAGACTATGATTGAGTTGGTGGCATCGCCTATTAGATCAATTGGGATAAAAGTAGAGCAACGACCTGCATCATGCCTGTTAGCATTTGTCCTCGCTGAGTAAGGTCTAAGAACACTTTGGTGGGGATGAGTCGGTTGCTCGGGACTGTCCCTAGGGGTGAGAGACCTAGGTTATTGGATAGTTACTAGTATCACATCAATATTTGTGCCGAGGTGGATACATTGATATATAGAAAGGATGGTTGCGACCTCCCTTGGGTGAACGTATTATATGTCAAGAGCAAAAATTCTTTGCTTGAGTGTTTATTAAGAGGATCGATGAGCGAATGTTCTTATAACAATAGAATCTACTTATAACACAAAATATTATTAGGAGATATCGGACAGTGATAAGCTCGACATGGTCAAACCCGTGTGTACAAGGTTATCCAAGGTGCTTCTGAGATGAAAATGTCGAGCTTTCGAGATGCCACCTATGAAAACCGAGGTGGGAAGAGGTTTTTTTTATTTGAGTCCTTCGACGCTTAAGTTAGTAACTCAAGATAGATGAGTATAATTACAAGTGGTAAAAAAATGATCTTCTTGTAGGAACATTAAAAATGAGTTTTTATATTTGATTATAAAGGGACAAAACATATCATAAAATATTTCATAAGGAGACAGCTCACAATAGGAAAGAGACAGTATGCGATTGATTGTCTTGACGCTGATCCATATAAGTAGTCCAAGGAAAGATAATATGTCTTTCTTTCGAGCTAGACATATACGAAGATCACATATGGGATAAAAATTGATCGTTGATATTATCTGTATCACTATCCTCTAGAGAAACAGATTAGAAAAAGAAAAAAGGGTAAGGTGGAGAAGAAAGAAGAAAAAATTGATCGATTAAATAGTAGATGAAACCTTCCATCACCTTCTCATCTAATTTCCACGTCCTTATGATCCATTAAAAGAAAGCTTCGGCCGGGTTAATGGTGGGTTGGATTCCACACCATTTTAGAGGCATACAGATGCTTCATTGCACCTGGCCACAACTCCTCGTGCTGCTGCAGCGCTGCCGCTGCCGCTGCGAAGGACCATTGGTGGCTGAGCAATGACAGATTCTTGAAGGCGAAGTCTTCCATTTCTGCCGACATCATCGCTGACAAAAGATATTTTCCTGGTCTTGCTGAATTATTTGTGTTGGTTGCGCCACATGATCCTAAGCACATGTGCTGTTGATTCGATAAGGCGACGTAGAAAAGGGAAGCGAAATGACCCATACCATTGGAACGTAGCACACCTCTTCGTTACTGCAAATAGAATTCCATATGATCCACTTGAACCACCCAGCAAAATATGAGATTCTTCACGTCAGCTACACGGTAATCAACCAGAAGGGATGAGTCACGTGAACATGGCTTGGCTTGATCTCTTCAGACACGGTTCTCGGTCAAGGAATTCACGGCTGAGGTTGTCGACCGAAAGGGAGAAGAAGGCCATGGAGGCCGGGAATGGTTGCAGGCCTAACATCACAGACGACAGGTGGTCTCTTCGCGGAACAACAGCTTTGGTCACCGGAGGCAGCAAAGGAATCGGGTATTGTACAGTTCCCATGCCATCATCTGTTGTTTGTGATTTTGCCGATGAGAACTGAGTTGTGTCTGTGGATCTTTCAGGCGTGCCATAGTAGAAGAACTGGCTAGATTTGGAGCAGCGATCCATACCTGCTGTCGGAGCGAACAAGAGCTCAACAAGTGTTTGCAGCGATGGGAGGCCATGAACTTCACCGTCACGGGGTCCGTCTGCGATGTCTCGTCGCCGGTGGAGAGAGAGAATCTAATGGACAAAGCTCGATCCATCTTCGACGGAAAGCTCAACATTCTGGTGAGTTTCATGGTCGTCTTTGAAGTTTCAACTCTGCTTCAGAGATATACGGCATTAAAACAGAGTATAACTCACAAATCTCGATCTATACAAATGTACAAAGAGAATCTAATCGTCGGTATTACTTCAAAGATGTTTTGCTCTCTTTTATAGATCAATAATGCAGCGATAGGCTACATAAATCCAGCGATAAAGGTCACACTCGAGGAGTACAAACATGTCATGAGTACCAACTTGGACTCTGCTTTCCATTTGAGTCAGCTCGCTCATCCTCTTCTCAAGGCATCAGCGAGAGGCAGCATCGTGTTCATCTCCTCCGTCGCAGGCTTCCTCGGCATAAATACGGCGTCCGTCTATGGAGCAACCAAAGGTTCATGCTTGTAATTGATTAGGTTCCTCTGTGAGCTCTTCACACCTGTTCACCTTATCCTTCTCCTTCGTCTTCTTCGTCAGGAGCAATGAACCAACTCACCAGAAGCCTCGCGTGTGAGTGGGCGAAGGACAACATCCGGACCAATTGCGTCGCTCCTGGTGTCATCAGGACACCGCTTGTTCGGCCGGTAACGAGGCCTTCTTCTTGATCCAAATTGCGTTCCATCAGAGTTGACACAAAAACACCTTCTTATGATTGTAGTAAATGACAATGGTTTTGCATGCTAAGCACAGTTGCTGGATAACAAAGAGTTCGTAGCGAAGGAGACACGTCGGGTGCCTCTGCGGCGTTTCGGAGAGCCAAAGGAGGTGGCGGCTGTGGTGGCTTTCCTTTGCCTCCCCGCTTCTTGCTATGTCAATGGTCAAGTGATTTGTATCGATGGAGGGAAGACGATCAACGGCAACCTGTGAGTTCCATCTATCATCGATGATGACAAGTTTATTACATCTGATATGGGTTACGTACGGTTTGGGTTTCGTATGACGGGTGTTATTTAATACTAAGATGTGCTTATCATGCCTGTATGATGACTCCATCGATGTTGATGACTTTAATATATGTGCATAGTGTGATGATGATTTAGTAATTGATGACGTCCGATATCACTTGGATATATCCAATATCTCTGTATGGATCTCTACAAACGCTCTCAGGGTGATCGCCTTCTTCCCAAAGATCTCTCGAGATTAGTCGTTCCACGAACTCTTGACTCGGTAAAATTGGCACAACTCCGTGGATGAGTTAACAATCTTTAAATCGTCTGAAGAGGACATTTGCTTCCCGTCAGCGTCGTAAACTTCTGGGCGTTGACCCAAATCTCGTTGGCTGAATGCTTTCCTTTGGTTTAGATGTGGATGAGGAGAAGGTGAAGAAACCAAGAAAAGGCACACTTTAACATCTAATTCTTCTCTGCGACTTTCGTGCCTTGGATCCTCATCTACTTCCTCTTGATGCATCAGCTTCACTTGGAAACAAGAGAATGGATGCATCACTTGCCTTTTCCTCCTTATATTATAGTTGGAATTTTCTGGCCTTCCTCATGCACAACAGAGTCATCGTTCCAACCTATGAATTTGCCACACTGAGGTGAGACCCGACACCTCTCGTTCGTTGCTTGACCATTCTACATAGAGTTGAGGTCCACATACTTGAGCGTCCTATCGCGCACGGCGTTGAGCGAAACCCAGGAGTGACTTCATTATATAAGAGACGGGAATGCTGTAGGCCTTTCCAATGCACAAGCAATAGAGTTCTTTACCGAGGAAGGTGCCTGAGGTTGGTAGGTTGGCAGAGAGAGAAAGAAGCCATGGCTACCAACGCAGTGCTCGATAGGTGGTCTCTTAGCGGAAGAACAGCTTTGGTTACCGGAGGCACCAAAGGAATCGGGTACGTATCTCACGCACATATACGAGTGTATGTTCTCTGAACTGAGTTCTGACTCGTGTCTGATATGCTGGCCGATGTGAATTAAAGGTATGGCATAGTAGAAGAATTAGCTAAGCTCGGGGCAACAGTCTATACCTGTGCTCGGAATGAAGCAGAGCTTAAGAAATGCCTCCAACAATGGGAGGCAAAGAGCTTCAAGGTCGCAGGGTCCACCTGCGACGTCTCCTCCCCAGTCGAGAGGGAGAAACTAATGGAGAACGTCAAGTCTGCGTTTCATGGAAAGCTCGATATTTTGGTAAGCCTCGTGGTGGTTTGATCTTTGCATAAGAAAACAAATGAAGATGGATCGAAATGGTTTGATCTTTGTGTCACAGGTTAGCAACGCAGGAACAGGAATCATGAAACCTGCGTTGGGTGTGACCCCTGAGGAATACAAGTTCATCACGACTACCAATTTTGAGTCGGCTTTCCATCTGTGTCAGCTCGCCCACCCGCTTCTCAAGGCATCAGGAAGAGGCACCATCGTGTTCAACTCCTCCATCGCCGGCATGGTGGGCATAGATATGTTCTGCCTCTATGCAGCCACTAAAGGTCTGCCTGCATCATGTAGCTGGCGATTCATCGAACAGATTCCTTGTAATAAGCTCTTCTCAAGATCCTGTCTTCTTCTTCTCCTGCAGGAGCACTGAACCAGCTCACCAAGAGCCTCGCTTGCGAGTGGGCAAAGGACAACATCCGAACCAACTGCGTCGCGCCCGGATACATCAAGACCCCACTCATTCAGAACGTAATCTAGACCCAGAGCATGTGTTCGTCGAGTGACATAAGGATTCCATCGGATACGAATGTATTAATGTTTTTGGTCTTGATGGCAGGCACTGGAAGACGAGGCGTTTGTGGCGGGGGAGACACGTCGTATCCCCATGGGGCGTCTGGGCGAGGTACAAGACGTGGCCCCGGTGGTGGCTTTCCTGTGCCTGCCCGCTTCTTGCTACGTCAATGGCCAAGTCGTGGTGGTGGACGGAGGTCGGGTTGTGAACGGCAACATTTAAGTCTCAGCCGCTGCCGCTGCCGCTGCTACCCCTTTTTCTTCTCCAAGACGACGAGCGCTACTCGAGAGATGCGTCCGTAGCTATTCGAATCACTCATCAAAAACACGTGTTGTCGACCATCATATGGTCATTTTTACTTTGTTATGGCTAATAAATATGTCACCGTGTGCTTAAACACAGTATGCTCTATCTTCATTAGTTCTACTGTCTATGTCAGAACAAGATCTGGTAGGAATACCTTCATCATCGCAAGGGCCTTGATTGTGCTTGCGATATCGACGGGCAATAAGAAAATGAATCCGATCAGCTTCATCCATTACGTGTTGGACTAATGACATTCATCAATATAAGTCTATCATCGTTACCCATTGTGGATTCAAGTATCAGCCTAGTTGTTAACAAACTCTCAAACCATGGCTGAGGTGTTAGTATGGTTCGGTTCCATCCCCGATGTACAGGATCGTCGGTGCGGTTGATTATTAGATGGGAGTGTCTGCTGAGTCAGATTGAGCTTGAGCCTTGTCTCTCGAGTACGGTATTCTTCTTTGACAAGTGGCTTGCTTTTTCATCGTGAGACTCCTGAACACAGGTCGAGGTCAGTAGGAAGATTTTCCGACTCGATCCATTTGAAGGTTAAGTTAGTATTGGGAGAAGTTTTTCTGAAAAAAAAAAAATTTCTCCTACCTAATGCCGATCAAAGAGCTTTTATACTTGTGAGCGAAGATCGATTGTACGTGATCTAATGATGGTGGCCGGCTTGAACCTCTGTACGAGTGCCAACCAACCTACACGAAACGACATCGTGCGGTACCGTTTCAAGCTTTTCCGAAGTGGCTCTGTACCGTATGACGTTGTCTCGTGCAGATTCATACGATGCAGGAAGGGTATGATGTTGTCTCGTGTAGATTCAGACGATGCAGGAAGGGGTGATCGTCCTCCCGAGTTCGAGGTGACACATTTAATGCGATGCTCCATCTCGGTCTCGAGGCTCCACGTCCACATTAGCATGTTTGCTGATTGTAGCCATGGGGGTGATACCATAATATGTCCTATCACTAGTTAATAGCATGGATCACTAATAATTGGACGAAACAATTATTAATATTAAAAATATACAATTTGATGTTGGTGTATATAAAATAAGATCATATAAAGTATGAACCAAAAGCTGTACTGGCACGTCATACCACGTGCAGGCGATCGGAGCAATGTCTAAATTAATAGCATGGATCACTAATAATTGGACGAAACAATTATTAATATTAAAAATATACAATTTGATGTCGATGTATATAATATAAGATCATATAAAGCATGAACCAAAGCTGTAGTAGCACGTCATACCATGTGCCGGCGACCGGTGATAGAAAATATAATGAAAAGGAAGGAGAAGCTCGGTCAGCTTGGCAATACCAATTACTATTTACTGGTTCGAACCGAACGTTTAACGATCGAACCAAACCGATTTCTGGTTCGGTTGATATCGGAATCGATTCTAGTTTGGATCTATCAAATTAGTTCAAAATATATTAACCTGATTCGATTAATCAATTTATAATTAAATTTTAATAATATATATTTTTAAATGAATTCATTCGATTCAATTTAATCGAACCAGAGTCTTGGTTCAATCGGACCGATAAATTTCGTGAAATTACGGTTTGATCTTAGGAATTTTAGAATTTTTGAGGTATTTGGATCCGTTAGATTTGATTAATGACTTAAGATAATAAATTCGATCGAACTAATATTTTTTGAATTAAGATCGGTCTGATTTGATTCAAAATAATTAATCGAATCAAACAAAAGTCCTCTCAAATCGAAACTATCTGTGAATTATTGATGAATTCTGTTCGAACACTGTTCAGATATTATTATCAATTTATTCAATAATATCGGATCGGAAAAATCTTTCAATCGTTCAAAGTCATACCTTCACAATCACGTGGTACCACGTGACATGAGATGAGCCTTATCTAAACTATGACGTGGCACCAGATGTGACCCGAAAGATGACGAAAGCCATGAGAGTTGATTTATTTGATGTATGGTCGACGATTCTTTATGCCTGTTCATTGACAGTGAGGAAGTTCCATGGTCTGTCGGCCGAAGGAGAGGAGACAACTATGCAGGATGAAGCCGATTTCAGGGCCAACAGCAGAGAAGATAGATGGTCTTTCCGTGCGACAACAGCTTTGGTCACCGGAGGCACCAAAGGGATCGGGTATTTGTAACATCTGCTCTTCAAACTTCATCACGTGGATCACATCGCCACAGTTCACGAGTGCTAATTCATGTTAACCTCACAGGCATGCCATAGTCGAAGAGCTAGCTAGGTTTGGAGCAGCCGTCCATACCTGCTCTCGCAACGAAGCAGAGCTCAGCAGATGCTTACAAAGATGGGAAGCCATGAACCTCAAGGTCACAGGGTCCGTGTGCGACGTCTCCTCTCCGGTTGAGAGAGAGAAACTAATGGAGGATGTCAAGTCCATCTTCCATGGAAAGCTCAACATTCTGGCGAGTCGAGTCTCGTAGTTGACCTTAGAATGAGCGTAACATGGACCGTAATCGGTTTGCTGTTTGCGTAGGTCAACAACGCAGGAACGGGCTTTCAGAGACCGGTGACGGACGTGACTCCTGAGGACTTCAAGCTGCTGACGAGTACCAACTTGGACTCTGCCGTCCATTTGAGCCAGCTCGCTCATCCTCTTCTCAAGGCATCAGGAAGTGGCAACGTTGTGTTCATCTCCTCCATAACAAGCCTCGTCGGCATCGATACTCTAGCCGTCTATGCGGCAACCAAAGGTACGCACTCGATAACTTGGTTCCTCTATGAGCTCTTCAACATGCAAGAACTCATCATCTGCTGCTGTTGGCTTCTTCTTCGTCTTGTTCAGGAGCAATGAATCAGCTCACCAGGAGCCTCGCTTGTGAGTGGGCGAAGGATAACATCCGAGCAAACTGCGTTGCGCCCGGTTACATCAGGACGCCACTCATCGAGCCGGTAATGGACGCCAACTTAGCGACGTTTAGTTTCCCTGCGTATCACTGTGGCTACTAAGTAGCATATATGTGTGAGTCACAGTTATGCGAAAACGAGGAGTTTGTGGCGAAGGAGACTAATCGTATCCCTCTTGGACGTCTGGGTGAGGTCGACGACGTGGCACCGGTGGTCGCTTTCCTCTGTCTTCCTGCTTCTCGCTATGTCAATGGCCAAGTCGTGGTTATCGATGGAGGTCGAACTGTGAACGGCAACCGGTAAGCTTCCGGCCGGTAGATATAATAGCGAGTATAGTTGAAGAAATCTTATCTGCTATAATGTGTGCCGGCGATACCTTTCTAAATATTCGAAACGATGTGTAACATTAATTATATATTTCCAATGGTGTGTAAATTAATTAAGATGCTCGGAGACATTGATGGGTGCAGAAGCAGACAGTCGTGACGCTTCGCCAATCGAGATTGCCGATTGGGAATTCCAATGGCCAGAAATTAGAGCTGAGTTTTGAGATTCAACTTGCAAGGAACCTTTCGTCCCATCGAAGGCATTTTAGATTATTCAATGTCGTATCAGATTGTACTATAATTGATAATGGAAAGGGTGCTCGATGTGACCCCTATGCCCTATGATGATATGTCATTATACTTTCGAAACGAATTAGGTAACAGAGAGGAAGAATGGTAGACTTTACGATTCATTCTAACCATAAATGACTATAAACATGATGATTTTTGGACTTTGTGAAGTTGGAGGCTAATATTTTTTTTTATCAATATTTTTTCAAGGTTAATTATAAATTATCTTTTATAATTATTTTTCTCTTAGTATTTTAGTTTATGTATTTTCAAAACTTATAATGGAATTCCTATAATTACAAAAGTAAAAAATTTAGCGTCGTTTCTCCCATTGATTATGTTGATTGAAATACTACACATACGTCAAATTGAGGTATAGTCAGTATATGCATAGTAGTAAATCATTGGATATTTTCGTTAATAGGGTTAACATCTACGAGGTTAAATGTTTTACTTTCATAAATATAAAAAAATTAATTTAATTTTTAAAAATATAAAAATTGAAATACTGAAAATAATTAATTACATGAGGTAATATATAATTAGTTCGGACTATAAGCATCTTATGATAATTTTTTATCTTATAAAAATATTTGAAGAGTATTTTTTATTTAGATATCGGATTTAACGGTGATTTGTTTTTTAGTTTTTAATTTATTTAGATGTCAGTTGATTTGACGGTGATTTGTTTTTTATTACTTTGTGGAGCAACAAGGCAGAGAGAGAGAGAGAGAGAGAGAGAGAGAGAGTGGTTGGTGGAGGGAAATCCATGGGAGATGATAGAGCATTGAAGGCTTAGGTCATGGATCTCACAATCCTTTGCCCATCTCATACCGACGAAGTTTCCGAGTAAGTCATATTTATCTACAGAAATAATAATATAATTTGGAAAATGTGTGTGGACACGACTTCTATTGATCCATTCTGTATACAGTTTCTACATCTTAGCTATAAATGGATTGAAGTAGGAAGAAACAAAGAAGAAGAAGAAGAAGAAGAAGAAGAAGAGGAAAAACAATGGAGGGTGGCGACCACAAGTGCGGCGATAACCAAGCGGTGAGGAGATGGACTCTTGTAGGAACTACAGCTTTGGTCACCGGAGGCACTAAAGGAATCGGGTATCGTCATCTTTCTTCATACATTTGCTCATCTACCTCACAGCACAAACAAGTTCATACTGAAATCTGGAGTCTAATGCCTGCCGAAATTAAGGAGCTTATGTCCATCTTATTATGAGGTTTTCTCTTCCGTTCTTTTATGGTGATCAGACATGCCATAGTAGAAGAACTAGCTAGATTTGGTGCAGCCGT
Source organism: Musa acuminata AAA Group (assembly GCF_036884655.1). NCBI lineage: Eukaryota > Viridiplantae > Streptophyta > Magnoliopsida > Zingiberales > Musaceae > Musa > Musa acuminata. The sequence continues at coordinate 2,372,120 of NC_088357.1, forward strand.
CCATACCTGCTCTCGAAACGAAGCAGAGCTCAACGAGTGCTTGCAACAATGGAGAGCTTTGAACCTCAAGATCACCGGCTCCGTCTGCGACGTCTCATCTGACTTTGAGAGGGAGAAACTGATGCAGACTGTGAACTCCGTCTTCCATGGAAAGCTCCATATCTTGGTGAGATTGTCGGCCGACTTAAGCGTCAGCATTTAATCCATCCGAAGAAGATGATGACGCATCTACGCTTCTTCCTCGTCCTCGCTGATGCTCGTGGTGTAGGTAAACAATGCCGGGACGTTGATTTGTAAACCGGTGGTGGAGCATACCCCAGAGGACTACAGACGTATCATTAGCACCAACTTGGACTCTGCCTTCCATCTGAGCCAGCTTGCCCATCCTCTTCTAAAGGCGTCAGGAAGAGGCTGCATCGTCAACATCTCCTCCATCTCTGGCTTCGTCGCCATCGATTCTGCATCCGTCTATGCAGCAACTAAAGGTTACATGTCACAGACACAACCGTCTCGCATCACGAATCTAATAGTACTTCTTCGTCTTCTTCTTTCTTCAGGAGCACTGAACCAGCTGACGAGGAGCCTTGCTTGCGAGTGGGCAAAGGACAACATTCGAGCTAACTGCGTCGCTCCCGCGTACATCAGAACTCCACTCATTCAGACCGTAATGGTTCTATCTGTTCTCCCTCCTGAATAGGAATCATCAAAACCTCGTGAACTCTTCTTCCTCCTCCTCGTACTACATGGCTGTATGACGCACCAGTGTTTACAATCTCAACAGCTATCCGAAGACGAAGAGTTCGTAGCGAGGGAGGCTCGTCGCGTTCCTCTGGGGCGGCTGGGTGAGCCAGAAGAGGTGGCGGCCGTGGTGGCTTTCCTCTGCCTCCCCGCTGCCGACTACGTCGATGGCCAAGTCATCATCGTGGATGGAGGTCGGACTGTGAACGGCAACAATTGAAGTCTCCATTACCACACGATTGCTGCCATCTATGCTGTTCCGAGAAGCAATACCATCGACATAGTTGTGCTTGGTGTGGTCGTAATAGGTAATGCAATTCCCGTTCTAAATAAGATAGCCATCTAAATAATCTTTCTCGGTACAATAAAGCTATTTGCTGACCATTTGGGTACTCAAATTAGTTCGATCATGGCAATAACAAATGCAGTTCCCAATAGATTCCTTTGATATGTTGCCAAGCAATCACAGAGTGAACATATCCCCCAGCTGGGCTACCAACACTGCCCAAACAGATATATGCAATCAGTGAGACTTGAAACTGAATTATCAGCACATAACGATATACAATGAATGATTATATGTGGGGGAATAAAAAAGGACAAGTGAGCATTTCGTATAAAAGGCTCATATTTTTGACTACTTACGGAGAGACTATAGTTTGTTAAAATACGCAGAATACCTTTATATAAAAATATTTATTTTCTCAACAAAAAATCGGCCAATTAAATCGAATAGGACCGATCACAGTAAATTTTTTAATTAGTAGCCAAAATAAGGATTATAGTTTTATTTTTGTTACTGAATCAAAAATACTATACCTAATTTATTAAAATAAAATATTTATAACTTCATAAAAAAATACTATGAATATTTAGAAAAGATAGAAACTTTATTATGATAAATATAAAAACATTGGATACTATCTTGGAGAAGCTCAAAGTAGGTTTTGCCTGTAAATCACCCAAAAAAAAAAAAAAAAAAAGTAAAATAAAAACGAAAATACTAGTTTGACACAATTGGAGCTTTTGGGTTGGAAGTCATAATGACAACCACAAACAAATCAGAATTGCTACAGCATTGAGATTGGCATGAATGAGTCAAGCATCTTCGTTTCGTTTTTAATGCAATGTAAAGCAAAAATAGTTATAAAACAACAAAAAAATAGATGAGGAAAAAGAATAGCAACAACAGGTAAAGGAAGAGGGAGCCTAACCTTAAAAATTAAGTAGACCTTGATACTAGAAAGAATTTGTTACAAAGGAGATAATTTTATCGAGATAATATATATTTATAGGAGGAAGAGATTTTATTTAAATCATATATTTAGATTATGCATTTAAATCATATCCTCAAATTATAGATTAATTAAGAATTAATATATATATATAATAATAATAAAAATTATCATTTCATGTTTACCTATATCATGATCTTCTTCTACGTAAGAGTAAAACTAACAAGAGGGAGTGGATTGTGAAGTTAATCCACATGGGAGATTATAGAGCATTGAGGGCTAAGTTACTGATGCCACAATCTTTTGTCCATCTCATACCGTACCAACGAAGATTCGGAGTCAGTCATATTTATCTACAGAAATTACAATGTAATTTGGAAAATGCGTGTGGCACCACTGCAACTATTGACCCAATCTGCGTACTATTTCCACACTCACAAATCGAGAGGACTGAGATCTGGATTGAAGTAGGAGAAAGAAGGAGGAGGAAAACAATGGAGGATGGAGACAAGAAGTGCGGAGATAACCAAGCGGTGGGGAGATGGACTCTTGTAGGAACGACAGCTTTGGTCGCCGGAGGCACTAAAGGAATGGGGTATCGTCATCTTTCTTCATACATCTACTCATCTACTTCACAGCACAGACAAGTTCATACAGAAATCTAAGGTCTAATGCCTGCCGAATTGAAGTAGCTTATGTCCATGTCTATTATGAGATTCTTTTCTCACTTCTTTTATGGTGATCAGACATGCCATACTCGAAGAGCTAGCTAGGTTTGGAGCAGCAGTCCATACCTGCTCTCGGAACGAAGCAGAGCTCAGCAGATGCTTGCAGCAGTGGAGAGCTTCGAACCTCAAGGTCACAGGGTCCGCGTGCGACGTCTCCTCTCCAGTTGAGAGAGAGAAACTAATGGAGAATGTCAAGTCCATCTTCCATGGAAAGCTCAACATTTTGGCGAGTCGAGTCGAGTCTCGTAGTTGACCTTAGAATGAGCGTAACGTGGACAGTAATCGGTTTGCTGTTTGCGTAGGTCAACAACGCAGGAACGGGCTTTCAGAGACGGGTGACGGACGTGACTCTTACAAGCTGCTGATGAGTACCAACTTGGACTCTGCCGTCCATTTGAGCCAGCTCGCTCATCCTCTTCTCAAGGCATCAGGAAGTGGCAACATTGTGTTCATCTCCTCCATAACAAGCCTCATCGGCATGGATACTATAGCCGTCTATGCAGCAACCAAAGGTACGCACTCGGTAACTTGGTTCCTCTATGAGCTCTTCAACATGCAAGCGCTCATCATCTGCTGCTGTTGGCTTCTTCTTCGTCTTGTTCAGCAATGAATCAGCTCACCAGGAGCCTCGCTGTTGGGTCCAGCCCATAGGTGGGCTTGGACCGATTGATTTGGGCATTGAGCCCAAATCCGATGTATTTAAGAAAAAGGAAAAAAATGAGGTGCGCGACGTGAGTAGGGTAGCGAACGTGTTCACGAGCCGAGAAAAGGAAGAGAGAGAGAAAATTAAGATCGTGAAGAATCTTGTTACAATCTTAATACTATCGATATACTGTTTATTCTCTTTAAGATGCTTTTTTGCTATACCTATTTGGTATGATCTAAAATTTTTCTTTCATAAAATTCAAATAATGATGATATATTATTATTGAGCCAAAATATATGATCTTGGTGTTATTATGATCCTCTGATTATTATGAAGAAGAGTTATTATAAACATGATGATAATAGATATTTGAATTGGATTACGGTCTCATGATTTTTCTCGTATTTGATTTTTTTACATAAAAAATTTGATGTCTCATTTTATGATTAATTTATTTTTCTACCGTTTATGCTGCTCTAGTTAATATTTGCTTTTGATAACAAGTTAGTATTTTGATGAGGAACTCATTTTGACACACAAATAGCGAAAAAATCATTCCACCATAATAGTTTTTCTCAATAAGTGGTATCAGAACTTATGGTTATTTAGTGCCAGTTTTTTTGTGTGATTGAAATGGAGGAGTCAGATGATATGATTAAATTGAATTCATAAAATTATTCCACCTGGAGGGGTATGTCAGAAGATTTACTCTATTGCAAAGATTTGTATAAGGATATTAAAGTTTAAAACAAATATTCTATTATATAAGACAAGGAATGAGAGGTTCAAGATAGAAAAGTTTTTGCCTATATTAAAAGATGAATTGATATAAATTTATATGAGCATATTTCTGATGAAACCAAAGCTGATGTTATTTAGCAATATTAGAAAATCTCTTTGCAAAAAAGATAGTAGGAAACATAATTCTCTCATCAAAAGACTTATCAATTTGAAGAATAAAGATGGTTGTAATGAGCACATAAGCCTATTTCAGAGTCTTGCAAATAAGTTGGTTGCTATGAAAATGAATATAAATGAGATGTAAATATTTTTAGTTCTCAGCTCTTTACTGAAAAATTGAGAAATATATTTGGCGATAATTTGTAACTCCATACGAGAGGGGACTCTAACTATAGATATGGTTAAAGACAGTTTGCTAAATGAAAATGCTAGAAGGAAAGAGCAGGGAGAATCTTTTTTTGGTGCACTTGTTATTGAAAAATAAGAAAGACGTGGAAGAAGTCATAGTAGAAATCCACACGGTTATAGAGGAAGATCCAAGTTTAAAAAAGATATTAAGTATTTCCACTACAACATACTAGGTTACATGAAGAAAGAGCATAGGTTTTGGAAGCAAGAACAAAATGAAAGAAAGAAAAATAAGAAAATGACTAATATAGTTGCTATTCAAAGTGATATCATTATTATTTATAATGACAGATGTGCTAGTCTTGTAGTTAAGGACAGTAATTGGGTAATTGACTCTGGTACTTTATTTCATGTTGTTTCTTATAGTAATTTTTTCATATATTGCTTATGATTTTGGCAATGTAAGAATAGAAAATAGTGGTACGTCTAAGATCGTGGGTATTGGAGATATTTGCTTACAGACCAGTATTTGGAGCAAATTGATACTCAAAAATATCGGACATAGTTCGAATATTCGTCTTAACTTGATACCTATATGCAGACTTGATGATGAGAGATTTTTACATTATTTTGTGAAAGTAAATGGAGGCTCACTAAAGGTTCTCTAATTATTGCGAGATGAAAGAAGCTAAACTCTTTTTATGTCATGGAAGCTAAGTTATACAAAGTAGAGATAAATGTAATTCAAAATGGTGAAAGCATAGATCTTTAGTATAAGAGGATTGGTCATATCAGTGAGAAGGGACTTCAAACTCTTACTAGAAAGCGATTCTTATTGGAGTTGTAACGTACTTCTCTTAAATCTTGTGATCATTGTTTTAGTAGAAAAACACATAGAGTTGCCTTTCATACTTATCCACTATCTAAAAGATAAAATATTATTGATTTGATTCACATTGATATCTATACTATGTAAACTAGAATTCTTGATTGTGCTTTTTATTTTGTTACTTTTATTGATGATCATTCTAGAAAAGTTTGAGCTTTTGTTTTAAAATCTAAAGACTAGGTACTTAATATTTTCAAAGAGTTTCATGTTAGTATTGAAAGAGAAATTGGTAGAAAGTTAAAATATGTTCGAGCAGATAATAGTGGTGAGTATAGGGGTCATTTTGAGAATTATTGTAGTTTCTATGATATCAGGTCTAAAACTCCTTAGCAAAATGGTGTGGCAAAAAGGATGAACAGAACAATTGAAGAAAAGATTAGGTATATACTTTCCCATGTCAAGTTACCTAAGTCATTTTGAGGAGAGGCTATAAGAACTACAGTTGACTTGATAAATCTTTCTCCATCAGTTCTTTTGAAAAATGATGTTCTAGAGAGAGTATGAAAAGAAAAAGATATATCTTATGATCATTTGAGAGTCTTTGGGTACAAAGTATTTATTTATATTCTCAAAGATGAAATGTCCAAGCTTGATAATAAAATAAAAGCATGTACTTTCTTGGAATATTGTTATGAAGAGTTTGGATATAATTTGGATATGAGATTTAGTAAATAAGAAGTTTATTAGAAGCAGAGATGTTGTATTTTTTAAATACCAATTGATTATGGTGATAATATTGAGAAGACAAAAATCTTTGTTTATATTCCTTGGAGTTTAGGTCCAATCTCTCAACCTGTAGTTCATGATGATCATGGGGGAGATAAATAAGAAGATTGTGGTGAGAATATCAGTAATGATACTCCTACAATTGATGATATCGAATCAACTAAATAAGCATCTCCACCACCAGTTGAAATTTCATTAAGAAGATCCACAAGAGAGCGACGACCATCTACTGGATATTATCCACATGAGTATAATATGCTTACTGATGGGAGAGAGTCAGAAACTTATCAAAAAGTTATTTTACATGAATACAAGAATGAGTAGACTAAAACTATGCAAAAAGAGATGAGATCTTTACTTGAGAACCACATCTATGACTTAGTAAAGTTGCCTAAAGGGAAGAAAATTCTCAAGAATAAATGTGTTTACAAATTGAAGACTGAAAATAATAGCTCACAACAAAGATATAAGGCATGACTAGTTATGAAATGATTCAATCAGAAGAAATGTATTGACTTTGAAGAAATGTTTTTTCCTAAAAATATCTTCTATCCGAGTTATTCTTGGTTTGGCTGCCCGCTTGAATTTAGAATTTGAGCAACTTGATGTGAAAATTATATTTCTTCATAGTGACTTAGAAGAAAAAATTTACACAGAACAACTAGAATGTTTCAAAGTCAAAGGAAAAGAAAATCTAATATGTAATCTTACGAAAAGCTTATATGGATTTAAACAAGCACCCAAACAATGGTACAAGAAGTTTGATTCATTTATGATGAGCCAAGGGTACAATAGAACCATATCTAATCATTGTGTATTTACAAAGAAGTTTTCAGATGATGATTTCATTATTCACCTACTATATATTAATGATATGCTGATTATTAGTCATGATGCTTGTAAAATTGATAAACTTAAAAAAGAGTTAAATAAGTCTTTTGCCATGAAAGACTTAAGATCGGTAAAACAAATACTTGACATAAAGATTCTTCGTGATAGGAATAAATAAAAGATTTGACTATCTTAGGAGACCTACAATGAAAAGGTTCTTGAAAGATTCAACATGAGTAAAGCCAAAGCAGTTTATCCTCCACTTGTAGGTTATTTCAAGTTTAGTTTGGAATAATATCCTACAAGTAAGAAAGAAAAAGAAATGTCTAGAATGCCTTGCTCATCTATAATAGGTAGTTTGATATATATTATGGTTTTTACTAGGCTAGATATAGCTCATACAATTGGAGTTATCAACCGATTTCTCTCTAATCCTAATAAAGAACATTGAGCAGTAATGAAATGAATATTAAGATATTTGATAGGTACTTCTAGGTTGTGTGTATGTTTTGGTAGTGATGAACCTGTGCTTAAGGGGTATATAGATGCAGACATGACATTTGATACTGATTCCAGGAAATTCATTTCGAGGTTCTTGATAACGTTTGCAGGGGGAACAATCTCTTGGTAGTCTAAGTTATAGAATTATGTTGCACTATCAACCACATAAGCATAATATATATCAATTATTGAAGCATGCAGGGAAGCTTTACGGATAAAAAAGTTTCTACATGAATTAGACTTGAAACAAAAAGGATATATTGTTTATTGTGATAATCAAAGTGTCATTTACCTCTCTAAGAATTCAACATACTATTCTAGATCCAAACATATTGATGTAAGATATTACTAGATTCGTGATGTGATTGAGATTAAAGAATTACACTTAGAAAATATGTATACTTATAAGAATAGATCAGACATGTTGATAAAGTCTTTTCCAAGGAGAAGCTTGAAGCATATAGGCGTAAAGCGAGCTTAGTACAATCTACCATATGAGTTGGAGAGGAAGAATTGTTGGGTCCAACCCATAGGTGGGCTTGGATCAATTGATTTTAGCATTGAGCCCAAATATAATGTATTAAAAAAAAGAAAAATAAAATTAAAGTGGCGTGTGTGTGCATGTAGTGAATAGAGAGAAAGAGAACAAAAGAGCAAAAGGAGAGAGAGAAAGTTAAGATTGATAATGTTAAACTTTATTGGTTTTTACTCAAATTTTATGTGAAAAATTTTTACAATAAGTTTTACAATCTTAACGGTACTAATATGCAGTTTATTCTCTCTAACATACATTTTTATTATACCCATTTGATGAGATCTAAAATTTTTTCTTTTATAAAATCCATATATGGTTATGATGATATGTTATTGTTGAGTCAAGATATATATTTTTAAAATTATTATGATACTCTGATTATTCTGAAGAAAATTTATTATAAATTTATTATTATTATCGATAATAGTAGAAGTTTAAAGTGGATTACATTCCGTGATTTTTCTCATATTGAGTTTTTCACGTAAAAAATTTGGTATCTTACTTTATGATTGATTCATTGTTTTACTGTTTATATTGTTCTTGTTAATATTTATTTTTAATAATAAATTAATATTTTGATAAAAAATCTATTTTAATATATAAATAGAAAAAAAAATTATTCGACTATAATAATTTTTCCTAACACTCGTTTGTGAGTGGACGAAGGATAACATCCAAGCAAACTGAGTTGCACCCGGTCACATCGTAACGCCACTCACTGAGCCGGTAATGGACACTCAACTTAGCGACGTTTAGTTTCCGTGCGTATCACGGTACTAAGTAGCATATATATGCGTATCACGGTCACATCGTAACCCTCTTGGACGTCTGGGTGAGGCCGACGACTTAGCACCGGTGGTCGCTTTCCTCTGTCTTCCTCTACGTCAATGGCCAAGTCGTGGTTGTCGATGGAGGTCGAACCGTGAACGGCACCGCATAAGCTTCCGATCGGTCGATATCGATCACCGTGGCGAGTTATATTATAGACTGTGTGTGCTGCGATTTCTTTCTAATGAATACGTGGTCTGAATATTCGCAACGTTGTGTAAAATAATTAAGATGCTCGCGTACACAATGATGCGTGCACAAGCAGACAATGGTGAACGTACCCACCCATTTAGTCGCGATTGCCGATTGGGAATTCCAATGGCCAGAAATTAGAGCTGAGTTTTGAGATTCAACTTGCACAGGGAACCTTTGGTCCCATCCGAGGCATTTTAGAATGCTCAATGTGGTATCAGATTGTGGGAAGGGTGTTCCGTGTGATTCCTATGATTGATAAGCCATCCATCGTACTTTCGAAACCAATTAAATAACAAAGAGGAAGAGTGGATAGATTTACAAGACTATTATTCATTTCCACTCATAAATATGACTATAAGAGCTAATTATAAAATATTTCTGTAATTAATTACTTTTAATATATTATTTTTTATATTTTTAAAAATTACATTGGTAAATCGAAATGAGACCATGGTAAATTTTACGATATTTTGACGACGTGAATAGAAACGAGATTAAATATTTTTCTTTTATAAATATTATAAATATAAAGATGTAAATATTAAATGTAGTTAACTATAGAAGATAATTTTTTACGTTGTGAAATGTAAATATTTGAGAGAATATTTTTTTTATTTAGATATCAGAACACTTCGGGGTGAATATTTTATGGAGCCACGAGCCAAAGAGAAGAGACCAAAAAAAAAATCACATGCGAGATGATAGAGGATTGAAGGCTAAGTACAGTTGGCACAATCCTTCGTCCATCTCATACCAACGAAGTTTCCGAGTAAGTCATATTTATCTACAGAAATTATAATATAATTTGGAAAATGTGTGTGGACACGACTTCTATTGATCCAATGTGCATACAGTTTCCACATCTTAGCTATAAATGGACTGAAGTAGGAAGAAACAAAGAAGAAGAAGAAGAAGAAGAAGAAGGAAAACAATGGAGGGTGGCGACCAGAAGTGCGACGATAACCAAGCGGTGGGGAGATGGACTCTTGTAGGAACAACAGCTTTGGTCACCGGAGGCACTAAAGGAATCGGGTATCGTCATCTTTCTTCATACATTTGCTAATCTACTTCACAGCACAAACAAGTTCATACTGAAATCTGGGGTCTAATGCCTGCCGAAATTAAGGAGCTTATGTCCAGCTTATTATGACGTTTTCTCTTACGTTCTTTTATGGTGATCAGACATGCCATAGTAGAAGAACTAGCTAGATTTGGTGCAGCCGTCCATACCTGCTCTCGAAACGAAGCGGAGCTCAACGAGTGCTTGCAACAATGGAGAGCTTTGAACCTCAAGATCACCGGCTCCATCTGCGACGTCTCATCTGACGTCGAGAGGGAGAAACTGATGCAGACTGTGAACTCCGTCTTCCATGGAAAGCTCCATATCTTGGTGAGATTGTCGGCTGTCTTAAGCGTTAGCATTTAATCCATCCGAAGAAGATGATAACGCATCTACGCTTCTTCCCCGTCCTCGCTGATGCTCGTGGTGTAGGTAAACAATGCCGGGACGGTGATTTGGAAACCGGTGGTGGAGCAGACCCCAGAGGACTACAGACGTATCATTAGCACCAACTTGGACTCTGCCTTCCATCTGAGCCAGCTTGCCCATCCTCTTCTCAAGGCGTCAGGAAGAGGCTGCATCGTCAACATCTCCTCCATCGCTGGCTTCGTCGCCATCGATTCTGCATCCGTCTATGCAGCAACTAAAGGTTACATGTCACAGACACAACCGTCTCGCATCACGAATCTAATAGTACTTCTTCGTCTTCTTCTTTCTTCAGGAGCACTGAACCAGCTGACGAGGAGCCTTGCTTGCGAGTGGGCAAAGGACAACATTCGAGTTAACTGCGTCGCTCCCGCGTACATCAGAACTCCACTCATTCAGACCGTAATGGTTCTATCTGTTCTCCCTCCTGAATAGGAATCATCAAAACCTCGTGAACTCTTCTTCCTCCTCCTCGTACTGCATGGCTGTGTGACGCACCAGTGTTTACAATCTCAACAGCTATCCGAAGACGAAGAGTTCGTAGCGAGGGAGGCTCGTCGCGTTCCTCTGGGGCGGCTGGGTGAGCCAGAAGAGGTGGCGGCCGTGGTGGCTTTCCTCTGCCTCCCCGCTTCCGGCTACGTCGATGGCCAAGTCATCATCGTGGATGGAGGTCGGACTGTGAACGGCAACAATTGAAGTCTCCATCACGACACTATTGCCACCATCCATGTTGTTCCGAGAAGTACTACCATCAATATAGCTACTTAGCGTGACGTCCACGTGACGAGACAATATAGTTGTGCCTGGTGTGGTTGTAATAGGTAATAGAATCCTTCTCCGAATAAGATCGCCATCTAAGAGTCATTCTCGGTACAATCGAAATAATCTTTCTCGGTACAATAAAGCTATTTGCTGACCATTTGGGTACTCAAATTAGTTCGATCATGGCAATAACAAATGCAGTTCCCAATAGTTTCCTTGATATGTTGCCAAGCAAGCACAGAGCAAAAATATCCTAGCTAGGCTACCAACAGTGCCCAAACGGGAGTAACAACACTCTTACGACATGAAACAACAACTCCAAGTGATGGATGCTACCAGGTAATTAAGCTGGTGGGTGGTGGATATACCCTCTTTACAGCTTCTTGCTGCTTTCTTCCTCTTCCTCCAGAGCCTTTAGCTTCCGATAACCTTTATCGGTGCCGAACAACCTGACGCATCATGATCAACAATGGCTTTTACAATGAGAGCATCAAAATATGTATGTGTTCGTTTCAAAATTTTCCAATTTTATTTTGACTTCTGAGTTGTGTGGAATATGCATGAAGGGCTTGCAAAGATAAGAATTAGATCGGTTTCAATAAAACATATCCATCATCTTGTTAGAAGATAACATGAAGTTGAACCAACCAGTAAATAATAATACCCAATGTAATATGTAAAAGATGAAATTTGAGACAAAATAAAATATGCATGCATGCGGATTACATTCTTATTAAGGCAGATTGATCTTATAAGGGAATTTGACTATGGGGCATACAACCATAGTGGCTTGTGAGTTATTTGTGGTGACATATTCATGATAACTCAAATCGATTCACTAACTAGTTAATTTATGAATCACTACTCAGAAAATTAAGAAAAGATAAAGACGAACAAGGATACACACCAGTCCATGTAGACAAAGGTCGATGAGTAGTTCCCTGACTTCGTATAAAGCACGCGATGGTGGTAGTCATGGAAATGAGCACTGCAGGAAACAACCAGATTTCAATTAATAGACACCAACTAAACAAAAATGCGTCAACAAAAGAACACACAACTAAGTATACTGTCACAACGCACCCTCCATAGAGAGGCAAAAAATTTGAGGGGCTCCAAGGGAAATCATATCCACTATGAGCATCAACCGTCTCCAAGACCCTCAGTATCACCCACAACCATAAGGTGAACAGGTGAGGGCCAGTGAGAGCTGGACCGACCACCGTAGCAAAGCCTAGGAATAATATCTCGGCAGGATGGGCATACTCAGAAGTCAATCCGAAAGGCGTAGCATATCTTCATGAACTCACTACGTTAGAGGATAATGGAACTAACAATAGTTTACAGTCATGCAATCTTTGGCACTTACTCATGGTGAACACTATGGACATGCTTGTAGAGCCATTTCGTGTGCAGTAACCTGTGGCCCCAATAGAACACAAAATCTTCCAAGATGAAGTAGAAGATTATTTGAGATAGGACAACAGACCTACAGAAACAGAAGTTAATCAATAGAGTCAATGAACCATCCGAATTACATTCGAAGGGACCACTAAATACCAGTGTGGCAATGGCTGACTGCTTCTCAAGCCCATCCACCTGAAGATGGGATAGGAGACGAGCATCACTGGTAGGTTCACACATACATGATACAGGATTAGCCGAACAATGCATTTCTCTTGAGCTTCTGCAGTGTTACTCTTTTTCTGCAATGTAACATATATTGATCATTACGATATATCAAGTAATGAACATCGATACAACAAGCAACTGCTAAAGAAATATTTAACGTAATGGATCGAGCAAGCAGTTAAAGATTGTTACTATGTTGATGGCCATATGAAAATCTCTAGCTGAACTCACATGCTAAAGAAAATCTCTAGTTAAAAATTGCTAGTATGTTGATTGGCCTAAGAAGAAATATGAGTACAACTATGAGACAAAGCAAAAGAAGCCATGAGTAGTGCAGAAAACTATGGAATAGCAAGCAGGCAAACCTGAATCTTGTATTCACTGAAAAGCCCTGACCTCTCGAAGTATATAGATGGAAGTCCAGACAAGAAAAACACACTCTCATGTATCAAGAACGTGCCAATGGTAGCCAATTGAAATTCACTGAAATGTGTGATTAGGTACTGCAGAGCACAATGAGCAACATTAGTAAATTACCTTAGATAAATGTGAAGAAAAACTTCAAAAAATTCGGGAATCCATGCTTGAATGTAAAACATAATATTTATTTGTAGAACATAATATGTCGATATTAATGTCTTGCAAGCATCTCAAAGAAAACATGGAAGGAGTCCAATATTCTTGTCCTAAGCATGCTTTGTATTTAGATGTCAGGTTGGTAGCATCAATCTGTTTTAAGAAACTTGATTTAGTCAAGCCCGCTATCATTTTTTTTTACTTACAGACATTAGTGTCAGTATGTAATTTATCAGATTAATTTCTATTTTGGTTCATAAAGTTACTCTTTAGATTGCATTATTGATCAGGTACCTCTAATTCTCGATCTAATTACTTGTGGTTAATGCAGATCGAACTTTCAAAACAATTTTCATTTAACCTCTTGCGAACACCAGTGACAAGTTCATTAATGGTTTACAAAAAGTTAATGAAATGTGCATATAAGCTAAGCTAAGCACACAAAAAAAAGTGAACAAAGTAAATATTCCAGAATAATTATGATGCATAATATATATCAAAGAAAATACAGCAGCAGAAACATAGGACGGCCACATTAGGCACTGGATATCATATAATAAAATTAAAACAACTATAGTCGTTCTGCAGAATCCGAGCTCTAATGACTAGTTCGGTTCTTCAGAAAGAGAAAGAAAATGAGTAACTCAGTTCCTCTGAAACTTTGTTGAAGATCCGATACTTGGGAAGTAAATCTAAGTTAAACGGCAATCTGATGGCAAATGACACTATCGGAGGAGTAAAAACACAGGAAAGTCCTTCGCTTTCTCCAAGATCGCACTTGGTAGTCAAAATGGGGACGGCCACAGCCGGTAAATCCAAGAACAGGGCAAGAAATGATTTCTTGAGGGGATCATCAGAAATGAGTCATCCAAGAAATGGATTACCGAGTCGACGTTGGTATAGAGTGGAGTATGACCGGAGAGAGAAGGAAGAGAAGTTTACCTGCCAAACGGATTCGAGCAGCGGCGCCATGGATTGCGGTAGCGGCGATTTCCTGGGCAAGAAGAGGGCGTGTAGCACCGTAGCGGCAGCAGCAGTGGGCAGTACTAAATAGAGGGTGGTAGGTACACACACTAGAATCCTCCAGTGTAGTGCACGCCTCTTATATATATATATATATATATATATATATATATATATATATATATATATATATATATATATATATATATATTAAAAGCAAGTTGTTAAATGAAACCTAATGTCGGCGGAAATCTTTTGGTACAGACTCAAATGGGGAAAATTAGATTTTGGATCCGCCATTACGTGCATTATTTACCCGTTTATTATCGTAGTCTCAATTATAAAATGAATCCAACTGATACAAGTAGAGGATATATGAACAGTCTGGCAAACCTTTTCCGACGTCATCTTTTTTCTCTCTTGTGGGACAATAATTGCAATCACATACTGCTCTCCGGTCAGATCGGCTTTCTTTCCACATCCTCGAAATAACTCTCTCTTACCTTTTTCTTTTCACGGTTATGAAGTATTGTTCTAATCCTAAAGCTCATAAATATGGTGTGTTACAAACGGCCTACGTTGTGTCGAACGTGCCATACCTACCACCTCTGACGTGGTGGTAGGTTGCGGTTTTCCCAATGTATATAATTTCTTATGTCAAGCTGTTTTTTCTCGTCAGAAACCATTTAACTATGCCAACGCAGTACTCAGATGTAAAAGAGTTGGATTCAGAGCAAGAGAAATGCCACCGCACATGTGCAGGTCGAGATGGGCCGGGAAATCAATTCTGCTGCACTCAAATGGAAGCACAACTCGAAGATCTGTACTGCGTTTTAGCCGTTTCTGCTGACACAAATCATGACAATTAAGATATTCAAGAGGTTAATGCACTGTTGCATAATTAATAATCGATGAATCTGAATCCATGCGTACGTCTCTTATACATCATTTAATGTAATAAATTTTTTTCTTAATTTTAAAAAATCAATGGTTTTTATACCCATCACTCATTTTCGGAGGACCACATGCACATGCATATTACAGGTTTTTGTGACCACCATGTACTATTACTGGTTTTTATGCACACAATGGACCATTACAGGTTTTGTTGCCAGCATCCAGAAAAATGAAGACAGGATACCAGAACCGAGAGTTTCTATGATATAACATGAATCGTGACAACTCAACAATGGGCAACATATTGTTCTACCCCAGAGAGAGAGAGAAATAGGTACTAGAACAATGAAATTATTTAAGATCATCACAGATAATTTCTACCAGTATCAAATAAGGGAAAGTTTACCAATGGAAGTTTTCAAACTTCTGATATTTATGATCTGGACAACAAGTAAAACATAGTCAATAGAGTCTGACCATTATTCAAGCGGTAAACTTAAGAAAGTCCAGGTTTTGTAGAAACATAGAAACAACAGAAGAGCACTTCTGAAACAAACAATTCGTTTTACGTGACTACAAATTCACCTATGCGACGATCAAGACCATGCTTTCCATACATCATAAAGAACTAGACTGGTCAGGCCTTCTTACCGATCCCATGAGACATGTTGTAGATCCCACGTCCCTGTTCATTAAATACAACATAGTTAGTTGCAATGACAATAAACAACGAAAAAGAAAATATTATACAAGTTAAAAATGAGAGCCACGGACGATGAGTGCCAAGCTAGAGACTGTCAGTGCAAGGGGGATAGCAACAGATGTTATTTTATCGAAACGTCCTTTCAAGTATGTATGCTTATGAACATGCTGAAAATACTGCTGATGCTTCAGAAGCCTTTCCCGGGACACAAAAGGTGGTTCTGTCATCCTGAAAAACCAGAAGAAAATATAATTGAATCAAAATTTAGATTTTAATTGTTTGGTATAATCTGATCATGTAGATTGTGTAAATCCTATGACAAGTAGATAGGCATTCGTTATTATAAATGGATGAAGATAAGTAAGATTCTGCTTCACTATTGTAACTAGCAATTCCTCACAAATTTAATGTTGATGAAAAGTTAGTTTGACAAACAGTGGATAAGTGTTGAACATATATCAGATGCTGAGTAACTGGCATAAATACACAATAAAATTTATCACATGATGCTCAATAAAAACATATTGTTGACCTACATCCAAGCCTCCAAGTTGACTTGTTTTTAAATTCTTCAAACTACTGTATGTGCATCCTTACCAACAGCTTCTTCATGTATGAAAGTTAGATACATGTCTCATTAAAGTGGATATTTATCAGAAGTAATCTCCTAAAGTGTAAGCTAATTCTTAAGTACATAAATCATAATCCAAGGAAATGATGGGGTGGAAGAGATAAGCAGTAGAAACCCTAACTAAAAGAGTAGAGGAATCGGCAAAATTCCCTTGCAGTTAGACAAAGACGATTGGATATTACAGACCATTATTTTGTTTTCTTATATACAAATCCGAGTGTACGATTTGATTGAAGCAAGCATTTAAAAACCAAATGAAATTTTCATTATCCAGGGACTACATTGTCATTTATGCTTAAAATAGAAAACTAAAATGAAGGCTAGCTTAGTCAGTGTAGCAGAAGAGAGGTCATAACCCTAGTGCCCCAAAATAATGCACATATAAGAAATGATGCTCATGAATGTCTACATATGACAGCATATTGAATCCATCATGGTGATGGAACCGAATTCGAAGATGAATCATGACAAAACACCCTACATAGGTTTAAGAATAATTACTCATAGATCTCCTATTAACTACCTATTCCTTTAATCTTAGACGGGAAAAAAAAACGATTCATTCGGCTATTTGGCTCTTCTGGTAAAACATTACTCCCAATCAAATTTTGACAATCGGTCCGCTTTTGCATGAGGTTAGGTTGCAATCAGTGTGAAGCATATGCCAATTACGTCTTGCAGGTTTCAGCACTCTCCATTATCTTCATCTTCCCAAAAGATGCCTAAATTTTCAAAACGAAGCATCGAAAACCTCCAGATCTATGTTGAAAGGCATTTGGATGGAGAGAACCAAGATGGTTTTCTCAACCAACAAGGGTTAGGTATCCTCCAGAATACTACGGCATCTCGTATCGGATTGTGATGTTTTGCCAACAAACCTACATCAAAATAATCATACAGTGGAGGAAATATAAAACCTAATTTCGTGCATCTTTTTTTTTTATTCTTTTCATTATTATTTTCCACGATCAAACCTTGGAAAACGAAAAAGGATTCTCCCATATCAAACGATCAACAGATAAATACACATATAACCCAAGCAATGAAAGCAAGATAGTCTCGATCACATCGGCATGATAAGAAAAATAAACCAGGCTGCCACAGGAGGGAAATAAAAACGATCGATCAAACAATCGGGCAAGATCGGTCTACCACTGACTGGAGCCCGAGGCGTTGGAGAAAGAGAAAGGTTTACCTGTAAATCCAAGGATGCAACGATAAGATCGAAAAGGGGCGTCGGCCAGCAGCAGGAGTTCGGTCAAGGGCTTTGCTCGGCTGGATCGGTCATCCCATCATCTGATATATTACAGAAACACATCATCTGGACCATTCATTTATGAAGAACTCATCCTAGCCGTCCACAAACCCGACCGCTTGCTCCCACAGGCTACCTTCATCTACCCCATTATTCGGGACCCAACATTGGCTTAAGACACTTAATGGCCTAATTAAGGCCTGATTTGAGCCTAACTCAAATCTGACCCATACAGGAAGGGTAATTAAATCCCCATACGAATGCCAAATAGTTAACTGCCGTTGTTAACAACCACGCGTCGCAGTCTACTGCGGCCAAAACGGCTACGAGGGAGGCTTGAGAGAAGCCTGTGCCACCGGCAACTACAAGGACGTCCTCAGAGCCTTCTTCAACCAGTTCGGCGGCAGCCAAGATCCGCAGCTGAACCTCGCCGGCCATTGTGATCCCAACACCAACGACTGCACTTTCCTAAGCAACGACATCATCTCGTGCCAGAGGGATTACAATGTCAAGGTGATGCTCTCCCTGGGCGGCGCCATCGGCAACTACCGCCTGGTGTCCGAGGAGGAAGCCTGGGAGGTCGCCCACTACATCTGGAACAATTTCTTGGGTGGCTCTTCCTCCATGAAAGGCAGTTCAGACCACCATGTGGAACAATTTTCACACACGCAGTTCGTACCACCATGAAAGGCCTCACTAGCATAGACAAGCTGGAGGACAGACGATCCGAGCACACATAGTTCTTAACCTCGGAACTGTAGCCGTAGAGAACGTTGTGGTATCTATTCCACAGCATAATTCCTCCATACTTTTCTGACCTCTTCACGACGGGAAGAACTTGAGTAATGAGCTCGGCGGGTCTAACGAAGCCACCTCCAGCTGCCTGATGAGAAGCAGGGACTCCGAGGAACACCTTGCTTACGTTCATGGAAGTCCATCGGTTCCATATCTGTTCAAAGGTGGCAACGTTGCCGGAGTACCGGCAGTAGTTGTAGAATTGCACCCACAGGTAGTCGAAGAGGCCGGTGTCGATCACAGGTTGAAGGAAATAGTCGGGCATGGGGCACTGTGGAGTCGCGCTCAGGTAAACTTTCCGCTCCGGCGTGCTGTAGGCCTTCAAGCAGCGAGGAAGGTCGTCCCAGTGGTCTCTGCTCCCTCCCTCGATGTCGAAATCTACTTCATCCAACACAGCGTTCCCAAGGGGCCGGTTGGAGGAAGATCCGCCCAAGAAATTGTTCCAGATGTAGTGGGCGACCTCCCTGGCTTCCTCCTTGGACACCAGGCGGTACTTGCCGATGGCGCCGCCCAGGGAGAGCATCACCTTGACGTTGTAATCCCTCTGGCACAAGATGATGTCGTTGCTTAGGAAAGTGCTGTCGTTGGTGTTGGGATCACAATGGCCGGCGAGGTCTTGGTTGCCGCCGAACTGGTTGACGAAGGCTACGAGGACGTACTTGTAATTGTCGGTGGGACAGGCTTCTCGTAAGCCTCCCTCCGGCGCCGCCCAGGGAGAGCATCACCTTGACGTCGTAATGATCCACATTTACACGTACGTCCAATCGACACCTACAATTTTACCTCGTGCCACCGACCTTTCTAGCGGACCCAAACCGACAGATTGATTTGGTTAGTTACGGTGGGCCATCGTCCTTGTTGCAGGGGAGAAAGGCCAAACTCAAGCTGGTTTCAACCCAATGAGCCGTACCCGACTCCTTATTGGACGCCTTCGTTTCGATGCCCCATCATGCGACGAGGGGTTCGTGACAAGGGGTAATGGAAAACCATTGGTCTTACTCGGTTCTGGTCTCCTCCTCCCTACCGTTCTCCATCTCCTTCCGCCTCTGTTCTCCTTTCCTCGTTCGGCTGTCATCGCTCTCTCTCTCACTCTCTCTCTCTCTCTCCAGCGGAAGCAGTTGCAAGAGAGGTAACATATCCCCCCCCTTAATCAATGTCTTGTCTCTTTACGATCCTCTCGATGTCCTCCAAGGTCGATTTTGTACCAGATTTTAGAAACGATCTTGAACTTTTGGAGCCCTAATTCGTTCCTTGGTGTACCGAGTACCAGTGATCGAGCCATTCCATCCGTTCAATTTGCATTTTGATAGATCTTGTAATGATCTTCTCGTCATTGTTGATGTTTCGTCGAATTGTATGGGTTATTTTGGTATCAGTCATGTCGGAATATGAGAGAATGGATGGCGATTCTGTACCTATAGCAGCACACTAGTTTGGCGTTGGAAGATGAAATTTAGTTTCACAGACAGCTAGGGAAGATTTTTAATGTGCTGAGCAGAACGGAAGAAGACACACACACACACACACACACACACACACACACACACACATATATATATATATATATATATATATATATATATATATATTCTCCATCAGTTTTGGGTATGTTCTACATACGCAGGCATATCTTTTTGTTTTTGCTCTAGGAGGTTTACCGTTCCAAGATCGGTTCCATTCTTTATCTTTCTTGTCCTTCATTCGGCACATTTTTTATGTATTCCATGGAAGTAGCAAATTCTTGTGCCACCCTTATGATGATGATAAACCTAGTCGCTTAATTATGTTCTTTCTTTCCGGGAGGTGCTTTATTGGAGTACCATAATAAGATACAATGAGCTGCCTCATCTAGTCGATTAACTAATGGTCTCTGCTTAAGCATCTTCCTTTTACACAAGAGGGTTCTCCTTTCTTAACAGTTCTTCTTTCTCTTGCCGAATGCAGCTTGATCATTGTTACTTGAGAAGTTGTTTACTAATTCTTGTTTGACTATGCTGACACTAGTGTCCGGATCATTGACATGGCGTTCAGTATGTGATATCTAGTTACTTGATGGCTCGGAAGCAGCACATTGCGATTTTTACAACTGCAAGCCTCCCATGGATGACCGGGACTGCTGTCAACCCTTTATTTCGTGCTGCTTACCTGGCAAAGAATCATGAACGAGAGGTGACGCTGGTAATTCCTTGGCTATCTTTGAAGGATCAAACATTAGTATATCCAAATAAAATAACGTTTTGCTCGCTAGAGGAGCATGAAGCCTATGTTTATTGGTGGCTAAAGGAGAAGGCTGATATTTTATCAGAATTTAGGATCGCCTTTTATCCTGGAAAGGTAAGACACATTGAAGCAATCATAAGTTTTTACGTTCTTAAGTATATTACTGGTGAGCTGTATTATTTGTCATCCAGCGGTATGATATAAAAAGCCCAATATATTGTGCTGGCCTTAATTTTGGTAAACTTCTGGTTTCTGATGTAAGCTGTTGAATTCTAATAAGTGTGGCTTGAGCTAGGTTTTAGTCACACTGTACAGATGGGAACTGATCACTTTTTTTGTCATTTGAAGAACTTCCATATGACTTTTGGCTAAAATTGCAGTTCTCCAAAGACAAAAGGAGCATTCTACCTGTTGGGGACATCACTGAGATGATTCCTGATGAAGTGGCAGAAATTGCTATACTTGAGGAGCCAGAACATCTTAATTGGTACCATCATGGTCGCAGGTGGAAAACTAAGTTCCAGAGAGTGATAGGTGTTGTTCATACTAATTATTTGGAATATGTGAAGAGGGAGAAAAATGGGCAGATACAAGCCTTTCTCTTGAAATATGTTAACAGTTGGGTTATTCAGATCTACTGCCATAAGGTGAGTGTGTTGCAAGAATCACGCATATCCATGAAAGTTTTCAATGTTGCATGAAAATCTTCCTCTGACATGCTGAAAACTGAAGTTTGTGCGGTAAAAATACTGTGATGTAAACCAATAGACCCAGAGGCTGAGAAGATAATTAACAATAAATTTTGGTTAATCACATTCAACCATACAAATTTCTTAATTTAGATGAAAAACTCATCAAATGTGATGTCAGACCTTCCATTTTCAATATGATTTTTTCTGAACATATTGATTATTTCTTGCATACAAGTAAGCAAGAAACTTTATTGATGCAAGTTCTCAGTGTCATGCAAAGGGAATTTTGCAAGCTGGAAACTTTCTTATTCAATCTTCTGATTTTTCTCCCTTGTTGCAATTTCTGGAACTGTTCTTCATGTTGGTATGGTTTGTGGATATATCAATTTAATGAGAGGAAGTGAGCACATAAAATTCACTTGAAAGGAAGATATTACATGTTAGATACATGATGAGATTCTGACAGATGTAATTTGAATTATCAATTTCAACTGAAGCTTTTGAAATATTACAGTTGGAGGAATATGATTGAGTGATCCTCAGGACAAACTCAGCTAGGGACGTGTAGAAGATTACGAGTATCTAAGGTTCTTTTCAGAACATTTTTCTTTTAGATGAGTAGCTCTTGCAGAACTATTTTGGACAACATCAGTTAATATTTTGCCTTGTGGGTCCCTAAGCAAGCCTTTTTTAGCTGTTTTACTTCAGTAAATAAAAGGAGTTTAAAACATGTAAATTTTTGTCATTTTCAGCATTTTGTATCTAACTCATCAGTGGATAGTCGGTTCATTCTTGAGCTGAATATAGCCTAGTATGAAAAATGTCAAACTTCAAATTTCAATTTTTGTCCCATGTTATTTTATTTCCAGAATAGCAGAATCTAGGAAAGCCTGTTGCTGTTTCTCCATTTTTGTTTTTTTCCTAGTGTGAGAAATTATCATACTTCAGATTACTGTATCCTTTTGGGTCAAGATAAGAATACAAGGGGCTATTATTTATGATTATCCTTCTAAATTTTTTGAGAAGGATACAAGGGGCTTATCATATTGCAGGTTGTGAGATTATCCGCTGCCACACAAGATCTCCCAAGATCCATCATCTGTAATGTCCATGGTGTCAACCCCAAATTCCTTGAGGTTGGGATAGCAAGGCATCAGCTAAAACAAGGAGCTCAGACAGCCTTTTCTAAAGGTGTTTATTTTATTGGAAAGATGATCTGGAGTAAAGGCTATACAGAACTCCTCCAACTACTCTCGGAGCACCAAAATGAATTTTCTGATTTACAAGTAGACTTGCATGGAAATGGTGAAGACTTTGATGAGATTCAAGATTGTTTCAGTAAACTGACTCTGGATGTAAGAATATACTCTGGCCATGATCATGTTGATCCTTTATTTCATGAGTAAGCCCTCCATACCTTATTTGCATTACAAGTTGCTTCTTCTGTTCAACTTTTTTTTTTCTGTTAAAATGATAGTATATTAAACTGTAGAAGTTTGTGTTCGTCACTTTTGGAGAAGCTAACTAGATACAGTTGCTATCCTTCCCGGTATCCTATAAGTTATATTTTCTTTGACAAGTTGAGAGATAAGCAAATTAAAAATAACTCACTTTTTTATTTGTTTTTTATCCTTTCTTGTGTTCCTGTTCCTTCAGGTACAAGGTGTTTGTTAACCCGAGCACTACGGATGTCGTTTGCACAACTACAGCAGAAGCTTTGGCGATGGGAAAGATTGTTATCTGTGCCAGCCACCCTTCAAATGAATTCTTCAAGCAGTTTCCAAATTGCCATATGTACAATACCAGCCACGAGTTTGTGAAATTGACTCTTGAAGCTCTAGCCGAAGAGCCTGTGCCCCTCACGGATGATCTTAGGCATGCATTATCTTGGGAGGCAGCCACTGAAAGATTTGTCGAGGCTGCAGAGCTAAATGAGGTGTTCCAGGAGAAAGCCCTTCCCTCTGCTAAGCCTTTCATGTTAATGTCTTCCGATGAATGGATGAAGAGATTGGAGGAAGCATCTGCATATTTGCACAATACCGTTTCTGGAATCGAGGCTGCACGCTGTGCCTTTGGTGCAATTCCGCAAACTCTGCTTCCTGACGAGCAACTATGGAAGGAGCTCGGGTTGGGTTTTCCAGAACAAAAGCAATGTTTCAGACGTTAGATCTGCCGCTTCTCTCCCTACACTTCTGTGAAGGTTACTCTGATTTCAATTAGAACGTGGTCTTGAGTGTTGGAATTGATAACAGTGCAGCAGATTCGCTTAGTTTACCTGGGTTATCATGCGTCTCACTGGAGCTGACTTCTCTACCACTTGTGATTGGAACTCTTGCAAGATGTTGTAAATTGACGGCATTACGGGGACAAAATTCTGACAAGTAAACTATTGGAAATCCTAAGCCTTAAGTTTGCTTCTTAAGCTGTAATTATATTGGATTGTTAGTGATTGAGCTGTAATTTTTGTTGTCTTTATTTCATGTGTCGAAGATATTGGTGGCGGAAAGAGGTGAAGAACCTCTGTTGGCTTCGTGGCAATTAACGTGTTATATTTGCATGGATAAGCACTGGTGCTTTGCCTTAAAATAGACGTGAACAATCCTACACAAGTGGAACACTTTAAATTAAATACAGATTACTACAGCAATTTGTCGGATCCCAACTACTATTTTGTCGGCTAAATTGACCTCTAAATAAATAAAATGAAGATTATTTTACAGATTTAGGTGCTGCAAACGATTCAACCACATAATTTAGGTGATGCAAATTAACAAGTCTTAATTTGAACCTAATTAATATTCCTAAATTATTTATTAATCCTAACAAAATAATTCAAATTCTAATCAAGGAGTCTTAATTTGAACCTAATTAGTATTCCTATAGGATATTTATAATTAATTTTATAATACTCTAATGATAGGTTGATGCTCGGACTCTGATTCAATCGATTTCCTTATCCGAATCGAACTCGAGGAAAGTAGCAGTGTTATTAACACGTAACACAAATCGTGGCGTTGTGTGGTCGTGACTGCGTAACGCTATGCTGCATGCGAGCCCGGCTGCCCGATCTCGGTCGTTTTGCCCACGCCATCCCTGTACTCCTCGCGTGTTGTTGGCTTCGTGGGTGCGGCGGCGCATCACCAACACTGATTCGGTAGCCCTCCACCCTTCCCTCCGCGCCTGCGCCGTTCCCTGCCTCCCGCTCCCAATAACCCATCGCTTCCGCCTCCGATCGAATCGAGCCATGGCCCGAGGTATTGCCCCAACTCTTTTACAGCTCGTCGTGCCCGTGGACAGCGGACTCGTCTTCTTCGTAGATTCTTCCTTCTTAATCCCGTTTCTGCCGCAGAGTACGAGGAGGCGTTGGATTGCTTGTCCTCCCTCATCACGCGCCGCACTCGAGCTGATGGGTCCAACAAGGGCGACCACTTCGATCTGATGTTCGACTACCTAAAGGTTCCATGCCCTCGATGTTCTCTTCCTCTTTCGTCCGTTTAGCTGATTCGATATGCTTGGTTTGCATCCGTGTAGATCTTGGAGTTGGAAGACGCGATTCCTGAACTTAAAGTAATTCATGTTGCCGGCACCAAAGGAAAGGTGGAAACCTTGATTTGTGCTTCTCTCGCTTTTGCTTTTCGCATGAGATCCGATCGGTGCTGGCTGATGATGAATTAACGATGCAGGGTTCGACGTGCACGTTTACCGAATCAATTCTCCGGTGTTGTGGGTTCCGGACTGGACTGTTCACATCCCCTCACCTGATCGATGTCCGCGAGCGGTTCCGTCTCGATGGGTAAGGTTCTTTGCTTTCTCTCCAGGATTCATGCCGTGGCCCGCACTTGTTCTAAACCCAATCAAGTTAATGCTCTATCTTCCCCTCATAGTCTATCAACGGTAATAACTCATGTACTGCTTACTCTTCCATGTATATCAAAGCATAGCTAGGTTCGTACGCAGTTTCTTCTCGATGCTTAGCAAGGAACACTGACATTTCTTTGTTTCCTATGATCGAACTCTAGGGTAGAAGTTTCTGAAGAGAAGTTTTTGGAGTATTTCTGGTGGTGTTGGCATAGACTGCAGGTATACACATATACTTCTGATGCAAGATTAATCGAACTTTAAGCTACATTTGCATGTTTTCGTTAAGATTCTTTCATTGGATATTAATCATTGAACAACTCTTTCTTTTCTAAAAGCAACCATAACAATTTTTCAACTTGGTACAGGACATGGTAGTTGTAGGTATGAAAATGTCCTATGATCAAAACGAAGGCCTTCCTTCTGTCACCTTCTTTAGTTGTTACTATTCTTCTCATGCTTTTCCTTTTGATGTTTGTTTCAAACTATGGTTCTTTCTCGAGTCGTTAGAACATTGCTTGGTTTGCTTTTCCTTGCAGGAGAAAACTGGTGATGATGTGCCGATGCCGGCCTATTTCCGCTTCCTTGCCCTCCTAGCATTCAAGATATTCTCAGCAGAGCAGGTCAACAGTTCAAATTCCTTTTCAATTTGCTGTTACCTTATTGTTGACGACACAGTTCCTTGTCAGTTTGTTATCTTCTTATCGTTGCATCGGTTGTACCAATCTTGACATCCTCGTGTTCCATGCCTGTTGCCTACGTGTCTCGTCCAAAGAAACAGAACATTTATATGTTTAAGAGAAGAGATCTATATACTTGGAAAATGCCTCACCTGATCTATTTAATGCATCAACGTCTTCTTTTGCTTTTCTTCTCTGTCTTTCCATAAGGTTGCTTTTCTCAATCTAAATGATACATAGTAGTGCAAATAAGGTTAATGAGATTCTGACTACATTGATTGAATGATTATCCAAAAATATCCAGTGAACATCTGCTGAGAGATGCCGATTTTTATTATCCATTATCTCATGAATGAAGAAAGTCATCCTTTAAGCCACCAGTTGTTTTGACTGATAAACTCATGACTACTCTGATACTATGGGAAAAGTTAAAATCAGGTTATGTCTCAGATTTGTACTTGACTCCGTGTGTAAAATATACCATGTTTAATATTTTTGCTTTTGTTCTGCTCATTAATCATATTAGAACTGGCCAACTAGGTAATTGTACTTGCTATAATTTGAAATCCATTGATCTTAGTTTATCTTTCAAGCCAGAATCAAGCAAAAGTTTGAAGCAATATCTTAATTCGGACAAGGTCCTATTCTACCAACTGACAGTAAGTTACCAAATGCAAACTGGAAATTAGCAATAGGCACAAGATAAAAGAGAGGAACTAACTTACGAGAACTTTATTGAGATTCATGTCCTTGAAAATTCAAGTGAGGCTTCTCAAGATTTTAAGAAGATGCTGAAAAACATAATGGAGAAGGACTAGTTCTTACTCAATATTGCATCATATTTATTCCTTGTGTACTAGAGTTGGATGAGATGTTCAGAAAACTACTTGGACGTCAGCCATGAACATGAATGTGGGAGTTGTAAATCACAAATCTAACTCTCGGTGTTTAACTTTCACCAAATGTTGGTAACATATTACTGCAGTCTATTTTTCTTGCATCTTTATGATATAACAGGCCTTATTGCCCATTGGCAATTAATTAAACTGTTCTAATTGCGATTGTACAGTATTAGTTGATTAATTTGCAGACTAACATGTTGCAACATTTTTTAGTATTTCTGGTGCTAATGCTAGAATCTGAGGTAGTACATAATAACCATAATATTATACGTTCAAATGAAGCAGGTGGATGTTGCTATAATGGAAGTTGGTTTGGGAGGAAAATTTGATGCGACCAATGTGGTGAGTAATTGTTTCTTTTAAGTTGTGTTTTTGGTTTCAAATAATTGTAGCTTGCATAAAGCATATATGTAGAGCACACATGTTGCTTTCTTAAATTTCACCATCATATTTCAGGTGCAGAAACCAATTGTTTGTGGAATATCCTCCTTGGGTTATGACCATATGGAAATTCTCGGTTGGTCCCCTCCCCCCATCCAAAGAAAATATGCAAATAATCACCATATTGTTTTGTGTTATGCTCCTTCAGAAAGAAAATTTATGCTGTGTTATGCTCTCTACCTTATTGTTCAACAGGGAATATATTTGTTTAGGATGTATAAAATTTGCAATATCTGCTAGTATATAATGTAAAAGATTATCAGAGTTATGCCAGTTAATCCTAGAACTGAAACATGGCTCATTATGGAAATATCATATTATTTATGGTTCATGTTAGAACATGCTAGAAAAGATTGTTACAATCACACTGGTTACCAAAAAAGTTCTTACAAGACATAGTAAGAAATCTTGTGAGAGTTGGTGAATCAGAATATAATTTTTCTTTTGCTGACTCTACCATGAACAGGAAATACACTGAGAGAAATTGCAGGAGAGAAAGCTGGCATATTTAAGGTATTTAAATTTCTCATTTATTGTGCTTTGAAAATGTATTGTAACATGCCACAAGAAAAAAAAATTGTGATTTATTTTTGTTCCATATCGTGCATTTCACTTGACACAGAAAGGAGTACCTGCATATACTGTGCCCCAGCCTGAAGAAGCAATGCATGCGCTGGAAGACAAGGCTTTTCAATTAGGTGTAAGTGTCATTGTTTTATGCACTTTTGATTGATCAAGATATGGCACACTACAACCTGAATGATAAACTCATATTATTTGCATGGCACGTGAGTAAACATTTATTTATTCTATTACAGGTTCCTCTTCAACTAGCTTCACCTTTAGATACTGGACTGCTGAAAAATCGGCATCTTGGGTTAGATGGTGAACATCAATATCTAAATGCTGGCCTCGCTATTGCCTTGTCTAGTGTTTGGCTTAAAACGACTGGAAATTTGAAAAGCATGAATATAGATGAACATGTAAGTGTGCTTTTATATTCTATTTTCTTTTCATCATACCTAGCAAAGGATCATCAACATGTTCTGTGTGGCAACCAGAGTTTACCTGAGCAATTTGTCAGCGGCCTATCAAGGGCTCGTTTGGAGGGACGAGCACAAATTGTCCCTGATTCACTGGGGCAACAGCAGAACTCCAACCTTGGAGGCTTGACTTTCTACCTGGATGGTGCACATAGCCCAGAAAGCATGGAAATGTGTGCGAAATGGTATTCCCATGCTATAAGAGAAGATCCTTCACGGTTTGGGGAAAGGCCTCATGAGAATCACCATATGAGACAGGTAAATTCTATTTTACTCTTAGCGTGTCCTGACTGGGATATTAAATTATGCCTATTCATATCCTTTTATATGTTCCGTTTGCAGGGAGGTCACCCTAATTCACTAGGGGGAAAGGATCACCAACAGATACTTTTGTTCAATTGCATGTCAGTGAGAGATCCTCAGCTCTTGCTTCCGCGTCTAATAAATACTTGTGATCAGCATGGTAAGTCAGATGAGGAACATTTCTTATATCGGAAAATTCATTTTCTTTACAATCTCATATCTGCTCCAATGTAACTCATGTTAATTATTTCTTACAGAATTTCAATTAATCTTGAAGATTTTCACCAATCCTCTACTTTCTAATATAAGTAGTAACTTTGGCTTGTTTTGACTTGTTTGTAGGTTGTTCCTATCTTACGTTGTTATTGACTTCTTCTGCCACGTTGTAAAATTATTTAAAGTTTTAAACAACTTCCAGAATTAATTGTTGTCTTTTGATGCTCGGAGGTGGTGGTGACACATGTTCTTTGTCTTTCCTACTCAAATGTACAGGTCATAATGGGCTTTTCTTAGCTAACTTCAGTAGAAAGGATAGATACAGTTACATCAGATCTGTGAATTAAATTATTTTCCCTATAAGAAAGCTACAAGTAGTCTAAAATGCTTAAGTAGAACAGTTTGATTTAAGACATAACACGCAAGCATACTATTCATATTAGTACCAAGGAATCACTATGATCTACTTTAGTTTTTTGTGATCCTAGGCTGAAACCCCACAATGGGGACATTTGTCTGACCAGGCAACAGGGCAAATGGTAATGTTACCCATCTAAGAGAGTTCATAGGATACTTGTCAATAAAGTAGCTGTATATTGTTGTTTCATTCATCCAGATATTACTAGTTATTTTCATGATACATTGCTGTGAATTAACGATGGACATATTTTAATGACTTTCAGGGGTCAAGTTTCATAAGGCCATTTTTGTACCAAACCAATCAGTATATAACAAGGTTACATCTCCTGCATCACCACCAACTGATCCTCAGCAAGTCGATCTTTCTTGGCAGCTGACACTACAGAAAGCATGGGAGAATTTTATGCATAGTGAACAAGGTGCTCCTAAATGTTCTTGCTTTTTTTTTTCAAGTTCATAAGTAATTTAGGTTATCTAAATGCTTCTTGGAGTTGCGGGTGTTACTTAGATGTTTAAACTTCTGAAAATGCATTTTGTGATATTCATTTATCATGGTTTTTTTAGTTCATTAGCAAATGATGAATTAACAATATTGATTATTACAGGCTCAAGTTGTGCAAGTGTCTGTGAGGACAGTTTAGTGTTTCCTTCACTCCCATTAGCTATTAAGTGGCTCAGGGAAAGTGTTCAACAAAGCAGATCAGTTCAAGTTCAGGTATTAAGCCTATCCTTGCCACAAATAGAAGACAATATGCCATGATATTTTATCTTTATATTGTTGAAATTCAATAAGAATGACATCTGTCAGACGATTTCTATGCTAAATTATCTGATACCTCATTTAGCTAATTGTTTAGGAATACTGCTTTCTTAAACCATGATATTTTCGATGGGCCACTGTGCTCCTCAGGCCTGTCATGAAGATAAGTTTCATAACCTTTTCCATTTCAGGTTCTGGTGACAGGTTCCTTGCACCTTGTGGGTGATGTGCTAAGACTAATGAAGAATTGATGCTTCCTCCTCGAGATAAACTTATAAGCTCGGTCATGTTTTGATTTGCTGATTCATCTCTATTAAGTCTAACAATATTCTGAAGACTCTTGGAAAACAAAAACATTATTCTGAATGCTGGTAAGCTATCGCTTCCTCGCTTACCTTTTATTGTTGAGAACCTCAAGTTTTCAGGTCGAAGAGGTCACTCGACAAATATTGTTATACCGTCATCATCGTGAGTTGCTTCAAGTAGACCGAGTAAATCTTGTTCCTGGGCTTGAAAAATTTTTATGTAAGAGACGATTGAAAGAAAAATGGAAATTGATGAGTTCACTCTTGCAAATTTATACACTTTCTTTTTAGTACAATCATCTTTTGAGTTTGTTTTTGTAAGATTGACCTGCTGCTGTTTATTCGGTCCACTGTGTCTTGAATGCTGTAAAGATGATTTGCATGTATCCTCTGTTATAATTGAATCTCTACCAATCCTTGGTGGAGACAATTGAAACGGAAATTGCTTCTTATGAGTTGGGTAGAAAAAATTAGCTGAGACCTTATAATGCAAGAGATTACATAATTGTAATCATGCTCTCGAACATTATAAGGTATACTGGTTGTAACGTTGCTGTACATAATTAATATCCCTTTAGTGATTTCTATTGCTGCATATAATTTTGAGGGAAATGTGCCTAATCCAAACCCGACCCGATTCGTTAGCGGGTCAAAATGTCATGATCTCAAATCAACCATCTTCCAAAGTGGATCGAGCATAGCTCAAGTCCGGTTGATCTGACGGGTCGGATCAGGGCTAAGGCTTTCTCGACCCGGCTCACGTGGCTGCCTTCCGGCTCAAGGCAACGTCGATACGCCATAACGAATGATGGAATTATTTTTGTCCGCTTGATACGCATCGGACGGCCCGAACAGCAAGCGGATGGGAATCTTGACGTGGATCGTAATTCGAACTCGGTTTTAAGATTATAACGGCGTCGCCGAGGAGATGAGATCGATCGATCATTCCACGGCGAAGGGTTTGAGTCGCGCGGCAGCGAGAGTAAGGAGAGAAAGCAAGGAAGGGAAGAGGAGAAGGGGGAGGATATGCAGGGGATGGAGAGACTGCATCGGATCTTCTCGGGTGCCGGCGGTATGGGCCACCCGCCTCCCGATTCCCCTCAGCTCGACTCCGCCGAGCAGGTCTACATCTCTTCCCTCGCCCTCCTCAAGATGCTCAAGCACGGTAATGTTATGTTTTCCAATTCTTCCTTCTTGCCCTTCTTTGATTATGATGGCGATGGTGATCTAAGATTAGGGTTCCTTTTGATATTGGGCAAACAGGGAGGGCCGGAGTGCCTATGGAGGTGATGGGGCTCATGCTGGGGGAGTTCGTGGACGAGTACACCGTCCGGGTCGTCGACGTCTTCGCGATGCCTCAGAGCGGGACGGGCGTCAGCGTGGAGGCCGTCGATCACGTCTTCCAGACCAACATGCTTGACATGCTCAAGCAGACAGGAAGGTCTCCTCCTCCTACCCTCATCTATTTCTTCCTTTCCTTGTTTCTTGACACTGGATCCTCTCAAGATATGCATGTCTCGGCATCAGATAACATTCTTTACCTGGTTTTCCGTCTCTAAATTTCCGTCATGGCTACTTTTTGGCTGCTGTTTAGCTAATCGAACAATGAATTTAATTTTTTCTTCTAAATGCCTTGAGTCTTCTACTTTGTGGGGTCTCTTCGCATTTCATTCCGCAGGTTGTTCATCCATTTTTTTTTTGTTGGATTTGATACAGTAAAACGAGTTTATTTCTGTGGAGTAACTAGATCTTGCTTCTTTAAGGTCAGAGAAAAAAAATATATTCGTAGATTTTGTAATTGCCATTGTGTCAAGAGGAAGCCAGTACGAGTTTTTTTTAGACTAGATACATCATTACCTTCTAAGTTTTATTTTGTCTAGTTTCATGGCTTTGCCTTGATTTGATACATATACGATGTTGAATGCTAAGGCTAAATCCAATTTTAATTGCCAAAATTGCTTACAAAAGAAGGGAGAGCCTAATGCATAAAGCTCCTGCCAATATGGAGCTTGGAGAGGATCAATTTTTACCCTTATAAGTAGAAGGCTTAGATCACCATGAAATTTATCAAAGTTGTTGGATTTCTAGTTGGATTAATTTATTGGATCAAAATTTGGGTAGATCAAATTGTGACACCCCAGATGTCAAGCCTAAAGTTTTGGGGATTTAACACATCAATTTAGTCTCATGCCAGTTGTGGGAGGATATTTGAGTTGGTTTATGAAGTCCTATAGTCTAATACTATTTTAGGCTTAAATATTTTGACTTATGGTTTGGGCTAAGTTAGTATATCAGTTCTCTCATTAGGTCATAACAAAGGGTATCTGATTCGGTATTGAGCACGATGATGGACCTGAATAGGAAAGAGACTACATGTAGATAAGAGTAAAGACACATCACGACATGGAGTCATCACTAAGTTAAGCTTCATGTGCATCATGCTAGGACTTGATTTTGGGCTATGTTTTGGTCTTGACGAGGACATCAAACTTAACAAGGGGGGATCATGATGTCCAAGATGTCAAGCGTTAAGTGGGGGAGATTGTGATGCTCAAGCTTGATCTCACATTGGATGTGGAAAGAGATTTGAATTGGCTATAAGGTTATACGACTCTTATTTTGGGTGTATGATTTAGACCTATTAAGCTTGTGGATCAGATATCCTATTGGATCAGATAGTGACACTTCCATCTAAATCTTGAAACTGATTAAGGGAAATCTGTGTTGGTTTACCTTGGTTGAGTTAGGCATTCCAATAGGTTGTAAATTAATTAATGTTCTTATTTGTTTTCCGGTCCTAATGCAATCTGTAAACTGAAGTCAATAGAATTCTTATTATGTCTATGACTGATTGGCTTGGATAAAAAAAAAAGGAAAGGAGATTTTTGTTAAATTTCAAAGTATTGGTCAAACTAGTGTGTACCCCCTTGTATTTTTACTGATCTGACCATATATCAACAAGTCGATTGGATCTTACCAGACCGTACTAGTCTATCCTTGGCGAATCAGTGGATATTTGCACGATATCAAACTTGTACTGGGTGGTAAATTTATTTCGTGATTTAAAACTTCTCCCACCCACTCATAACAGGAGTTTGATTCTTTCTATTTAGATAATGTCTTATTGCTCAGTTTAGCATTCTCCCCCTCATTTGAAATGGGTGTCTTGTTTCCATTCAGATTATGAGAGGGAATGGGTAAGAGAAGGTAGTTGATGAGGTTGAGATGTGATCTTATCCATGATTGAGGTTGACACGAGTTTCTCATGTGATTGCCCTACTACCAGCATGGATTTTGTGGACCAGAACTATAATATCGACAACAGGTCTCTATTTGTTGAATCAGAACTTCCAATTGCCACAAGAGCAGTACAGCGGTACTAGCACGAATGCTCTATAGCAGACATGTACATTGACTTTATCATCAACCCTCTTCTCCCACCTTTACTAGGTGGAGCATCATATCCAGGCCTCCCAACCCAATCAGTGATCAAGCTGCCATGGATATTGCTTATCTGATCAGCATAGACCACAATGTCTACTAATATCATATACCATGGGAGCAATACCGTTCTTGAGTTTCAGACTTATAATACTAACCTCTAGCCATATTCAACTCTCAAGATACCATGTTTTTTGTTTTAATATCAGGTGAATGATTAGATATGTACTTATGTATGTTCATTGACAGCCTGTGAATACTGAAGAGGTTATTCTCAGTCTCATGTATAATTGAACTTGTACATATATTATATTTAGCCATTTTAAAATTTTCACTCATGTTTTTTTCATGATACGTTTAAAAGTCGGTCATAAAATTATATACAAAACAAAAGGATCATATATGCATTGAAAAAGGAAAGGACCCATCTGGCACTGCAAGGTTGCACTAAGATTTTGATTTCTACATCTAGTATATTCACATTTCTGTCAACTTCTCATTTTAAATAAAGGTACCGGTAACTTTTTCTTTTCCTGAATGTTGGATTTCTTTTTAGTATACATGTCTGACTATTTCTAATATTACAGACCTGAAATGGTTGTCGGATGGTACCATTCTCACCCAGGCTTTGGTTGTTGGCTTTCTGGTGTTGACATAAACACGCAGCAGGTGTCGTCATTTCCTATTCTCCCAAGTATTTGTTGCTTTACTCTCTGTGTGTATTGCCTAATGATGAATGTGGATCTAATGGTTTGGCATGTTTATTTTTTGCTAAGCTATCTAGTTTATTCTTGTTGCTATTTCTTATGGTAGTTATTGTTTTTGCTTGTCTGACTAGATCTAGAAAACTGGTAATGCCAATATGCCAGCTCTATTTTTTTGGGTTACTTTTGCCTTCACAAATGCTGGTTCATAATTTACCGATTCCCCCAGTCATAGTGTCAGTGAGTTGCTTTGATATTGATGCCTTTTTGGATGGTCTATATAATTTTGTTGACCTTCTGCAGAGTTTTGAAGCCCTGAATCCAAGGGCAATTGCTGTTGTAGTAGACCCGATCCAGAGCGTAAAGGGTAAGGTGGTCATTGATGCTTTCCGCTTGATTAACCCCCAGACTATGATGCTTGGCCAGGAGCCTCGTCAAACAACATCCAATGTTGGGCATCTCAACAAACCATCCATTCAGGTTGAATGCTGGTTGATTACTATCCTAGATCGTGCTGAGTTGGTTATCATGTTATTACTTATATCTAGAAATTGTTTACCAGGCATTGATCCATGGGTTGAACCGGCATTACTATTCTATAGCCATAAATTACCGGAAGAATGAGCTCGAGGAGAAGATGTTGCTGAACCTTCACAAAAAGAAATGGACGGATGGATTGATACTTCGCCCATTTGACACCCATTCGAAAACCAATGAGCAGACAGTCCAGGTATGCAATGCGACCTTCTACCTTTGGAATATCAATTGTTATTGCAAATGATTCTCTTAGTCAAGTAAAAAAAAAAAAAGGTGCATCATTCTTCGTCTTGAAACTGCAAGTAATTACTAATGTTGGATGATCAGGAAATGTTGGATTTGGCTATCAAATATAACAAAGCAGTCCAGGAGGAGGATGAGCTTCCACCTGAAAAGTTGGCTATTGTAAATGTGGGAAGGCAAGATGCGAAAAAGCATCTGGAAGAGCATGTCTCTAACTTGATGTCATCAAACATAATTCAGACTCTGGGTACTATGTTGGACACCGTCGTGTTTTGATAGCGGTTTCGAGTTGAGGACTTGTTTTGCTTTCAACTCAGCAAAATCATTTATCATTCCGGTTCCCTTTTGTTGCCAAGGAAAACGTTTGTTGTCGATGCCTAGTGTTTCAATGGAACAGCAGGGCCTGTACTAGCAAGTAGTCTAATTGTAGTCCTCTACCAACTACGTTGCAGTGGTTATATTATTAGCACAATGTACTGCTGGTTGGTTTTTTTGGGTACTATTTTGCCCCTTTCTAAGTGACCATCATAAACTATTTTTTTGGCAATATCATGATGCCTTCTTTATATGTTTTCTGTTGCTACTGCCCATGTTGGATATGAGGTGTGAAAGTATCGACATTATCAAAACATGGATATTTAATGCCTTGCTTGTTTTAAAATAGAACTAGTCAAGATCTGTGGCATGCGGCGCGGTGATGTGTTCGTGGACGAACACGCTACCAGATCAAGTCGAAGATGCTCGATGGAGGATTAACCCCATGCAACTTCGTCATCATTATCTCACTATAGACTCCTAATATCCGAACAATGGTACACAATCTTAAGTTCGCGTTCTCTGAGAGCAGAGCTATTAAGCGACGGATAAGTAGAAAGATTACGAAAGATTATGGAGAAAAGTAGAAAGATTATGGATTTAAAAAGTGAACGTCGTAAATCATAAAAGATGATCTTTCATGTGTATTAAATTTGTATTAAAAGAATAACTAAAGGTTCAAGAATTTAATATCATTGTACGGTAGAGGTGAGTCTTATGTGTACTCATCAATGGATGGGACTCCGTACCATAGAATTTGGTCTTTTATGTGCATTTCAACTAATCTAAGGAAACTTAACTACCAAAATCATGTGTTGATCATAATGACAATATCTACAAAGGATGTAAATATGAAGCAATAGACAATATGATCATGAGTATAAGAGAGTATATAGGTGGGACTTCCAAGTGGACATCAATTCCTTATACTCCTACAGGAAGAGTGAACTAGTTAATAAAGGTGGTGGTATACTCCAAATACTAAGATAAGATAGAAGAATAGTGGAGAGAACTTTATAAGTCACATGCTAAAAAAACTTCTTATAATAAATCGATCGAAAGTGAGAACTTCGAGTTATTACAATGATGATCAATCAAAAAAGTCAGCAAAAGATGATTAAGAGACTGACACATAAAAATGAAGGTCCTTTTTCTTCATCAAAAGGGACCATTAATTATCAAAAAAGATTATCATAAATCTACCAACCTAGTATCAGAGTTAATTATTAACGAGTTAAGATAGTATTAGTAAATCAAATTTTAACTACTCAATAATACTTTGAGGAGTCAGAAGGCACGAGTTGAAGCATTTATAAAAGATTTGACGAGAAATTATTGAATGACTCATTTTGATTTTTTTTTTGCTTTTTTGATATTTTGGAGTGTTTCTCACGAGTAGATTATACAAGACATAAAATAGTACAATTAGTCTCATTTTTATTTTTGATAGTATTTTTATTTTATAAAACACATAGGTTTCATAGGTAGAGCGTTATAATGCACAGGGGAAAATGGTTAAAATGTTATTATTTTTATGTTATCATAGACTTAGTTGATTTTGCATAAGTCATGTGGTACCCTTGCATGTCCATCCGTAAGGGGTTAGTCTCCCCGAAACCTCTTATGATTTCTTAATAACCTACAAAATAGAAGATAAGTTAAAAGAAATATTTAACTTAGGATCTCGCAAATATTTCAATAAGCACTTTATAAATAATACAAATTACAAATATATAATTTGTAAGCTCTGAACGATTACGTGATAAATGGTCCAAGATGGTCCGTCATGGTCAAAAGTACCCACACGACACTACTACATATTAAGGCAACGAACCAGCCCTAGACACTATCCCAAGACCTTTCCAATCATGTGCCACCTAGGTAGCTCCTATATATTATGTTGGCTGACACTTCGCATGACTCTACTGAGTTAGAAAACCCCTAAAATGATTGCTTGAATGGTTTGTTTTTGAGTAGTTTTACCTTTGTATAATGATTGCAAACAATATATATTTATAAGACCGAAATGATCATAAAAGCCAATCAAAATTAAGTTGTTAAATCTAGTATAAGTCATATGCATGCTATGTAAAGTATAAATATAATCGAAAGACACACATATACACAATTATTACATCGAACACTCTGCTTATATATTTGTCTATAACATTCTCCCTCATTTATTCCTACGATATTCTCATCTTTGCTAAATCTCTAATCTTCATAAAGTCTCTCACTTTTTGCTATCTTAATGACAAACCCATCGACACTAGTCTTACAAAGTTTTCTAGCCTTTGCCCTTCGGCTTTGTCTTGATTTTTAGAGTTTACCCCTATATACTCCACCTTTTTAATCCATTTTTATGACTGTGCACTCTCTCTTCATGAGAGCAAGGGATCGATAACTCCACGAAAATCCCACCTCTATAGTACCATGACACTATCATGCCCATGGCCCTAGTATGCATAATCTCACATCTACGTTCCTTTATTCACAATCGGCAGATCCATCTTTGTTTTGGGTAGCTAAGTCCCTTTAGACTCGTTATCGTTTCTTCATCTCTTTCGACCACCCGCTTCAACATCTTTGTATTTTCCAAGCAATTCTCTGTGGTCAATTGAAAGACAGACTACAACTTCTATGCATGGCCTCCGCTATCATGCTATAGAGTTCGCATCGATTATATTCTCATTTGTATCTAGTCAGACCTCTATATGATCAAATTATATTTTTTGGACTACTCTGCCTTGTTGAATAAACTATGAACTATTCTATTAGTGCGAACACTAAATTACGACTCTTCGCCAATATAGCCCCTACTACGTCTCTCAAGACCTAACAACATGCTAAACTTATTACATACTTTAACTTCCTACAAACGTATCATTCGCATACCGAAGAGAGTTTCAATGTTGCATGACGCTAAGTTTTGATCACCTTGGAATTGTCACAGACAGTTCGTCATCCACATAAAAGCCCATGCATAAGTATTGAATTATTCGAGTTAATAATTTGAACTCACCATTATGAGCTTTGTACAACTCTTTCAATTGCCGTGTAACTCATTCCTCCTTGAACGGTTTTATCCTTTGCCAAGCGCTCTACTTGCCTTAAGAACCGTCAAATTTAGTTGCTAACATCGAGTCATAGCTCGTACTCAGTCATCCCAACCTTTATGTGCTATGTGTTTTTCTTAGCTCATTTGTTCTCGTGGTGCCTCCGTGCAAATGGTTGGTAATTCCTCTTAATGTCAATCTATGATGTCTGCTCTTTTGATATACAATGTAAATTATAAATATGGATTTTGCAATGTAAATTATAAATATATATAATGTAAATATACGATAAAAGCTCTAAAGTGGTCTATCGTGATCAAAAGTCCTCATATAATGCTACTATGGAGCAAGACAATAAATCAACCCTAGACATTATCCTAAAGGCCTATCCAACTATGTGTCACCTGAGTAGCTAGAAACCTTTACACTACTTTATAGAGCTAGAAACCTCATAAAATGATTGGTTTGATGGTATGTTTCTATATAGTTTTACCTCTGATGATTGCATACAACCTATATTTATAATATTGAAACAACCATAAAAATTTATTAAAATGAGATTGACAAGCCTACTATAAGCTCTATACATGCTGTATAAAACATGAATAAAACTGAAAGAAACAAACATACACGAATATTATATCAAACATCTTATTTATAAAATTATTTATGATATAGCAAAAAGTTTTAAGACGTAAAATATAGACTTCAATATAAAGATGGGACGTTAGATCATTCGTGATGCAATTGGTCTAAGCTCGAAAAACCTACCTTTGTATCAATGAAGTATTTACTCAAATATCATTTTTAACTATCCCAAGTTTCACTTCCACGATATTTTTTTTTCTCCTTTTTAAGTTTGTACGAGACGGTAGATGTCATGAACAGATTAATCGTTTATGAAAGAAAATATGATACACATCAAATCAATTAAGTTGATAATAATAAGTTTAAAATCTTTCACCATCGTTTCATTTATTAAGTTATGGAACCTATCAATTCTATCAATTTATTAAATCACATCACCCGTGATCTTCCAACTCAAGAATCTTATGGTAATCCTCAGAAGCCTCCAACTCAGGACAGGATTTGCAATAATAAGATCAAAGGCACGTCTGTTCTCGTTCTCTTTTCTTTGATGGTAACACACAATATGGATGTCAATTCCCATCATAATCACTGTTTTCTGTCGGTACGTCTTTTCAGATTTCATTAGGAACGTTTTCCAGAGAATTTCTAGAACACATTTTTGTTCCAACAGGTCATCGGAATCGGATACTTCGTGCAGGTCTCCCAACCCACAATGGTTTTTATTGCTGTGGGATTGAGCCGAAACATAGCTTTCGCATTTCCAGGATAAGCCAAGCAGAGGAGGAGTATCAACAGCATAGTATAATATTATGCGTAGGTCGTATCAGCGACAGTGTTGGGCTTAATCGGGAGGATGTCGAGCAGTCACTGTTTCCACGCACCTCTTTGGATGGCATCTGTGCCTCTGATCTCATTATCTTGTTTGTGCCTTATTTTCTTAGAGTTGATCGAGTTGAATCGACCTGAGCCTACCGCTCGGTCTTATGACTGGGGATAACTTCCCAGAATCGTAGGGTGGAGTGCAGGTAATGGATCGCCGTCGCGCCGCTGGTCAACTGCCGTGAGGTTTCGCTTGACGTTCCGATGTCAACATCCCACACTCTGTGACTCGAACGAATCTCCCAATAATTGGATGAGGAATCTAAGAGCGGTAGAGAGAAGGAAAGATCTGAATTCAATAATCGATTTAGATTTCTTCAATCTTAATTATCATTCGGTATGAGTCCAAAGCTATGTCGGTAACGATTTCCTTGTTTTATTCCGTGATTCCTCGTGACGTGTTCCCCATTTCAGAACTAAGGGAGCCGATACTTATACTGATGAGAGGGAGAGCGTGTATGTGTGTTGTCATTCCCAAATACGACCCATCTCACCAGTAAAAGGTGGGGATTATAATGATGAAGATGGGAGAGATTTACCGGTGCTTTCGTGTCCGTGAAGTTTCTCTGAGCTTGCTTTCATCAGCTTGAGGTTAAAGCAAAAGGAGATGTAATGATTTCAAATCATTACTCCGACTGCTTCGTAATTGACATCCCATCTGCATCAACGAATTATATTTGCATACAACTTATTCGAGATAGATTGAAATCTTATAAGCGAAAGCCAAAAGAATTATGCTAAATAATCTCGACTGCTTGTCGACGCCAAAGCAGCAAAGTAGGAGAGCGATGGCGTATGGGAGCGAAAAAGAATTAGAGGAAGAAACGAGAGAGTCGGCCACCAAAATCCACAGCGGAGAGAAAGTACTGACAGCGGCGGGGTACGCCACCCCCCCCCCCCCCCCCCCCTCCCTTGCTTTCGCAGCTTTTTGTGCTCGCTCACTTCCTCGTTCCCATTCGCGGCAGCGTTCGAACTACACATCCACAACTACGCGGCAGCTTTGCGATTACGTCCGATTTATTTGCGATTTGAATCGAGCGATGTGCTACGGAGGGAGTCCGGCGAGACAATTTCTTTGGTGCCGGAATTCTTTGAATCCGACCCGGCAACGGAGGGTTGACGCCAAAAGATAAGGATCACGGGTTCGACAGGGAGGGCCCGGAAGCGGAGCGGAGCGGAGCTCCATTCGTGGGACCCCCCGCGTAAGGCAATCCGCCAGCTCCGGGAATCCGTGACGGGACCCCACCCCCATGTGATCCGTCTTCCGGGCCCACTCGCCAGCTGTGGCCTCTTCATCGACGAGACCCAACCCACCCCCGCCCAAAACCACCGTCCCTCCCGTCGCTTTGAATCCCACCAACAAAGAAAATTAATTTTGCCATCTGTACCTCCGTACCCGCTCGCCTACCTCCCTCGTCGTTGGCGAGGAGACGGGAAGCGCGTGCGGGTCGCATCCGCGTCGCATGTCCAGCTGGCGGGAACGGAAAGGGCGGGAACGGGCGACGCTGACCCGGCATGGCGCGGAGGGACTTCAAATTTCAAGAAGACTTCAAATTTCGGCGGGAAAATTCGAAACATCGTATCGTCACGCGTCGTTTGGTCACCGTTCAAATTTTCATTTAAAATATCATTTTTTACTTGCCGTAAATGGGAGCAATAATTTGCCTTCATATGAAAATGATATTAATTAAATATTAGATACTTAAGAAAGTAAACATAGTTCGATTCTAACTATATTCTATGCTCCCCATCTCGTATAATTTTAGCGGATGTGGCGCCCCTTTTATGATATCCAATTTTATATTTACCTCTGGAGTCCGGATAGAAGATATATTCTTTTTGTTTCCGAACTCTCGTAGCTGTCTCCCCGTCAGTCCTCATGTCAGACCGTGCCGTCCTTTTCGGCGGGTAGGCACGTCCTCCCCTCCACCACCCTCTCTATTTTCTATTGTTTTCATCATCATCGCTTGCTACTTTTTAGTTTTCCCTGTATGGGACACCCCACAGCAGGTGATCATTATGTAGTTTCATGGCCGGGCGGGGCGGAGGTAAACGGGCAAATTAACTCGATTTAATGGAGGAGGGTATGACGTCCGGGGAAAGGGCCCCACGAGGGTCTGTCTCCCGCAGTAGTCCTTTACGCCGAAAGGGACGGGCGCCGTTAGGCGAGACGACATCCTCCGTCAGTTCGGAAACGGAGACGGAGTCCCCTGTGGGGTTGGAGTGGGATGAGGCAAGGATGGCGACGGGAGAGGCTCGCAGGAGACCGTCTCGTCTCCGACACAACTAAATAACGCGGCCGATACTAAGGAATCGCGACACCCGCCACGTTATCTTGGAGATTCCAGATTCCGTTTTCAAGGCGGAGAGCGAGGTGGGCAACTGTTACGTGGCAACCACCACGACCCCACACCACCGGGAAGGCAGGGCCCACATGAAAGGAAGAGAGGAGTTTGTCTCCCACTCCCATCTGGCCCAAACCAACCGGCTTTACTTTCTTTTTTTATTTTATTTTAATTTGCCCTTTTTGTTCTCTATTTTTCATTTTTTTATATGGAGTGAATTTTTATATGATGAAATCCATCGCCTCCTCACATGTAGAACAGTGCGCATTTTAATGACCGCTTGGCTTTATTCGCACTTGGTTATGAATGTAACATAAGACGACATCTACAAATATAGCTGCGTCTTTCCTGTTGCCAAGGCGACATGCGACCCTGCTCGAGGCCAATGATACTAACTGGCATGCAATGAAATGGAGGGGCGATGGTCGTTCAAGCAACTACGATGGTGACAGCGAGGATGGACGAGTTATCGACTTCCGTTTTGGCTAGCTGGTAGCTCCGCGGTGGGCCATCCTACGTTGACGACTAGAATAAATCGTTTGTATTATTTCATTTTTTGGTGGAATCTTCTCGATCGGGTTCTTCTTTTACTAGGAAAAAGAAAAACATTGGTTTTGGATTTCTACCACGACATTAAAATGGAAGTTTATGTTAGTATTGGACGCAATAAGTAGCTACATGTTGGAATCGTTAATGTTTTAATGTCGTCTTTTATTTTAAGGGCAAAAGAAGAAACTGCTTGGAGATGTTTTATTTTAACGACCTACGACTTAGGACACGACAGAAAGAAAACACATGGCGGATCGGTGGGAGAGGAGGACACGGATCTGTGCAACCACTGTGGTAGGAGAATGCGAAATAGGGTTTGTTGGGCACCTTTTTCCTTCTCGGTCGCCCCCACTCGATGTCTCTTTTCTGGATTTCTTAATCTCAAAGTAGAGGGAGTGTGTGCGTGCGTCGCGCTGCGGTTGTGCTGTGACCGGGACGACCCCTCAGCCCCACCACTCTTTATTGCCTACCATCGCTCAACATTCCTACTCCCCAAGCTCCCTTTTCTAATACTTCGGCCCCCTTCTCCCTCCGTCTC
Source organism: Musa acuminata AAA Group (assembly GCF_036884655.1). Classification (NCBI taxonomy): domain Eukaryota; kingdom Viridiplantae; phylum Streptophyta; class Magnoliopsida; order Zingiberales; family Musaceae; genus Musa; species Musa acuminata. The sequence continues at coordinate 2,415,799 of NC_088357.1, forward strand.
TGCTCTCAAGAAAGAGAAAAAGGGAGGGGAAGGCGAAGAGTGGAGCGACAGTAACCAAAGCCCTCCTTCCTCTTTAATTGCGCTGGCTTTTCTTTTTCGCAAGGAACCCGAGCGAGTTTGAAGGAGAGTGAGGGGAGAAGAAGGCCCACGTTCTCGTGGTTGTGGTGAGTATTAAGCGGTATCGTTTCTTCCGCAGCCCGCAAACACCGCCCCTCCTGTCACCCCTCTCATCTTATCTCGTCCTTCCCCTCTCTTCTTCCTCTTTTTAGCCGTCTCTCCTGCCTTATCGACCAGGCCAAGAAGAAGCGGCGGCAGCGGCAGACGCAGCGTGTCTTGTGCGATGGCCAAAGAGTTGGATGATGCAGAGTTTTGGCTACCTTCCGAGTTCCTGTGTGATGAAATCTTCCTCGGAGGAGGCAACCGCGGAAGGGAAGGTAAAGCCGGCCTCGGGGGAGCTTACTTACCCGGCGAGTTTCCCCTAGGTACGGACGCGAATCTGGACTCACCTGTGGAGTCGGTGACCGGGACGGAGGAGAGCGACGAGGAGGACTACATGGCCGGGCTCACGCAGCAGATGGCTCGTTACTTCCTCCAAGATGACGAAAAAGACGCCTCCGTTGCTGCAGCGGAAGCTGCGAACAACGCAAAGGTAAAGAATCCCTTCAGTTGTCGCCAGCGACTAATTCTTGAGAGGCTTCGGGCCTTGCATCAGCTGATTGGTGGGGGTTTCTTGAAGACCATGGCCGGCTCGCCCCAGTCCACCCTGTGCGCTTGGTCCTCCGCCTCGACCAAGGGGAGCCCAAATGGACCTTCTCTGGTCTCTTCGCCGCCGTCGTCATCTCCGCTACAGCAGCAGCGCATCAGTGATCCCTGCGACCTTCTCTGTGAGGCTGCAGGACAGGTGATGCGACTCCGTACCACCGACGATCTTGGGCGACACCAGGGCCTGAACGATGTCGGGCTTCTTAGCGTGCCAAAAAAACCGACTCCAGTGGTGACCTCGGTTTCGAAGAACAACGCCGCCGCCGGCTACTATTCCCCTAATCACATCACCCATCAGCAACTGCAGGCAGCTCAAGTGAGCGTGATCACACCTTTTGCCATCCATACCTATTCGCCGCATTCTCTCTCTCACACTTTCCGATATGTGTCTTTTGTTAGTTCTACTACCTAAGGCAGCAGCAAGCGATTAAGCAACAGCTTTCGACAGCCTGGGGGAGGCAGAGCAAAGGTAGAGTCACCGGTGGGGGTTATGGGGAAGGCAGGTGCGGCCGGACCTTAGATCTGTCGCCCTCCGCTTGGCCGCCCCTTAGAAAACATCCTCTGCAACCTTCGCAGCAGCCGCAGCCACATCCGCCACCGCTTCCTGGATCCGGGATGAGAGCCGTGTTCCTCCACACCACGGGCTCGCGGAAAGAGTCCGCCGGCACCGGTGTCTTCCTTCCCCGCACTGCCGGCAACAAGCTGGAGCCAAAGAAGAAGACTGGTAATGCCCCGCACCGCCAGAATCTCATCATTGGATTCCCATGTCGCTGTGTTCGCGTATTCCTTTCTGTCGTTTCTTGCCAGCTTTCAATATGTTGGCCACCAAGCTGGTATCAATCTGCTGTCCCTTTGCGTTTGATGGTGCTGTTTGTGTTTCCGTGTTGGCGGAGCCAGTCTTGCCCTTGTTTCCTGTCTTTTTACTGTGTGCTCCAAGTATGTCTTTCTTGGTTCTCGTTTTTACGCACTCTAAACTGTTGTTGCTATGGCGTGGTTTTGCACAGGCTGTTCAACCGTGCTCGTTCCTGACAGGGTGGTTCAAGCGTTGAACCTGAACCTTGAGGAGCTTGCAGCTCAGCCGCGCTTCCCCGGTGGCTTCGTTCTCAGCCACGGTAATTACTCTTCCGAGGCGGTTGATTTATCTTCGCAAAGCTTTCCCGATTTTTTCCATCATGTAACGAAGGATTGCTTGGATGGACAGATGCACTGATGGGGCGAAGCGGTGCGGTGCTCGCGCACCAGAAAAAGAACCACCAGCACATCTCACCGTCCGTCTCCGCTGCAGCTGGCGCTGCAGGTGCGGCCCATGAGGTCGGACTGCCGCAGGAGTGGATCTACTGACAGCGTCTACGTACTAGCGCCATCTTTTTACCGTAACGTAGCTTTTGGTTAGTTTTAGGGTAGGGCGTAGTAGAACCTATGAAAACCGAAGGATATAGAATTTAGCAGCAGCGGCTGGGAAATTGTTTTGGGTTTTGGAAGGTGGAAGAGATGATGAGCGCCAAAATCTTGATGGGGATGTTTTGGATGGTAGTGTGTGAGGAAACAATAAGCCGTGGTTCCGTTTTGGCGGAGGATTAAGGTGTGGGGATTTGTTTGTTTCGCAATAAGAAACCAGGAGAGATCTTACCTTTTGTGTTCATCTTGGTGGTGTACCCCTCACCAAGACCGCCTTAATTCTCTTCCTTTTTTGCAGCCTTCTATTTTATCTGTGTGTGGGGGGGTGGGGGGGGGCACAGAGCACTAGAAAATGGGCTGCAGGTGTCTAACAAAATAAACGGGCTCCGTTTCGTTGTTTTGTTGTTGTTGTGCAACTCTCTTTGTTTCTACAATCTCTCTTATGGTTGGATAGGAGAATGTAGTAAAACCAACTGGCTTCTCTTCGACTGTACTGAATGAAGTCAAATGAAATATGGTTTGTTACCCCGAAATGAAAGTTTGCTGTTCGTGTTGATACGGTGGTCAACAAAATTTCTTTATGTTATTGTAATGTGCTGTGCCCTTAGCGGCGCGGTCTTCGATGGGTTGCTTTTTTTCTTTGTCCCGTCTGAAGCACTATTCATAGTTTATTTACTCCGGTGAACTTTATCGTGTATCGCGGACGGGACGGTAACAATTTCCGAGTGTTTCGCGGGTTGGTTGCTTGTGAGCGAAGCAAGCTGCGGGGTTCACCGTACGTGACCGCGCTTTAAGCGTCCGTCTTCTATCGATCTCTGCGCTTGGCCTCGGGGCTTCCGCTCGCTTCCGTTTCTTCTTTTGACTTGGTCGAGACCCTTGTTGCTTTAGGCATGGAAGCATCTCGTGATCGGTGACGCCGTTCGCGATGTCATAAAATATTTAAGACCAACACTGCTCGTGTTGAAGGAGTGCGAGTGTCTCACACAGTCTCCGCTGTCGAGAGAAAAGGCGTGTGCGAAAGCTGCAGTTTTCTCGATTGTTAAGAGTTCGAACATTTGCTAGATTTTAATTTCAAGTGGCCGCAGTTTTCGAGGGTATAAAAAGGGTTGATATATTTCTCCTTTAGCGGGTTACCTAATTAATTGCTTATGATGTAACCAATTAGTTGTGGGTAGATAGATGTATGCTTGCTTGTATGAGATTCAACAAACCTGTTGTGAATAATGCTGCAGGGTAGAGGAGGATAACCTTACACTCGTGCTACGTGCTCTTCTTTACTTTGCAGATCCTCCCTGAAGTAACCCATCTCCCACGCATCGTCATATCCGGTGGGATGGGGAAGTTGCTAGTGCTAGACCATGCTGTGGCCATTGCAACTCACGTGCTCATGAGTGCTTGTTTCGCGTCCAACAATGTCATACGGTGTGAGCACCTGCTGGTTTAACGTGAGCTGTCGTGATCCTTTAATGGGCTGCACCGACCCCGAGCCTCGGCACACGTTTGAATCCATTTGGGCTGCGCTAACCCATTTATAGATTCCAGCCATTCCTCACATGGACGTAGGCTTGAGTTGTTCGTCCCACACTACTTTTTCGTAGCCTCCAACTAATTCTGATGGTAGACTCGAGTCTGTGTTAAATCAAAAATATAATTAAAACATAAAAATTATTTGTAATATATGATTAGCTTATAATTTATTTATCTCCATCGATATTACACAAAAGACCACATCAGGCAATGACGAAAGGAAGACAGACGCATCACAAACTTCTTCGACACGTGTGAAACGATCGTTGACAACCCGACCAGGACGAACGCGCAACATATGACCTAATTCAAGCAAACGGTAAGCACGTCTTCACTCATACTATTACCAATCAACCGGAGATCTCGATGGACTTGACATCAGGCTTTTTGACCCCCTCCTTGGAAACCGTGACGGTGAGGACGCCGTTCTCCATGGCGGCGTTCACCTGTTCGACCTTGGCATTCTCCGGCAGGCGGAACCTCCGGAGGAACTTGCCGCTGCTCCGCTCGACACGGTGCCAAGTATCGGTCTTCTCCTCGTGCTCGCGGCTGCGCTCGCCGCTGATCTGGAGGACGCGCCCGTCCTCCACCTCCACCTTGACCTCCTCCTTCCTCAGCCCGGGCAGGTCGGCCTTGAACACGTGCGCCTCCGGAGTCTCCTTCCAGTCGACGCGAGCGGCCGCGAACGCCGACGCCTCGCCGGGTACGGTGGCCGGAGAGAAGGAGAGGGAAGTGTGGAAGGGGAAGCCCTGGATGGGGTCCCAGGCGTCGAGGGAGAAGGGATCGAAGATGCGGCCCCGCCGTGAACCGAATCCGAAGGGAGTGAGCGACATTCTTTGGTCCGATCGACGACTATTTAGCGGGAAGAAGACGACGACGACGACGAAGAAGAGATGGGAAACGGAATCCCGCGGAGATATTTCTGGTATCTGCAACTTGGGTTGCGGGAAACCGACGTCGTGACACCATTTTTATAGGAGGGGAAACGTGGGTTCTAGATAATTCCTCCTGCTTCTGTTGGCTTCTTGGGCTTCATCGTGTTGTGAGGCCCGGAAGCTACCACGGGCATCCAGAACCTTCCGCTCCTGGTTTCACGTGCTGTACGCTTCCGAGTATCGTTCGTGAAATAAGGTGACCTTTAGCACAAGATGCGTTTTCCAAGTGGATCGTGACTGAGCCACCCTCGATGCCAACCAGCAGTGTCTTAATTCTTCATCAGGCAATCTTAATCAATCAATCAATCACGAGTACGTCGGGCTTGAATCCGACCCATCCGACTATATCTAATGCTTGATAAGCATCACATGACATAACCAGCTCATTGTCATGTACCTGACGTTTGTAACGTGTGGTCTTATTTCTCGGTTCCGTTCAAAGTACATGCGTGTAGCCCTTCATTTCGCATGGAGATTCACGTACCTAATTGTGCATCAGGCTGATTTGTTCGACTTCAAGTGGTCGCGCTCAACAACAAATATACGATCCTAATCGCATAGCACTGATCCGAAAGTATGGTCGACTCTCAAGTTGCCGAGCGCGAATAAAAGAGAGGAGAAAATTACCCACTGCGGTACCTTCGACCTATCCACAACCGGTCCCACTAGTTCACGAAGCGTTATCCAATTGAGGTGCGGGTATCGAGAAGCAGTTTGATCGCGTAAATAAAAGAATGACTCGGATGCGCATCAGCAAGTGCGGTGGCCAACTTGGTTACGCCTTTCCGCGTCGGAGGTGCCTTCCGACGCCAAATCCATCCTTTATTAATTGCCCTTCGTCTTTTCTTTTCTCGTTCCTCTTCCGAAGGGATCCCCTCTCTCCGATTTCTCATTCTCAGCACCTACCGACCCGATTCTTCATCCCCGAGCTCCGTCTTTCCGCCACCCTGAAGATCGCGGTGAGCCGGCGGCCGCAATGGGTGATCACGGCTCCAAGATCGAGATCTCCTTCGCCGGAAGGTTCGCTAGTAGCGCAATCGCCGCCTCCTTCGCGGAGGTAATCGCGATGACTCGCTTCTTCCGTCACTTACCCATCTCTCGTCGTTTTCTTCTGCTTCATTCTTGCAGTCGGTTGCCATCAAATGCGACCTCAATATGATCTCTTTCTTGAATATAGTGCTAATTTAGGGATCCAAGGACTTCTTGATCTTTTTGCGCTGCAGATTTTAGTGTGATCTTTTAGTATTAAAGTATCTGTAAGCACCATTCTGAGGTCCGTTACCGTTGTTACCATTATGCTGTTCATTGCTTCTGCTTCATGCTTGGAATCGTCTTGCCCTTAGATGTAATTCCCAACATTGTTTTGTTTCTTGAAATCAGTGATGATTTTTTGGGAAATAAGGGTTTCTGTTATTGTTGTATCGTTGTTGTTAGATATTAAATAGAAGGAACATACATTGTCACTGATACGCGAGTGTAAAAGCTTCACAAAACAACGATTTCCGTTACAGTAGAAATGGGAGATTTGTGAGGCCATCATCCTTTCTCATCGTCTTTATTTGTTTTGGGTCTGTTCCAGCTCTGCACTATCCCTCTTGACACTGCAAAAGTGAGACTTCAGCTGCAGAAGAAAGCTGCTACAGATGCAATGGCCATGCCAAAGTACAGCGGAATGCTGGGCACTGTTGCGACTATCGCACGGGAGGAAGGAATGACGGCACTTTGGAAAGGTATCGTACCTGGGCTGCACCGCCAATGTGTTTTTGGAGGGCTGCGGATTGGGATGTATGAACCTGTAAGTTTCAAAGCCTTCTGTCAGTTGATAAGTTGTTCTTATGTTCTTGGTATTCTGTGATTATTTAAGTTGTATTTTGCCCTTCTTCTTCGCAGGTTAAATCTTTCTATGTTGGTGAAAATTTTGTGGGAGATATTCCTTTGTCCAAGAAAATTCTTGCCGGGCTTACTACTGGTGGGTTATGTGTGAAAGTGTGAGAGTACCAATAAAAGAATTAAGAGACCTCAGACCTTATCGTATTTGCTCCAGTTCATTGCTTGACAACAATACACCCTAATTTAATTATTACCATTCAATTAGGTGCATTGGCGATAACAGTGGCAAATCCAACTGATCTTGTAAAAGTACGGCTTCAAGCTGAAGGGAAACTTCCACCTGGTGTGCCAAGACGTTATTCAGGAGCTCTGAATGCTTACTCCACAATAGTCAGACAGGTTGTCTTTCAAGAAGTTAATGCCTAATATTTCAAGTAATTTGCTAGCTGAACGTTTGCTTTTGTACAATCCAGGAAGGAGTTGGGGCGCTCTGGACTGGTCTTGGTCCTAATGTTGCACGGAATGCTATCATAAATGCTGCCGAGTTGGCTAGTTATGATCAAGTCAAACAGGTGAAAGCCCTTGTTCAATATCTCATTACAAAGGGCTCCTCGTTCTTTTATGTTTCACTTTCTTTTTTATATCATCAAATTTCAATTCAATTGTGCATTCTTTTTGATTCAGACAATTCTGAAAATCCCTGGATTCACAGATAACATCTTTACTCATCTTTTATCTGGCTTGGGTGCTGGTTTCTTTGCTGTTTGTATTGGTTCTCCCGTTGATGTGGTAAGTTTCTCAATCAGATACTTTTTTATCATAGTCTCCATTAATGGAAAAATCTGTTTGTAACAAACAGTTGGTTGAATAGTTTCATTTTTAAGAGAAAATTTTGTAGGCATCCTTTGCTCATAATTTAATAGAAGGTATAACAAAGTTGTACCTCAAGACTCCTCTAATACTTGGTAAAATTTTAAGCACGCTCTTCCTGTAATGCATGCTTTGAATATCAATATCTAATTATTAAAAGCAAAAACTCCAGTGCTACTTCTTACATAAAAGCACCCTTATCGATCGTGAACCAGATAGCTCATTGAGGATAGTGATTGATTGGAAATGTTTAGACCAAACTACTTTAAAATCTAGGGCTGTTTTCGTCACTGAGGATGCAATCATAGGATGAAATATAGATCATTGTCCTATAAGAAGGCTTAACATGGAACTAGATTAATATTAGGGATGGGATGGTCATTCTGTATTCTAGTTTATATATACTTTAAACCGACCTTAACTGTATCTTGGTTAAACAGATGACTATATAGGGAAAATGATGACCAGCTTGGCTGCTTGTTGTGTATACTTTGTAGCTGGCTACAAATTAAGAATTTCTTATCTTTGGTTTTGTGTTACTATACAAAATCAAAATATATATTCAGGGCCTTTTGTATGGCTGATGTTGTAGAAATGTCCTTTTTCAGGTGAAGTCAAGAATGATGGGAGATTCAGCCTATAAAAGCACACTCGATTGTTTTGTCAAGACGATGAAAAATGAAGTATGCTGAGTAACTATATTTATCTTTCATATTTATCAAAGCACATCTCTGCTCATTTTGCCCTTTATGGTGTAATTTCTTGTGCTGGATGATTGTTATGAGATAATATTTTAAGAGGGATTGTCTGAACTGCATGGGGGGTCAATTTCAGACCTTTTCGCTAGCAAGCTTCTAATGCCAGGCTCTAACAAAGAAATTACTATATCATCTCAGACTACTTTGGAATGCACTTCTCATGAGACATAGAGAATTTCATTATCTTCTGTCCATAGATGTAGTATGTTGTTTGGACAGGAGTGTCGAGAAAATTGGAGATAGAAATGTTATGATACCTGCCAACTCTAGTTAACCCATCAAGTAGGTTGTTACTAGACTTGTAGCTATTCTTTCTTTCTTTAAGTCATGATGAGTTATATTTGATGAAAAATTCACCGTAATGATGGTTGGTTGAGAAGCATGGTGTACGTCATGATTACCTTTTGTACTTTCCGTGATACCGATAGCTTTTGTCAGTAATTATGATCTGAAAAAAGATATCTCATATCTCTAGTGGTAGATAAGTGAATATTCTTTTATTGTCTTCTTTGAAGTTGAACTCCAATTTATGACTTCCATGTAGGATTCTGTTTATCTTATCTATTTAATGGTACTAGTTGAGCTTCCAGACAGATAGATGTACTAATATTGGCCAGTTGCTGACATGTAGAAGAGGGCTTTCAGCTTCTTTCCCTCTTTAGTTTAGGCATCAACATTCAGTTGCTTTCTTATGCATATGGCTCTGCTCATGATTCCCATGGCACCGCACTGATCTGGTGCTGAGAATTAAAATGTCAAAGTTCTTCTAAGACTTTCTAAATGATTTTTGCTGTTTTTATATATCTGAAACCATGTTTTTAGATACATATTTTTTCACTATCTGACAGAACATCTGGTTAGTCACTTCCATGTTTTAGGTGCCAAAAGTCACCTATGATTTGCATAATAAAGGTGTAGCAGGGCTCAATCAATTTATGCTATAATCAATTTATGGATTACATAAATGCTGCTTAAATACAGGTTTACATTTACCATGATGATGTTAGGTGTATCTCGTGTGTTCTTCTTTTTATTTTTTCTAAACCTGCTTGTACACTTATGCAATGACATCAAATATTCTGACTGCAATTAGGTCGTCATGTGCTTCAAACTGTGAGTTTTCTATTTCATTTTTGGCAAGATATATTAAACAAAGCAATGCTATCTATTAACTTGTACTTGGTAAGGGTATATAAGCACCATGAGAATTGAAGAAGAATCCAAGAAATTATCGATTCGTTTGGTTGAACTATTAAAGTAATGGCGAATGTCTTGAAGAGTTTTTAGGGCATGGTTAGTTATTTTGAGCCACTTGCCTTTTTTTTTTCTTTTCAATTGCTCCTTTTTAACAGAAATAAAGAAATTGTTACCTATAAATTTCGTTTATTTCTCATGATAATATCTGATTTTTTGCTTCTTTTACCAAACAGCACATGCAATTCAGCACATTTGATTCAACTACTAGATTTTCTTTGCAGTCACATCTGCAGCATTCAATCTATGCTTAAAACCTACATCAACATGGGATTCCTTTTTTTTAACGGAGTTCAATAACTCCAAAGCTTTTGATTGATGTACCTCATATATATTATTCATATCAGTGTTAATAAGAAACTTATTTTGTAGATATTTCTGTTAATGTGACAGTCTCAGGTGTTCTTTTATTATGTGTGGTACATGTATCTGCAAAATTATACTGAAAAACTTACGTGCAATAAATCAACTTGAGAGAGAGATATGATGGTCTATTTCACTCTGATCTTTGGCATATATATTCATGAAATGGTTATAAGGATATGACAAAGCTAACCAATGTGAAACAATGATCTTTTCTTTTCAGGGACCTTTGGCCTTTTATAAAGGATTTATTCCAAATTTTGGTCGTCTTGGATCATGGAATGTGATTATGTTCTTGACATTGGAGCAGGTAATTACGAATGCCACATTCGTAATTTATTGTTTATGCTACTACATTTTGCGATTCTGCACATCCAATCTTAAATGTTTGTATCTTAAATTTATGTATATCAATCGTCTGCTAGAAATGTTCTTATAGCTGATTGTTAATATTCATGTGTGATTTTACTTTTAAGTGGTGAGTACCGGGACTCAAAGAAACCTTCATTACATGATAGTCTACAGTTGTTAAACATCTTACAGGCAATTTCTTTAGAACTTCTCAAACATAATATTTTATGCTTATATACTATCTGCATCGACAAATACATGTTCTGACCCAAGATGTATTTACTTTCCTTGACATCATTTCTGTACAGGTCAAGAAGTTATTTGCAAGAGAAGTGCCATCTTAACATTTTCACATAATTCTCTGGTTTCTGTGCAATGAAAATAAGGCTTCTTCTTGAGGCAATTTTTGTAAATTAATGGGGTCTTGAGAAGAAAATTCATGGTCTTCCAGGAAGCTCCATCAAAATGCAAAATGATCCTCGGAATTAATCTCTCTTCTTTTGGAGAATGATAATTTCAGTAATTTTTACCTAGTTAATATTTTCTAATAAAACGAGTTCCTGTGCAAACTACCAGGCAAATCGTTTGTTGCAAACTGATCCCATATCATTTAATCCTAATACTTTGTTAATCGTTTACTCATGATGTGTATGTTCGGAACTGCTTTTTTGAGTATGAGGTTGGATGAAGCTTCATGTGGCAGATGATTTTGAGAGAGTTTATTTATCTATTACTCGATCCTAAGACATATCTTCATCCTTTAGATTCACTGTGTATTTAGTGAATTGTTTTATTGAGCACCATGTTGAACGGCATAAATGTGTATCTGCTAAACCGTCAGTGCGTAACCTGTTGTGAACTGTTTGCAAATGTGTATTACCTATGTGGACCGACAGGTTGATGTTCACTTGTAGATTGCAATATCAAAGTCCATTTGGCTATACGTGACATGGCGTCGTCTTCTGTCAGGTTAGGGAATTGGGTTGTCTCCACGGGGTATTCTGTTTATTCTTTTTCTTTTTTCACTTCCCATTTCTCTTGCTTTAGAAAATAGAAGACTACGGAATAAGTAGTGGGATCAGACGAATATACCATGTATAATACAAAACTATATATATATATATATATATATATATATATATATATATATATATATATATATATATATATATATATATATATATATATATATATATAAAGGACTGGTCAATTAGGCCTGCTGATGGCCCATTTCTAGCCCAGTAATAAGCACTGTCGTCCAAGTCCATTGGCAATTCAGCTGAATTAAATTCCTCGTTGGCGTCCGCACTTCCGGAAACTTCACCTCCAGGCTCTCTCTCTCTCTCTCTCTCTATATATATATATATATATATATCAATGGCGGTTACGAAGGCGCGGCCCCATTTCAGCTTTTGCGTCCTGTGGTTGAATCTTCGCACCGCGATGATCGAGGCAAAAGTGGGGAGGGTTACAGGCGATCGCACAAAAGGTGATGGTCATTCTGATGTATCTTTTCCTTTTCCAAGTTGTTGATTGTAGGTTCTTGGAGTAGAATATCATCGGTTTCTTCGATCTTTGGCAGCTTGATTCTTGTTCCATGGTTTTCGAGAAGCACTTCCAATCCTGTGATAATTTTCTTTGCTTCTTGTTGGTTTCCGATTCTTGAATCCAACGACAGACGATTCTGTCGATCTTTTGGCGGATGCTTGAATCCAGATGCCATTGTTTTCGTCGATCTTTTGGCGGCGTTATTCTTGTTCTATGGGTGTGTTTCTTGTTTCATGATTGTTCGTTCAGGAGGGGACTTTGATCCTGTTATGAATTTTCCGTTTGTTGTTGGTTGCGGATTCTTGAAGCCATTTGGCGGCGTGAAACTTGTTCTATGTGCGTGTTTCTTGTTTCGTGAATTTTCAGAAGGGGGTTCTGATCCTGTTTTGAATTTTCCGTTTGTTGTTGGTTGCGGATTCTTGAAGTCACTAGACATTTTCTTCAACGATCTTTTTGGCTGCGTGATTATTGTTCTGTGGTTTTCCAAGAAGGAATTCAGGTTCTGTCATAAAAGTATTTTTGTGCCGTCAGAGCGAGCGAGTTTAAACAGACGCGGTTCCGTCGACTAACATCTTCCTTTTGGCGTTCTAGTTCTCAGATGTTGAGAGTTTGCATCGTGAATTCTTGTTTTTGTTGTGTTCTGTAGGAAATAGAAATCCATGGTAGCCTTTCCCTCCCTCCTTTCCGATTCTTGATTGCCGGATCACGATTAGGCTACAACCAACCGTAAGTTCGCCTTTTATTTTTTGCCCACCATCAAAGCGTCGTGCAAATCGTGATGGCATGCAACAGCGAACACTAGTAAATGCAAACGCACGTCCGTACAATTCTCTAATGGGAGAACACGAATTTAATGCATTGTTTGCAAGGTTTGGGGAGCTACCGTGGTCATTTCACCCTCCTAGTGAACACGTTGGACAGGCTGTCTTCCTCCGCAAGGTTGGATGCGTTTGTATAGGTGCTAACGGGGCTTCACTGTTTTGGATGAAATTTCGAGTTGTAGGTTCGACCTACCATGTGGTCTTAGGAATTCTATCGACTTTAATGCCCCTAATAACTGACTCTTGTGCATGTGAACATGTCACTGGCAGTGGTACAAGGAGTTTGTCTACCATGAACTCTTTTTTGATCCAGCTATGTAGATCTTTTGCTGCGACCGAGCAAACTCTTCAACCTTTTTCTTTGAGAAAAAGGCTGTAATTCACTTATTCTGTTTGTGAAGTTGATGAATATGTCTTGCTTTGTTATAAATAAGCTATAGGCTGCTGAAACTAATCTCGGTTGATCAACTTTACTGACACTGTTTAGTTTATACGAGTCATTTCAGATGCATCATTTAAGAAAGTTCAAAGTCATTTAGGATCATTGTATTACTTCTTGCGTCTATTGCCATTGGTTTATATCAGTTGAACAGGTATTTGCCTCGTTTTCATTCTCCATGCACGCCATGTATGTAGGTCGCTGTATCAGTATGATAGAGCTAGAGGCTTTCTCAAGATCTATATTTTTTAGAAATATGTCATAACAGCAGTTTGTCATCACAATCTGTGTGTGGATAGTAACCAGGATCAAATGATCCCGTTAAAAATCCTGGACATATATGTCACTGGCTTGACTTAAGGAATTGATTTCAATTGGCCAACTTAAGAAGCATATTTCAAGTGGAGGAAAAAGTGTGATAAGTTGCCTTTTTATATGTTTGATGTAGCTTAGCTCACCTTTGATCTCCTATTCTTTCTGGGTTTAGATTGTTATTGCCTAGTGCACTGAGCTTTTTGCTTCTTTTTTTTTTTGTTCATTTTCAAGTACTTTTGCAATTTGTCTTTATATTTCTGATTCCGTACACACAGAACTGCTGCTCCTGCCATTTCCGGCATGTTTTTATTTAAATTAACTTTATTGGCATGAATTACGGATTTAGGAGATATATGCAAGGGGTATGCCCTCCCTATCTTTCTTTCTGGCATTACTTTTGTCCAATATAAGCATCTCCACATACGGCTGTCATGATATGCATTTACTGTTTCTATTTATATTCTTAGCTTTTATATAATTTTCCTTGAGATGAATCTGTATAGACAGTTTCAACAGTGATTCAGTGTCGGAACCAGGCGATGAGTTTTATGTGTGCCCAACATTCATAGTTAAACCATGTGCTGTCATAAGCCTCTTTATTCTGGTTTTGAGAATTGTGGTGATTTTTCATGAGAGTAGGTAGTTAAGAGGAAAGAAAAGCCAAATTGTCGTTGAATCTTATGGGCCTTATGAGGTAGGTGTTTAATTATTCTTACTGCTATCACTATCAATGTCACTATTTTTTTATATATTATGTGTTGTTGTCATAGTATTATTATCATTGTTGATGTATATACATATGTATATATATATACACATATATATAAATACACATACACACATATATATATATATATATATATATATTGCACGTTTATTATTATTTTTGCTTGCTGGAGGATTTGAGACTATATGCTTGTTTGCTCCTCGTTTCTGCAAAACGTCAGGCCTTAACTGTCTCTGACGTAATTTGGTGTGAGAACCAGTAGTTTTGTTTTTATTGCTTATTTTTTCAGGTTTCTGCAAGCATGCATGGGATAGCAACATTTGGGGATACTGTCTGTGGTATTAATTTATAATGGTTTTCAGTGCTAGTCGATATGTAGAAATGTAAAAAAAACTAGTTTTGTTGCCTTCTTTCCAACTAGTTCTGTCCTCTTTAACTCGGCAGCGCATAAAAAATGTAATTAGATGAAGCCAGCCCAGGACAGATTTCATTTTATCATAGGACAGACATTAAAAAGATGAGATGATGCTATCCCAAGTGATGCCAAATTGGAGGCAACGGCAGGACAACGATGAGATTAGAATGCTAATTCCGAAGGTATCGTAGACAAACGAATCGTGGATGAAATTTGCAGTCTTCTCTACCGGTTCTTTATTTTATTTTATTTTTGTCTGATTTTTGCATTGAAATTCTTTTGTCAGCAGATGTGTGTCGGCGCTCTATTGCTGCGAATTTTTGCATTGAAATTCATTCGAAGAGAAAAACGTACGGAGAAAAGCAAAGGAAAGTATATGCAACTAAAGATTGCTAAGAAGCTTCCAGGGCAAGCCTAAGAATGATTTGCGGTGCAAGTGTAGGACGCAATTAAAGTAGTTGGCCCCAACAATTTCAGCTGGATTTGCAACGATCATAAGAAAAAAACACCAAAATGTGTCAGCATGCCAAGAAAATTGACCGAGGTAGGCCAAGAAAATATGTTTGTACGCAAGCGTTATAAACATTTTAAATACAAACATTGTGATTCTACTCCATTCCCCTACAACGATTATATATATATATATATATATATATATATATATATATATATATATAATATAATATGTGTGTGTTTATGTGCGTGCATAAGTATGCACAATTAAAATATGAAAGTAAAATACATTGAGCTTGTAAACAAAATCAGAATGTCTGCTTATCAATGTCTTCAATGGTCCTGATAAAAGGTTTTTTTTTTTTGATAGAAGTTTATAGCTGTGCCCATTTCACTAACGCCTCACTGTGTGATCGATACAAGAAAAGAGTCCTGAGGCAAATTTGAGGGAAAAATCTAGGTCAGGAGAGCAATAACAAAAACATCATGGCACAACAACAACAATCTAGGTCAGGTGTAATAAAAACTATTAAACCTTGTTACACCGCAAGCCCCACTCAAGCCAATCCCCTCGTCATTAAACAGCAACCACATCAGTTCTAATGTTGTTACAGACATTAAAGTTAAACAAATATGTTACAGACACCAAAACCCTTTAAAGTTGTAATGTTAAACAAATCGTGTTGTAATGTTAAACAAATATGAACGTTTCCACATAAAAGCCTAAAGCCCCAGAAAGCATATATCATATGTGCAGTTTTATGTACTGATAGTGCATTCGGTAATTTGTCCTCTTGTCACTATTCACAGCCACCTCAACGTCAAGATCAACGTATCAGATCACACCCCTGCATTCGGTAATTTGTCCTCTTGTCACTATTCACTGCATTCGGTAATTTGTCCTCTTGTCACTATTCACAGCTTCCTCTCTCTCTCTCTCTCTCTCTGATATGCATATAATGTTAACCATGCAAGTTCACGCATGCATTATAATTGGTTCCCTATTTAATCCTGATGTTCATAAAGCAAAAGAATTAATGAGTTAGAAAGGGACAAACTAGCAAGTAGCACTTGTAGCTATACAAAAAGAAAGAATGTCTGATACATATGCAAAAAACAGACCAAATACTGGTACAAGTGCAATAGCACACCAGTTAAATCATCTTACTAAATCGTACTAAGGTGTCCTCTCTTTATAACATATATAATATAACTTATTTAGGCCAGAAATCGTTTTCCCAGATAATTTCTTTGGGACCTACATGGATGGATGTAAACCGGCTCAAGACCATTCATTTCTCTTTATCATTATTATTTGATACAGCAATGATTACCAACAAAGAAATGCTTAAATATCTTTTGAAGTGTCTGAGTAGGCAATAAAAGGAAGAATAATTGTATGACTGGCAAACAAAACTTATAATATCACTAAGTAATATCATTAAGTGCCACAACAAATGCATTTATGTTTCAATAATTTAACATGGCAAAAATATCTGACAAGACACTACATCAAGCCTCCGAAACTTCTGTGAAATTGAAAATTTTAAAGAGCTTGGAGTAGAAAGTACCTCAAGCCAATCTTCAGAAACCTCTTCTTGGCCCTTCTTAGAGATATGTTGCTTACATAAGCCACATCAGTCTTCCCAAATCTCCATTCCCAGAAGAGCATTTTTCTCCTGCAGTGACATGTCCCACATTAATTTTCAAGCTAAAATAATGATGATAAGACCACTGATCCGCTCGAGCTCTTGCAACTATAGGAGACAATTTGGTGCCCAAAGGACAGTAACTATGTTAGGAAGATATCTAAAATACAATCAGATGATAACCAGAAAAGCTTAGAAATAAGAAATAAAGTCGACAAGTTTTCAGGTTCACCATAAATAGTTGAAATAAAGAACGGGAGCAAATTAAACTGCGTCGGTTCAGCGTTATGGATCTAGAACTGAATCATGACCAAAAGTTAATCATGGCATATCATTATCAACTTCATTTTGGAATAACGTACAAAGTTAGGCTAGATTCCAAATAATATACAATAACATTCCCCAAAACATTGACTCAGCATTATACTTAGTCAAACATTAGAGGCTGCAATATTTTGGTAACTTCCACCTCTTTCACACAAGAACAAGAATACATGAACGGCAAGTCAACAGGAGAGTGATAAAGTCCAGAAACACTTCTTTATTGTAAAGAAGCTCATTGCCTGACGTGAGCATCAACATGTTTTGCATATAACATGTGCAATCCAATGAATGGTGAATGGTGAATGGTGAAAGAGCAATCAGTCAACCATACATTTCAAGCTAACAATCTATGTAGACACTATAGTCCACACCATGTTGATTGACATCATCAGTTTTTTGTTATATCACCCAAAACCCTAATTCGATTTATTAATTCATGAGGTAGTATAAGAAACAATTACCTGAACGATGCCATGGGCTCTGGAGAGCAGACCGATGGCCACAGACATCACCATGTGATCGGCATTGCAGAGGGCAAGGCCAGCCAAAGAAAAGGAAACCACCTTAAACCTCTTCCAAGAAGTAGCTGGAGGTTGAAGAAGCTCCGGCTTCTTTAAAGAACATACATAGTTTAAAGAAACTCCGGCTTCGCGGGTGGTTATCTTCCAAAAACTCATTAAAGAACACCTTAAACCTCCTCCAAGAACTCGCTGGAGGCGCCGTTCTTGAACGAAACCCTTGAGAGAGGAAATAAAAGTTTAGGAAGCGCAGGAATCCGAGATCCTCTCGGGCATTTGGAAATGAAACCTCTTCCAAGAACCTGGTGGGGTTCGAACTCCGGCTCCGTGGCTCGTTCTCGTCCAAGAACTCGTCGGAAGCGCCGTTCATGAACGAAACATTAGCGGGAACAGAGGAAGTTGCGATGCATAGGAACCAAAAACCCCATCGGGCGCGACGATTCGTTCTCTTCCAAGAACCACCCTCCCTGATGCGAGGAACCCGGAGAAGCTCAGGCTCCCGCCGCTCGATCCCTTCCAAGAACCCGCTGGAAGAGCCATTCTTGAACGAAACCCTCTACCCGGAGGAGAGAAGAGCTTGGGAAGTGTCGGATACCCTCGACGATTTGGGATCCCTCGAGACCCTCGCGAGCGATGGATGCAGGATCGGACGGGAGATGGCCCGAGAGATGGAAATGGGTTTCAGTCGTCGCGAGAGATCGACTGAAACCTATTACCGGCCATCTCCCATCCAATCCTTCGCTCGCGAGCGAAACCCATCTCCGACGAAAGTTGAAATAATGATCCGAAACTGACACTGGAAAGAGCGGCAATATATATATATATATATAGAGAGAGAGAGAGAGAGAGAGAGTGAGTGGCGGATGAGTTGGCGCCCAAAGGGTGAGTTCAAAATTTGAATATTTTCTCATTTATATTTGATTTATGAATTTTATTTGGCAGTTCCTCCCCTGCAAGCATTAGAAGCGTCGACGTCTCGGTTTGTTACGTACTCATCGCTAATAGGCGCTAAACCATTAGACTCGATCATACTACGTCTTGAGCTCATTTGTTGAAATGATTTCCGCGTAGCCAAAGAGGCCGCCCGACTTAATAAGTTGGCGCCTAGTTTCCCATTTCCACAAACACCTGATGGGCCATTCCTATTTCCTCCCGAGTTAAACCAGATTCCACAACATGAAACCTGGATTGGCATGGAATTCCAAGAACTGTGACTCCAAGACAATGGAACAAACACGTCTCTGCTCGTCACCAAGCTCGCCTTCCTCCTCGGCGATCAAGAACGCTCGAGGACGTTACACGTGAGTTCCTCCTGTCTCCGCTTCCCGACACTTTCTTCGCCACTAAGTACGTGATCCGTTAGGCCCGAGCCAGTGTTACTGAAGGCCTAGCCTGGCCCGTCAAGGCCCAAGCTCGGACGTTTGACAGCGCTGTCCCTTTTCTCTCCGATCCCACTCCGCCGGCCGCCTCGGAGCGTACCACCGTTGCCTCCTCGTCTTCCTCCTATTTATACCTCCTTCACTGCCAGCCGGTCTGGGTGGGAGTGGTCCGAATCGCCCAAACTCGCTGCTATAAGTCGAAAGCAGACCTCCTTCCCTCCCTCCTCCTGCTTTGATCATCAGAAGATCACTATATCTCCAGATCTGAGGCGGTTTGGAGTCGATACCGGTCCGAAAGGTAAGTCTTTCTTCTTCCTTTTCTACAGTATTAGAGTCTCTGACGAGCAATTTGTGATCAAAGAATGGCTTTTTGAGCTTCCTTTTAGCAAAGATCAAAATGTGTTCTTTCGGAGATCTGCTGTTATATCTCTTCCTCAAATCTGACGATCGAGAGATACCTAATTCACCATGACTTCATGCGGTCGCGGCCCGGGCGCCCGCCCGATTGAACTCAGGCCACCCCAGCCACAAACCCCCGCGGCGGCGTATTTCTCTCCATAGGCGAACGGCGGCAGTCTCTCTCTCTCTCTCCCGGCGATCCCTTTACCTTCCCTCTTCAGCTCCCTATTTCCCGACATAATCCTCCCCCTCCCTTCTCCTCCCTACCCCCGCCCCCAGTTCATCGCAAACCCCCCTTCCCCGATCCTTCCTCCCTCTTCCCCCTTTCGTCGCAGCTCCCCCCTCTTTCCCGACACCATCCTCCCCCTCCATCTTCCCCACGCGCGCCCCTCCCTCCCGCGGGCGCCGATCATGACAACCCCCGTCTCCCTCCTCCTCCCCGATAGCTACACCCCTCTTCGCCTTCTCTCTGTATCCTCCCATCCCCCTCCCTGATAACCTGCTACCCTCCAACCAACAGTCATCCGCATGCTCCCCTCTTCTTTTTCTGGTTGCCTCTTCCTCCTCTTGTTAGATTTTTAACGTTAATCTTCTTCTTTTGTTTTCTCATTTTGTCATTTTTATTATTAGATTTGCACAATATATTACTTTGGTACTATAAATGAATGTAATTTAATATTTTGATGGTGATATTTGAAATATAAAGTGCTATAGAACTATGTAATTTCTCAATTTTATTTTTGTGATCATATTTTTCCTTAATTATATATTTTTTAAAAATTTTAATATTTATGATCATCTCGCTTTGCTCATGCATTTTGGCACCTTTTAGCTCTTAGCGTCTTTCACTACACAGTGTTATCATGAGATTCATGATGTATACAGTAGTTCAGATGCAAATGAAAAGTGGAAAGGCGATTGTGAAGAAAAGTTGTGTTTGTTCTGTGGAATTTATTTGCTGAGGTAATTATATGTACGTCCATTGCTCTTGGATAGTCTTTCCTTTCTGTATATTCTCTATAAATCATCCACCATCCCAAAGTATATGTTCTACAATATTGATGCTAACTAGCTGGTCTCTCAGAATTATGCACATTGTTGTTCTATCATTCTGCTTTCAGTATTAATTAGTAGTCCAATCCGTGAAGTAGATTGTTGTTGGACATTCTTCAGTGCTATTTGTAATTTCAAGCGCCTATTTTCACTCTCATAGCATCTCTGTTAAGGTGGCATTATACTTTTGGATATTGTTTCTGTTAGCTTTTGCCACTTCTGCATTTTTTAGTCTCCTTTTCCATTGAACTTTCTGAAGTGTCATTATATTTATACTTTTCACATTTTTTTTACTATGTGATCTATAATCTTGCACAAAGTAACTGGAAATCCTGTTGTCAATGTACTTTCAGCATTGTAGTCCAAGCATATAAAGGCTATTAAGCTGACACATATTCGGATGATTTGGTGGACTTCAAGGATGCAAGTGTTTGATCTTCATTAAAGAAGTATTGATGGTATCCAATATAAATTAAAGAAAACTTTTCCATCGTCAAGGAGGAACAGCATAATTCTCAAATGTTATTGGCAATCAGGATGGAGAAGTTTCAGAGAGTTCCAATTCTCTTGAATGAAAAATTCAGAATACATTTCTCAAACAGAGTTGTTTAAACAAGTACATCATATATCGCTAACATTGGACTTCATGGATGCATTATATAAGAAATGGAGAAGAAGATGCCTTTCAAGGATTTCAGTCTATCTGATGTGTTTACTTGCCCCTATTCTGTGCTTGCTTTGTTTAATTAATTCAGAACTCCCTGAGGTGTCACTCAGCAACAGTGTCATGGGATCACCCAGGAACTTGACATTCACGAAGACAGTGGAGGGAGTAGGACTTGGGGAACTTGGGGACATGATGGTCGCAATGTTGCCCGATGATCTTGCATTTACCATATTTGTTCCGTCAGAGGAGGCCTTCGGGCGTTTGCTAAAACTGAGATCCCATGACAGCTTGAGCAAGGATAGACTAAATGAGACGTATGCGGTCGTCTCTCGTGTAATGGGGTTTTCTGCAGTTCCTCAACATATACCATCTAAAGTAATTCCTTTGCACAAGGAGATGACATTTGAATCTGTATCAGGATTCAGATTATATGCTTGGAAAGATTTAGATGGAACGCTGGTTGTGAACGGCATTAGATCAGAAGTTGTTGATATCAGAAAAGCTGAAATCATTGTGCATAAAATGGATGGTGTGCTCATGGATGCTGAGTTTGAGCAGTCATTCCCACCGGATTATGAGGACTGACATTTCGTCGAAATATGTCCAAATACCATCTAGTACTTGATATGATTAGTGTTTTTTCTGCTATTTAATGATATTCCATTCATTATCAGCTCCTTGTATTGGTAAAGATTATGTGAATTATCAGTCTGTCTTCTCCAAAGGGGAAGACACGAACCGACCTAATTCACTCCATGTTAAAGTCCTCTGCTAAGGTAAGTTAAATCTTTCAAAAACAGAGAGGGTTAACAGAGGTTCCTTCGGAGGAATTCCTTTCTGTGGTGTTAAATTATTTTCAATTCGTTTGTTAAAATTGTTTTTCGTATTTGGATTGTCGGAAGAATACTTTTTGTATTGATTTGATGATGACGGAACAGCTAAGATGATCAAACTAGAAACATTTGTTGCATGATATGTAATCAATCACGCATCTAACATGACACTGGGGTCTTATGTATTCATCATTCATGTTTTTTTATGGTATCAAAGCACGTTAATAGATTGAGCTCTTTCCTAGCATCATGCATTTGGGATTGCCCATCATCCAAATCTAAATCTAAATCTTTTAAGTTTGAATCATGCATTTGGATATCACCATCGGTGCTGCAGGACACCAAGTATGCGGTTGTTGATGATGTGTTACCGTATGGGACCGTGGTGCCGGCCAGTTCCACCGTGGCGTGCTCCATCTACTTGGTGGGGAGAATGGAGACGATCTGGGGTAAAGACTACAGGGAGTTCCGGCCGAGAGGTGGCTGTCCTACTCTGGTATTCCTCCACAATCCTACTCTGTAATTGTCCGTTCATCTATTTGTTTAGTCGCATTTTGTTGGATATCGAACAGAAGTCTCTTCTTCCTTGGGATCATGTACCGAGAGAAATGATACTATATACTTCAGTTGTCAGCTTCATCTACCATCTGCTATGCGCGCTCTTTCTTTAGATTTAATCTTTTTATGGTGTTACAGTACATGGAAGATATTTGGACATATATACCGTGTCGAAAGATTGGGATTCGATATGAATGAATAACAAGAAAGATTGGATTCGATCATATATGAATAAATTTATTTAGGGTTTTAATTCTTAATCAGACCTAATTTGGATCGACTTCTACTTCTGGATCATATATGACTTCTATTTAGCGCTTACATGTGCTTGCATACAAGTACAAAAATAAAATCGATGTGATCACCACACAAAATAAGAAAAGATTGGATTTGATCACATCGAAAATGAACTTTAGTCAGATCTTTTGGTAAATATCGGACCAGATACGAGTCTGTCTTGTCTTGTTTGTGAACCTTATACCGTGGCCAAGGAGCCATTACAGTTTGGTTCGAGATGTCCAGGAAATCTCTGGGATGAGGTCTTCATCGAGTCGGTCGGCATGTGCTTCTGCAGTGATTACGCCTACTTTTGTCACCGTCGAATTCCTATACTCTGGCCTAGGTCGGAATGGGAGGGGTATCTCGACTTAAGCCCCTCCAAAGATTAATTCAGTGGAACTCTGTGAAACTATATGGTAGGAGGCTTTTATTCTGGTTTCTGAGGGTCGTTCATACGTGATCTTTGCACGACGGTCGACTCCCTGGGTAGCAAGTTCGTACCTTCGGACGACCGCCACCCGATATGTGCGGATCAACACCATGCGGTATCGTCCCGAGCTTCCTAGGACGGTTCGTGTCAGGACGATGCTGGTTCGTGCAACCCCAGACGTCGGGGGTGGGGGAGTGACCGTCATCCCGAATCCTTGGTGGTGCCGCGTCTTTCTCCTAAGGTTCCGCGCTTGCACTGACGTGGTTAGGGGTGTGTCCATGTGGTAAGATCCACACTATACTCTATCATGTCTCATTTGTTGTATATAATTGATGGAGAATTTTGCTTTCTTGTTTGTGCATGCACATCTTAAAATTAAATATTGCATTCATTCTTTAAAATATTTGATAGGGCGAGACAAACATCAAAAGACTATTCGATAGGGTAAGACATAGACACCAACATCATAAAGTCGATCGCGTATATTTATCACATCAACATCAATAATAATAAAAATAACATAAACACCAAAAGACTATTCAATAGGGTGAGACATAGACACCAACATCATAAAGTCGATTATTCTTCGATTCATTCTTGATATTGAGAATATTGCACCAATCATGAGCTGAGTGACGAGTGAATCTCGCATTCTTTAATACTTGATAGGGTGAGACACATACACTAAAAAGATTACTCGATAGAGTAAAGTGTAGACATCAACGTCGTAAAGTCGATCGCATATATTTGTCACATCAACATCAATTAAAATAAAAATTAATCTTTGAATCATTACACTAATCATGAGGGAGCGATTAGTGAGCTCAAAGCTATAAATAGAAAAGCATCCAGCAGCCATAAAAAGAAAAGCATCCAACAATAGCCTATATTTTCTCTCTCTATCTCTCTCCTCTCTCTACATCACTTACTCTAATGCTTTAAGAATGCTGCCACTTGTGCATCGATTGATTTAGGCTAATTGATCTCAACTCCTGAAAGCATTCGCTACATACGTTGTCTTTGTGCTACATAAGTCCTCGGCCACCAATTCACGAGCACTGCATGATAGGTTACAGTTTACGATCCAGTCTTGTGTTTGCAGGAGAGGCTATTTCGACCACCACCACATCTGGGAACGTCACAAAGTCGGAGCAAGAGACTGCAGTCAATATCCCACAGCAAAGGAGACGGAAGAAGGTGGAGGAATAGTGTTGGGGAATCTTTATAGGCCGAGGTGTCAATACGACTCAGTCCAATTCTGGATATGCAAAGTTGCCCGCGCAAATGCTTGGATAGTGAAAGTGAGCGTTGGGTCGGATTCTTACACATTGGCCAAAGTTATAGGAGGATTTCCTGACTCGATCTCTCCGAAGTTTAAGTTAGTGCCGAGTGGAGTAAGAGAAAGTTGAGTGCCCGAAGTTCTCCCCCTTTGATGTTGGTCAGGGGGTTAGTTTTTATACCTACAAATGACGATCGTATATGGTCCATTAATGATTGCTGACTCCTTGGATAGTTGGCTTGTACCTTACGAGCGAGTGTTGATCGATCTGTACGGACCCGTATCGTGTGGCGTCGTTTCGAACTTTCCACAATGGCTCTGCGATATACGGCGCCGAACAGTATGAGGGCAAGTAGTCGTCTCATTCGGGAATGAGGTATCACAGTCTAAATTTTTTTGTTGGCATTGTCATGATCGCGGACCGCTGCCATGTGAATGGTACTGAAATAAGCCATATCAAATAGTCAATGAGATATATAGATTCCAGCTCGGTCCCTATCTGCTCCCATGTCCCAGTGAAACCCATGCATGCTGTCCATTAGTGACCTCTACATCCGTCAATTGCTATGGCTAGCCATGCCAATTGCCGACTACTACGATGATGAAAACATGTAGAGAGATTTAAAACGTGTCCCTGTGTATTAAAAGACTTCGATTAAAGGCAATATACGAATCCGATTCGTTAAGAAGCAGAAGAAGAAGTGAAGTCTTGTTCGATTCAATTACAGCCTGAAATTAAAGAAATGAGAAGTTGAAGATTAGAAAGCTAAACACACTGTAAAACTCAAGCAAACACCCAAATATTTCCTCGAGCGTACGAAAGATTAAATCTCGCCTCGCTACGAAGGTTCTTATTTGAGCGTGCAAGTCAATGTATCAGACTGCTCTTACCTCGAGATATATGACCGGTATAGTGATTTATACGTTACATGAGTTTGCTTAACTCGAAGATGGCGGCGGCCATTAAACTGGGGAGCTACGTTGCGTTGAATTCGGACTCCTCATGTCTTGTATCCGAAGGAGACGCACTTCCGTACTCCCAACGATAACTTATCGATTCTGTGTTTGATTTTTTATGAGTACGAATTCTAGGAGTACAGTATTTTAATAATAT
The DNA here is from genome assembly GCF_036884655.1 of Musa acuminata AAA Group. Taxonomy (NCBI): domain Eukaryota; kingdom Viridiplantae; phylum Streptophyta; class Magnoliopsida; order Zingiberales; family Musaceae; genus Musa; species Musa acuminata. The sequence continues at coordinate 2,441,047 of NC_088357.1, forward strand.
TTAAAAAATATTATAATATAGTATTAAAATATTGAGACGAATTCTTAAAAAAATTATATATTTTAGAAATTTTGATAGAGCACTCTAACTTAAAAAAAATTTCGTAGAGACTCCTGTAACCGTTATTATTAAATATTTAATTTAATAATAATATAACTATTCTCATTATGATTCATAATTCATTATCATGAATTTCTTCATTTATTATGATTTAAATGATTTCAGTTTTTTATTCTTTATGCATGAAATCGTTATTATTAAATTGAATATTTAATATCATTAAAGTTCTTAATTATGGTCCAAACGTTATAAATTTGAATTAATTCTTGAACGTTATGATTTGATGATAATAAATGTTCTTGATGGGAGAACATCTATATATATGAGAATTTTGAACACTAGGCTCAATCATCTCTTTGAAGCGAAAGACTTTCCTACACCATCTAAAGCGAGAGTTCTGAGTCGAGAAGTACCAAAGTTCAAGAAGAAACCTCTGCAGAAATTCTTGGCGACAATGGCAGGAGGTATGCTATTTTGTTTCCGCATCAGTTTTTATTGTGTTTCTATTATAATGATTTAGAAACACAAGTTGGTTTCAGTGATTTCTTACAACTCCTTGCTGAAAAAACTCATTTTACTCTTTTAATCTGATCCATCGTCGCCTCTGCTCTACTGACTGCTTCCTTTTGCCCCGAAGAGCCGTTGCACCGTGGCTGTACATAGAGGCAACCAACAATATAAGCGATCGTTGATCCATTGCCTCCCCTTCCCTTTGCACCGGTCGTAACCTCCTTCCCCCAACTCTAAATTGGTTGTGAAGTTTTCGAGCAAGGAAGGAGCCCTAAACCTCTTTCTCAAAGTTAGGGCTATCAGTCATTGGCCTGCCACCCAAACTCTCCTCTCTATCGATTGCAACCTCCTTCCCCTACAGTCTTAAACTGATCATGAAGGCTACGTTCGAGAAAGAAGCTCTTAAACCTCCTTCTCAAAGTTAAGGATGTGTCCATGGAGGTAGAGAGTTAGTGATCGCATGGGAAGGGGAGGGGAGTTAGGGTGACAAACCAACGGATGCTCGTGCTACGAGTCATAACAGTAAGGATGAGGCCTCTACCACTAGCCTCACACCTACGTCACAAGTGACGATGGGTCCGACGCAAGCAACGACAAGGGATTCCTACGAAGACATGAGCAAAATGAGTTTTTTACACTTTCATAAATGCTCTATGGGAATTTCCTAAAGTCCAGATGTTATGCAAAAAAAATATATGTATATATTTTTTAAAAAAATATTTAAAATATTATAATAACTTTTTTATACAAATTTTATAAAACATTATATTTACTATGTTTTACATTACGTTATAATATTTTTAAAATGACTAAAAATATAAAATAATCATAAAACTTATATTATAATATATGTATATTACATTATATTATTTTTAAAATATTATTGAAAAATACTAATGTAATATAAGAAAATATTACAACTGTACCAATTCATTCATCAGCTGGTACATAAGAAAAAGATAAAAGATAAAAAGAGGAAGGTAAGTGATTAAGAATACTCAAAATATTAAGAAAAAAATAATGTTAAAAAATTTAAAATGAGCACACTTTCCGGAAAAAAAAAAAAATAGAAGTTTCATTTTGAAGAATTCGCCTTCTTATGAGATATTAGAGAATTTTTATTACATTTTAAAGTCGTAAACTAATAAGATCGGATCTCGCAGGGCGGCTGCCGCCGTGATCTTAATCTCCATGATTTGGGCCCCACGGCGTCACCCGTATTAATGGCCGTCGGACCCACCCGCGAGGCCAAACAGCTACGCGTTCGTACCGGCCGCACCCGTCGTCGCGTCATGCGTGCGCAAGCGAATGAATCACCGCCACCCACTTGTCTCCGCCCCCTCCCTCTCGCCAAAGGGCGCTCCCCGTCCTCTTCCTATTCCCCGGTGTGGCGGCCGGGGCCCTCCCCACCTCCCCACCTTCTCATGCCGCGCACAAGATTCGCAAACCATCATTACCCCTAATCTCCTCCTAAACGCTCCGATCAGTGTCTTAGCAGATCTAATCTGTTCCGCCAAAAGCGGGGAGGGAGGCCGTGGGCCACGTGCTCACGGTGGAGTGTGGGCCGAACCATTCCACGTTGCAGCTGCCTCCAAATCCATCAGCTCGTTTGAGGCCGACGAGGAGGAGTAAAACGAGAAGATTGTGGTGATGAAGCTAAGCGGCGCGTCTCTCTGCAGCAGCGTTTCACATGGAACGTCACACAAGTTGTGTGAGCATCGGATGAGTACTTTTTCTAGTTCGGCAGTATCGGTAAGCAGCGACTGAGGAATTGTTTACCCCAAATCCAGAGCAGTAATCTCATGTGGGGCATTTAAAATGGATGGTGTTTGGATCTGAGCCTGTTCCTAATTAATGATCTGCGGAAGAAGAAAGCAGACCAACCGAGCTGCGTCCCGGAGAAACGTATGGCATAGAGAGAGAGAGAGAGAGAGAGTGGGGGGCAAGTCCTGCGCGCAGTTAAGACGCTCCTGCTGTTCCTCCTCCCCTCCATCATCTCCTTTCATCCTAATCTTCACGTATTCCTCTCCACCAAGATTCTTTCGAGTATCTTTTGTTCGAGCGAGGGACTGATCCCTACAGGATAGAAAGCGGGAGGGCGCTTAGACTTGCCACTGCAAATAAAGTGCCAAGGTAGGATTCCATTCATCTCCACTTTCCTTCCTTCTTTTCATCTCCTCTTGTTCTGTTTACACTTCTGCTTGCCATTATGATTGTGTTAGTGTCATCCCTTTGCTGATATTGAAAGCAAGTGATGACAACTGTTTGATGTCATCTCCCTTGTGTCTAACTTTCAACTGAAAGCTAAAGATAAGAGTTGATGCTCGTTCTTGCTTTACTTCCCCTCGCTCGGTCTCTATCAACTTATTTAAAGGACGGGACAAGATACGGTGCTGGGAGTTTGATTCGTTCACTCACTAGCAACCTTTCTGTGGTAAGGAGACCGGATCGCTTGCTCTTGCTTACAGATTTGATTCCCGGGGATTTTCTTTTTGTTTTCTCTCATTTTTTGGTTGTTCGTGTAATCGTTGAGGTCTTCTTTCTTGGATAAACGTGATCTGTATGAGATCCACTGCTTTACGCCCCGGAATTGGGTCTTCTTTTCTGCTCTCCTCCTTTCTATTTGCTGTGATCCGTCCCGCATGGATTTCTGACAGTGATTTGCCCCGTTGCTCCTTTTTCTCCCGATCTCGAACCTGTACGGATCCAGCTTCGGATAAAAGAGACGGAAGAAGAAAGCTGGGAGAGCAGAGGGAGAAGATGTTGCCGCAGAAGCAAGCGGAGGAAGCCATCGTGTCGCGCAGTAGTAGCACCTTAAAGGATGAGCTGGAGCAGGACGTCGACGGCAAGGGAGAGGAGGACGAAGAGACGGCCCATGGATTCAGCATGAAGAACCTCCTCTGGCATGGCGGCTCCGCCTGGGACGCCTGGTTCAGCTGCGCTTCCAATCAAGTACTTTCCGTCTCCTATCTCCAACATACATGTCGATCGTCCGCGAGCCCCAAGATCGTCTCTTTTTCGTTTTCATCTAAACGATTTCTAGTCTCTGACATTCTAATCGAGTTGTCTGCGGAATGCAAATGCACGGCAGGTGGCCCAGGTTCTGCTGACGCTGCCATACTCGTTCTCGCAGCTGGGAATGCTGTCGGGGGTAATCCTGCAGCTGTTCTATGGGTTCATGGGCAGCTGGACGGCGTATCTAATCAGCGTCCTCTACATCGAGTTCCGCAGTCGGAAGGAGAAGGAGAACGTGAACTTCAAGAATCACGTCATCCAGGTTCCTCCCTCCGCTTCGTTTCTTCTCCTTCCGCTGATCTCCATGGTCCACAACTTTCCTTCTTTCTTCTCCCCTGCTTTCCCCTCTAAAAGGTACCACTGTTTGTGCAGTGGTTCGAAGTGCTGGATGGGCTGCTGGGGCCATACTGGAAAGCCGCCGGCCTCGCCTTTAACTGTACCTTCCTCCTCTTCGGCTCCGTCATCCAGCTCATCGCCTGTGCCAGGTACTATCCCTTCGTTCCTCCCTCTCTCCATCTCTCTCCTTCGTTCTGTGATCTGATGTAAATTTTGCTTCTTTGATTCGGCGGTGGAACAGCAACATATACTACATCAACGACCGGCTGGATAAGAGGACATGGACGTACATCTTTGGCGCCTGTTGCGCGACGACAGTGTTCATACCCTCCTTCCACAACTACAGGATATGGTCCTTCCTTGGCCTCGGCATGACCACCTACACCGCCTGGTACCTCACCATCGCCGCCGTCGTCCACGGCCAGGTACCATGAATCAGCAGCAGCACTAGTTGTTGTAGCTTAGTAGATGAACTCATCTCGCACGAATGTGGTTGGTCTGTTACTAGATTGCTGTAATTTGTCCCCATTTAGTTCGTCTCTTAAATCATTTACTTTTGCCGCTGCGGGAGGGAGAAGGAATGATGACAATGACGGTCTCTTTTGGATGGATGATGCAGGTGGAAGGGGTGACGCACTCGGGCCCAACGAAGCTAGTGCTGTACTTCACCGGCGCCACCAACATACTCTACACTTTCGGCGGCCACGCCGTCACCGTGTGAGTGCTCATCATATCTCATACTCTTAGGAGGTCTAATTAAGTCTACACAAACTTTTCCTCGGCTGAAGCGTTTTAAAGGAAAAGCAAGCACCAATCTAAAGTCATCTCTCTCTCTCTCTCTCTTTCTCTGCCATTTCTAATTCCTACCTTCGATGTTATCAGCTTTTCACCGGGTGGCTTCTTTTCTTTCCCTTCGAGCCTGAAACAGAGGTTTCTGCCGTCGCCTCCTGCAGGGCCCGCCCCTACTCTCGTCAGCTTTTGCTGGGTGGTGGGGTTGACGGTCCGGACATGGAAATCATTCCCCATTCTTTCTTGTCGCCACTTCTTCCTTTTCGCTTCTCCTCCTGATTGGAATCGACCCGGACCATGTTCCATTGCCCTGCCATGCAGGGCCAATGCCTTTTCTCACCAAGCTCACCAATGAAGACGAACTCATGGCAGCCAATAAAGAACCTTTTTGTTTCAGACACTAGAAAACCAAAAGAATCTCTTAGTGGTGATCGAAAGACCACGGGCTAAAGGGGTAGCAATCATGGAAGTCATCATAAAAATGAGGTTTTGTTGTTTTGCTGAATGGGAGAAGAGAGTACCCCACAGAGGGATTCGATCTGATATCTATTCCATGTGATCTTCTGCTTCTTCTGTCATCCTCGCCTACCGAAGAATCGAGGCATTCAATGAAAAATATTAGAAAAACCCTGCGTCGGCTCCTTTGGGTTTAGCGAGGTCTCAAACGATTCTGCTGAACGTGGTGATCATTAGCAGCTGAACACTTGCATGTGCTCTGGCGCCATGTTCTGAGGAGAAGCATTGAATCTTTCTTTGCCTCGAATGGCGACCTCCGGATCGACTTGCTCATGGGTTTGTGGTTACTGACATCATCTGCAGGGAGATCATGCATGCCATGTGGAAGCCGCAGAAGTTCAAGAACATCTACCTGCTGGCTACGGTGTACGTGTTCACGCTGACGCTGCCGTCGGCGGCCGCCGTGTACTGGGCCTTCGGGGACCAGCTCCTCACCCACTCCAACGCCTTCGCGCTGTTGCCCAAGTCGGGGTGGAGGGACGCGGCGGTGATCCTCATGTTGATCCACCAGTTCATCACCTTCGGCTTCGCCAGCACCCCGCTCTATTTCGTGTGGGAGAAGGTGATCGGGATGCATGACGCCAAGAGCATCTGCCTCCGCGCCCTCGCTCGTCTCCCGGTGGTCATCCCCATCTGGTTCCTGGCCATCATCTTCCCCTTCTTCGGCCCCATCAACTCCGCGGTCGGGGCGCTCCTCGTCAGCTTCACCGTCTACATCATCCCCGCCATGGCTCACATGCTCACCTACCGAACGCCATCCGCGCGGCAGGTAAGCTCGCTATTACAACCCCCCCTGTAGTTTGGATTTGATTGATGAACTATTATACAATGTATCCCACCCCACGAACCGGCTGTAGCTGCAGCTCATAACAGAGATGGTGTAGTGCGGGAGACTTGTGTCGTCCGACGACCGCAGAGAGTTCTCATTCTCATCTTTGCTGTTGTTGCAGAATGCTGCAGAGAAGCCTCCCTTCTTCCTGCCCAGCTGGACGGCGATGTACGCGGTGAACGCCTTCGTGGTGGGGTGGGTGCTGGTGGTCGGCTTCGGGCTCGGCGGATGGGCGAGCATGACCAACTTCGTGAGGCAGGTGGACACCTTCGGCCTCTTCGCCAAGTGCTACCAGTGCCCCAAGCCGCTGCCACCGCCCGCCCCTGCTCCTCAAATGCAGCAGCATCATCACTGATCGCCCATGGACTCCTCCCCTTCTTCCTCCTATTAATCTTTGGTTTGTCTGCTTCTATTTGTCGCCTGTAAGTTGCAAAGAGGGGTAGGCTCCGACGGTGGAATCTCCTGCCTCCCCCATTAGTGTTGGATGCTTTATGATGTTACTGACGTTGGGTGGTATACGACATGGCTGCTACCATGTTGTGGTTCAAAGAACAGAGTTGCCCACATAGTGACTTTGGTACAGAGCTTGGCCTGCACATGAGCACAGATGATAGCTTTTAGTGCACCGTCAAGCACATGGCCCTGAGTCCTACCACATGAGCATTCTTCGTTGGTTTAAGCATGTCGAAGGATAACGATGGCAACTTTCTCTCTCTCGATTGGATTCTCCTCTCCGTGGTCTCACAGTTTGTATCTGTCATCCGCCTACTCCGTCCCACAACTCACGTGTCCAACTTTCTCTCTCTCTTCGTTCGGGGTTTTATAAATTCATAAACTTAATAATTTATATAATCAAACTTCAATAATTCTTTTACACAATATATCAATTCAAATCCGTCGAAAACATTTCATTACATATAAAATATACTTATACAACAATCATAATATATCAACCAACAAAATTTATCCAAACTCTGAATAACTTTTACTGTCTCAACCTATAAGTTAACCTGAAAGATTTATATAATAATTAAATAAGCTAAAAAAACTTAGCAAGTGACAAATATATCTATGACAAAAAAGGTTATTTTTAAACAAAATACAAGGTAGGGATATAAGAATTCATAAATATCATTTCATTAGATATAGAATTATAAACGTTATTTCATTCAAAACATGGAGCATATCAATGACGTATAAAATGTTTTGAAGTATATTAATGACATATGAAACATATATAAGCTTATCAATGAGGTATGAAATGTTTCGGAATATATCAATAACAAATGAAACATTTTAGAGTCTATCAATGACGTATGAAATATTTCGAAGCATCTCAACGACATATATATATATATATATATATATATATATATATATATATATATATATATATATATATATATATATATATATATATATATATATATATATATATATAACGAATGTAAACCTTAAATATGGGTAAAAACAAAAAATCAAATTTTAAGTACGGTTTTTGTAAAATATATTTTAGAATATTAATTGGAGGTTGCAATCAGTATAAATCTATTAATCGACATTTATTATATGTATCGGATGTACAAGTTAGATCACTAATTAACTTTAATATCTTGGTTCTTAATTACAAACATGTAGTTTTATATCTGAATAGTATAGTATAATGATAGATGTCATCTTTAGTGTCTCATTCGTTCATTGCATATGCTTGACTTTGTCAACTTAATTTAATTTGATTTTAGATTTGCTATTTCATAGAGAGCGTAATATCTCACACATGCAAATCACGTCTTTTTCTATACTTGAATATATATTCAGACATGTGATCAAGTTGGTCAAATATACAACCATAACCTTTGAGAGTCATCTCGACCAAACAAAAATAACATCACAAAAATGATGTGAACCATTTTTATTATGGGCAAATTTGAAAAAAAAACTCTAAGTTTTTATTATTTTTTCTTGTAGAGCAATTTTTTTAGTTTTATTTGCATGATGTATTTTTTATTTTTTTAAAAAATGGTATTACCCCTCCGTCTCATCGAACTTTATAGACCTTTACTCCGCTTTGCAATCTCTCATGACTATAACCTATGAGACCTCGAGACCCTCCCCCCATATGAAGGCATGGATGATGAGGCGAAGGCAACAAGTTGGCGAGAGAGAGGTTTCGTTGTGATATGAAACTTATGGCACATTTGCCATACGATGCATGTGACAATATTGCTACCTCTCTTAACCATTGCTCTAGCTCACCTCAATCGATCCCATTGCACAATTATCTACTTTCGATGAGAATGTTTGTGGCCTCAAAAGTACCAAGTTTGTTATTGTGCATCTCTATGAAGAGGGGGATGTCATTATAGAGGAGGTCCAGGGGCTTGAATGGGTGGGAGATGAGAGAGGTGAGGGGGTGGAAGGTAAGATACTTATCGGAGATGAGATGATTTAAATCTCTATCGCGAGCGTTTGGCTACCAATTGATAATAGTAAGATCTTTCGTGATAACAACCTCAACAACCTAAGATCTTCCTAACTATATGATGAGATATTGTAAATCGAAAATCGTCCTCAAAATTCTTCCTTTATAAATATGGAGTATTGTGTATTGTTTCAATCAATATAATCTTTTTCTTTTTATTTCATTGTTATTATGGTATTAGAGCTTTTGCCGTAAAGGCCACTGACCGCACCCAGTGTCGCCATCAGGTGCAATGTTTTTCCTTGGCGAAAGGCGGCAGCAACAACAACGACATCTTCCTCCGTCGAGCTCTTATCATTGTAGTATTTTTCACGGACATCCTCCAGGATCATTGCGTCGGCCTCCTTCGAAGCTGAACAAGGGCTACCATGTCGCGCCCTCTTCTCCTCCCTACATCGGCGGCATTCCACAGTACTTTTCCACATACAGGTCTTATCTCCATAAATGCAGCAATCCTCATCCCCTTCAAATTATCCAAATGTGGCAACTACACATCCTAGTGTGCTCAATTCTCTAATCTGCTATTTGGCTATGATCTTCTAGGCTATGTCGATGGCTTTCTTCGTTGTTCACCGGCGATACTTAACATTCCATGCGCATCCAGTCTAATATCAAATCCGGACCACAATATATGGTTACACTAGGATCGTCTTATCTTTCAAGCTACTCATTATGGTTACGTCAGGATCGTCTCATCCTTCAAGCTATTCAAGTCTCGGTCATTGGATTCCTCGCCCTACTCATTTCTTCATGTGATATTGCTGCTAAAGCTTGGTGCAAGTTGTAAACCACCATAGCCAATCGTTCCCGCATTCGCATGTTTAGTCTCTTGTCCAATCTCATGATGATAAAACAAGAGGAAAGTACCGTTGCTGATTATCTACATAACAGGTCCAGATCTTCAACGACATAAGAGATGAGTACAAGGAATTATCAGCAGCAATAGTGCACGTGATTCACTAGTGTCATTTGAAGAACTCTATGAGAAGTTGACTGATTATGAGATATGTTTCAAGCGTGATGACAAGTTGTCAGGATCATCTATCATAGTTTAAGTCAGTTAAAAATCTAAGAAGAGCAACCGGTACAACAAATCTATCAACAAAGCTTTGGCCAGCATGTCTATACTTGTGGGCTCCAAACAAACATCCCTTTCTCAGCATTTCAATTACAACCACCAACACGATTATTTCAATTATCCTCAACCTTAGCGTCCTGATCACATAAATCAATAAAGAGTCTAACTATGTGACAAAGTTACTACTGGTCATTAAAATTGGATTGTGGACTCTGCTATCACATCACCTCTGATTTACAAAACTTGTCCATCCATAACGCGGAAATGATGTCTTCACTTTGTGCTAGAATAAGTTGCCAGACATCAATTACGTATCTTGTGGGGGCATGATAACAATCAAGAGGGCATGATAACAATCAAGAGAGTGAAGATGATAACAACCTCAACTACAGCGTTAAAGAGTACAAGGTTCATCCCGGATCCAATGACCCCCATACAGTAGTTGAGTGAATATGATTGAGCGAAAACCATGACAATAGAATAAAAGAGTAATATCATATTTTAGAAAATAAAAAATACTGAGAATTTATTTGTCTTCCCACCATTTTTTTTTAGAGAATTTATCCTTTTATTATTTATTTTCCCATTTTTTTTGTCTTCTCTATTTTGTTATCTCCGTCGGCCTCCATGCTCGCTCTTTCGTGTTTACCCGATCGACCGCGCATTGGCCATTCCTCCGCCCCATCCCAATCCCCAAACGCCGCTCCCTCTCCAAAGTAAGAAACCACTCCTTTAAAACCCTAGCGATCTCTTATGGGTTTTGCTGGCCCCCTCCACTCGTCCTCCGCCTAGCCGGTCTTTCTGCTGCCAACACGACGCTGCTTTCTCAGGTACCACAAGTCTTCCAACTTTTTCGTTTCCGATCTCATCGGACTTCTCATTCTGCTTGAGACGGTCGATCACTTCGCCCGTTCTGTATAGTACGTCGTGTGTGCAGTAGCAACTTTGGTGAAATATATTCGCCGTCCGGTTGGGGTAACTCGCCGGAGTAAGAACAGCCACCGGATCACCACTCTCTCACCGCCGTCCTCTTCTTTCGCGGGACCCCCTCCCCCTAGCCCTATCCCTTCGTTTCTATCCTCCTTATTTCTCTAGGTTTCTCTCTTTTTGCAATGAATTAGTTCGCTTGAGACTTGAAGGACTCTTTTGATGAATCTTGTCTGAAAGTTCATCCTTTGTTAAGAATGTCTCACTGTAACCCGTTTGGAGATTTTTGCAGGAGACAGTAGAACATAGCTACTTCGAGAATCTTATAGCATTTCAAATCGCTACTCGTATCAAGTTGATTGAATCATACGTATATATCTCGTCCCTAATGTATTGAATCTTGAAGATTGTTTGTCCGTGTTGTTCTTTGAATTTGGTACCTCTGTGTCTAGAATCTCTAGATTATGCAACTGTTGTTTCTCCTGCAACTTATCATATTGTTGAACTGATCTCTAGTGCGTTATGAGATGCAGAGCGGTGTGCCCTGTAGTTTGTGCAATAAATGCATAGGATTGGAAGTTTTATTGTGGTGGAAGTAACAGCATAATGTGTTTCTATGCTTCCTACTAATTCCTGTCCTTGGAGCACTTGGTATACTGCAATCTATCAACACATAACAATAACTTTGCCATAATAATAATTTGTCGTTTCCCACTATAGCTCATTCCAGGTTCTGGTGTACATTTTCTATTTTATGTACCTGTGATCTTTATCATTGGTCATTCTGTTTATAACAATTGTTGTTATTTCTCATGTTTACTAAAACTAGATGATTGATAACTATCAGACGCTGTTGTGTATTTGGTGTGACTCTACTTTTGGATACTGGGTGGATTGCTCTGTCAAACTTGAGATGACCTGAATCCCTAATCTTAGTTCTTCGTGGCTATGCCAGAGGACCTTCATATCAATGTTTTGAGGGAAGGAGGCAGGTTGTGTTCCATTCCACTAGAAAGAGAAGAGGAGGTGAAGAAGGCAGCCGTGGGAGCTTGAGAACTGTTGTTGCACATGGCTCCAAGAAGGCAGAAGAAGGTACACCACACACCTTCTACCAGTTCAACTGCCAGGTATGGTTTTCCTTTTCCTCCAGATTACCTTCTTATCTAAATGATTTAGGTAGGGCTGAAGCGGATAGACGCAGCCCTTGATGCATTGCTTCCTTATGGTTTCTCTAAAGAAACTATCTGCTCGACGATCAATAAACTTCTCAAAGTAAGATCCCCTCCACTTTTCTTCTTTTCATTCTCATTTTCTTTTTGTCTTTTGAAGTGTCTTAGAAGCTGCTTGGAAACTAGTAGGTTTATGATGACAATGCTGCGTGGTACCTTATTGAAGAAGGTAGTTACAGTCTGGTTATCGAGACCATCCTAGAAGAGCAAAAACAAGAGGCAAGAGAGGTACTTCTTTGGACAACTGGTATCTTTGTGCATCTCTCTTTTGTCTCAGGTTTGGTTCTGTGTCGTGCTAGTTGGTGCACTATCTATATGCAACCTTATTTTTCCAGGCAATAACATAATATAGTGACTGAGTGGTAAATATAATGGACATGCACAATTTTATGAAAAATAAAGTGATCATTTGCATTTATAGATTAAACTGCTGCACAAAATTCCAAAGTGAATACTTCTAATTTGGAATCCTGGAATCCTGGTAGATCAAAGCAAATATTGTAACTATAATTGTAGGATCCTTAATTAAGTTGCTTAATATCATGTCTTGGTTCTTTAACATGTTCTCATACTAAAGTGTTTCCACCCATCTTCCCCTTCCATCTTTTTGGTCTCTATTGTGGTTTTGATGCCACCTTCACATGTAAAGCATTAATTGTTCTTGGACAACATTTGGTTCTCTTTTGGACAAAGAAGTCTTTATGACCAGTTTGCTTACTCTTAAGAAAAGCATTGTAAAGTTTCTTTTGAATGTTAAGCAGCGTTTAAATAGTTAGAATGAGATTAGACATGTCCACCATAAGTTGAATGAAGCAGTTTCACTTTGTTTTTTGGAACTTTTGCCCCTCTAATGAATTTATATGACTTAAAAAGCTTCATGGTCTTACTAGGTTCACTTCAATCACATACATGAATGTGTGTGCGTGTTAGCAGATAGCTTGATCTAGATCCTCATAAAATTCTGATTGCTATGAGCAAAAAACCCTCATCCAGATTACAGAGTTGAAGGTAGGTTCAACAGAATTTTCTTTTCAAACTTTTAAAACAAAATATTTATTTTTCTGTAATTGGACTCATGCAATGGATATTGCCTTTAACTTGTAAAACATAAATATTTGATGTAAAAATCTCAAGCCACTAAAATCTTACTTGTTTGTGAAATTATGGTCCTGTGAGAGCACGGATGGGGCCATTGTATGTCAATGGCTGTAAAGGTGGCTTAATGTTCTGGTTGGTTCTGATCAAGGTTAGCTAAACAGTATTCCGATCTACTTTTTCTTTGAGTTTGTCTTCAAAGTAATACATTATGCTAGATTGGTTGTGTACAAAGTTCAAACTGCTCTTGCCTTTTCTTTTTTCTTTAGCGAATACCTTCCCTCGTGGTTTATTAATGTTATGGTTAACGAAGACATGTAGTGGTTACACCAGTATGCAATTTCCTGTTTGTTCCAACATATTCTAATTTAACATGCCATAATATTCAGAATTCTTCTGATTCAATATCCTATTTCATTTTAAATGTATTCTTCACTGCAAAGATCCATAATGCCTGCTTCAGGAGGGAAGAACCAGGGAAGAAGCTACGGCCTCGAGAGTTTCCAGCAACGTTGCTCAGGCTGGTGAGGCAGACCTTGCTAATTCTTCACTAGATGTGTGGTTAGTTTTGTTTTAGATCTTAATGTTCTAGTATTTTTCACACTTGACCATGTTCCCTTTGCTTGCTGCACCCTAGAAGAACCTGTAAATTGGAAGGACATTTCAAGTACAGACCCGAACCAGGGCCTGGAGCACAAGGTGAATGGTGGCGGCCAGCCAAATTTGACTGCAAGAGAGGTCGAGCCACTGTCTGCATCGAGCTCAGGTTGTCATCAAAATCTGTCAAATCAGTTTATTAGTCTAAGACCACGAAGGCTTCCATGTTACGGTTGGATAAGTGAAGATGAAGACGAAGAATAACCACAAGAGAGGCATATCGGAGTTCAACACTGGCATTCTGTGATGTGAATCCCTCTTGTACATGAATCGCTCGAACATTTTACCTGCATGTAATTTGCTTGTTTAGCTAGATATTCGATGCTACTTTGTGTATGCATCAATTACAATCCAGCGTCTTTAAGAAACATCTGCCATCTCAATCTTGTCTTCTCTTGTGTCTTATCTGATGACTGACGAAGAATTCAGGAATAAAACAGCTTTGTTCTTGAGTTAACAGTACATAACTCTATCATAGTTCACTAAATCTAATTTGTTCAATCTTGTCTTCTGATTCAAAGTAATAGAATATGCTTTAGAAAAAACTTTTTACATATATTCTTTTGAAGTTCTTAAATAGCGTATTTGTGCTATGACATGAATATCTCTTTCTTATATTAAAATTATTGTCTCGCACTCTATTAACCATGTGTTTAGGGAAGGAAATAGAGTAAGAATGATGAACAGGAAGGATGTTTTTGGAGATATTCTTAAACAAAAATATTATATACCAAACAAAAATATTCGTCTTCTTAAACAAAACATAGTTTCTTGCTTTGGAAAAAATATTATATACTAAAATTCTTCACACAATTCTCCAAATATTAAAATCCTTCTTATTCAATATCGATCCACAAAAAGCTCAAACAAAAATGAATCATTCTTTGGATAAAGCTTAGAGTTTAAGTGTTTTTGTCTGATAAGTCGTAATTATTATTATTATTATTATTATTATTATTATTATTATTATTATTATTATTATTAGAGCCTCTTTTAGTGATTAAAAAATATCTAAAACCGCAAGAAAATAAAAGAAAGAGTGGCCTCAAATTGCAAAACCGGAAAGAAGCATCTTTCGATATCACCCGTTCATCACATCATGATCACTCCACCTCCATGATTCCCAACGACGTCGTATTTAATTCAGCTTCGTCGAGGGCAACTTAAAAAGTCACCTTCCCTCGGTCCAATTACCCACAAGAGTAGGTTTGCGAAGCCTCTTGCAATCTCGAGCGACGATCTCGCCCCCAGTTCTCCTCGCCGTCGCCGCTCGGTTCCTCGTACTACCTTTCGGTTGATTGAGCCCCGACGCGAAGCGCAGAGGTCTTGTCCCTTGACGGACGAAGAGGAGGGAGGCCGGGGAGGAATGGGGGATGGGGCCAGCAGTAGCCGCAGCGGCCGGGGAGGAGGAACGGAAAGGGTGAAGGGAGGAGGGGCGATCGGTGAGAGTAAGGTCACCGATCATGGCAGGAGGAGGTCCTCTTGCGGATACTGCAGATCCACCTCCTACTCCAGCATCTCCCACGGTATTCCAATCCATCCTTGGATTTCAGATTCGTTGATTCCTGATTGATCCACCAAACGTCGCGAATGGTTTCCTCGGTTGACTAGCTAAGCAAAAATCGAAATTTTGTTTCCCGGCGAATTCCTTTTTTCCTTTTCCGGTTCCTTTCCCTCCTCCGTCGCACTCTTCTGATGCGATCGCCCGAAGAAATCGTGTCAAAGTATTAGCAATTTAGCGGGCGCACCTTAATATTTATGCTTACTTCGAACTTTGTTTTCCTTTACTTTATGGCTCCTGGTTTAAAAGTTGGGTTATTCTTCACAATGTATGCTCTTACACTCTAGCGTTTCTATTTATTTTGCAACTTACGCATCAGATAATTGTGCAGGTTTATGGGCTGACAGTATAACAGCTGAGGACTACCAAGGTTTGTAGCTTATCTTATTGTTTGTTCCCTTTCCAATTACTGCATTTCCTATCTCCCAAAGAGGTAATTAATAAGATGTATAGGACAAGAGATTATGACGGGGAGGTAAAAACCTTTTTTGTTTAAAATATAAGAGAAATTAGTCTAACCATTGGATAATGCAATAAAATTTCAAAAGTGAACAGTAAATAAAACTTTTTTCACCTAACTGAAGTCAACTGCTCTACCTGTGTCAATTCAATTAGTTAATTCTTGGATTATTGCTGGTAGTATTTAGGGGAGGCTTATGTGCTCTCTCAATTATGCCCTAATTTTTAGATTATCTCTTGAAGCTGTCCGGTGACCTCCCTGCTGCTGCTGCAGTTGTTTCTTTCAACCTTCCATTACGAATTCCAGTGACTAAGGTTATATGTCAACCTTTAGGAAAAGAATAAAAAGAAATACCCTTGATTTAATATGATGTTGATGTTATCTTGAGATTGATTGAGTTCATGTTGTTTCACACATTGTTCTCTACTTGTTTGATGTTGACAATGCCATTATATTTTGCATTGACCTTATACTGCATGACTTATAGATCACAAATTCACACCAGTTACTTTGGGACTGTTAGTTATGGTGTTGAGATAGCATTACAATTTCTGTTGAATGCTCCAGAAATCTTAGTTTAAATTGTAACAAACATTTATATATATATATATATATATATATCAACATTTGGCTATGTGATATGAACCTACATAGTTTGTACGCATATATCATCCATGGTTTTGTATGCATAATAGCCGATCATCATTCATCATCCATTATAGATCGATGATTTATGTGGAAAGGGGAGATGGACAGCAAAATAAAGAAGAAGATTTCTTTTGGATTTCAGGTTTTGAGAAGTGAAGTTAGAGATTTCATTTCCCCATGAAAGTATGTGAAATGAAAGTAAGGGATTAGATAAGCTGGATAGCTGGTAATCAAAGAAGGGGTCTGGCAGATGTTATTAGAAAGACAGAAACTATGTTAAGGTTTGCTTTTAATTGGGGAGGGTGGGGTTGAGAGAGAGCCAAATAAAAGGAGATGGAGGTAACTAGATGTTGCAAAGAAGAGACTGAAGAGAGAATTGTATGGCCAACCCAGGTACAAATCGAATCTCTTTCTTACCATTATGATGTTTAAAAGGAATGCTTTCCAAGATAAGGGTTGGAACTCTTGATTGGCCGTAGTGGCCAACATAGTTGTTGGACAACAATGGTGTCAGGCAAAAGTGAGGTGGTACTAAACTTTCTTTTTAACATTTTTGCCAGGGTTGTCATAATAAGTGACAGTGGGAAAGATCTGCACAAAGATCCATAACATCAGCACTCTGTTTATACATGGAGACTACATGACTGACAGGATTTGGATCAAGTAGAGTGCCACAATTGGAGGCAGAAGTGGTTTTGGGGATGAGTGGCTGCAACATGGATGAGAAGGATGCCGCTGGTAGCCCCTTATGACTCGATTAACTCAGCCAAGAATGTCAGGACAAAATTGTTTTTCCCAAATTTGATCATTTAGTTGAATGATGATATTTCTAACACTAGGTCTCTTTATAGTTTGTGGGGATTTATTTTTTGGTTCAAAACATAAACAGCAGCAGGAGGTAGAATATGATTTGTTTCACAGTAGAACATTAATATTTTTAACTAGACCTCTCTCTCTCTCTCTCTCTCTCTCTCTCTGCTAAATCTACTGGAATTGATTCTCTGTTTTATTTCATCATTTTTCTAAAAGCTTAAACTCTGAACTTTTCTGCATTTACCGCATATGTATGGCAAGGTAATTATGTTTTTCCTGTTACCATGTGCATTTCATGGCTCTTCCTTTTGTGTAAGAAAGCCATTGAAATTGCTCAAGGCCACTATAAATGTATACATGCTGTACATTGGTGTTAACTCATCTCCAGTTGTACCAATTTCCAGATCACTTTACCACAACAATTAATGTCTTGTATGTAATTCGTCTATGCTTGAGAACTGGGCATCTGAATTTTTTGTGCAGAATATATTTATTTCTGTTTCTCAATGCCTTAAGAACTACTATCCCATATGATTGACTAGAGTACTCCATCAATTATAGTTTCTTTACAGGTAGTATTTAAAGACATTTTTTTTAGCCACCGAAAATTGCATGAATTAGAGAAGTCCTTGGGAACATTGTTTTCTTTTCTTTTATATTTGGACAATTTTTTTCCTTGTTCATTTTTTAACTACCTCTGTCCATTGCTATTTTTATACATGTGAAACTTCCCATGTCGTCTGATTGTGAAGTATTGTCCACAGAGCTGCTTGACCATGGTTGGAGGAGATCTGGTTGCTTCCTTTACAAACCTGAGATGGAAGGAACATGTTGCCCATCTTATACCATTCGTCTGAAAGCCACTGATTTCTATCCTTCCAAAGAGCAAGCTCGTATATATAAAAAAATGCAAAGGTATCAGAGCTTGCCTCCTCTCATTTTGCAGATGATAATTTTGTTATGCTTTTGGCATGATATATTATGTATTGGAAAAGGTCTTGGCAAGTTACAGAAAAGTGCTATACTGTCAAATTCAGATTCAATTTAGATGCTTAGAGATAGCATGAACTGACTGTGCAGGTTCTTAGATGATACCACATCAGTGAAGAAATTTGAATCTTCAAAACAAAAGGAAAATTCTTGTAGGGGCTTACTCAAGCTTTCTGGCAATGACTCTATTACGAAAATGACTGCATTATCAACAAAAGAATCTTCAGCTAGTACATGTGAAAATATGTGCAATGAAAATGACATTCTTCATTCTTTGGCAAACATAATTAATAGTGCTGTAAGCACACTTTTTGTCAGTTATACTGCCCATCTTCCTAAGGCTGTTGTGAAGAAGGTGACATGCCAAGCCAAAAAAAAGCTGGTGGAAATATCAGAAGATTTAGTATATACTAGCAGCATAGCATTTCAAATAGCGGCAGCTATTAGGCGCTCTCAGTCTACAGATGAGACTATTAAATGTCGGGAATCTGAATTATTGGATTTGAATGCAACAACTATTGCTGAACAGCTGGCATGCTTAGTGAAGGAGCATGAATTGCCTTCTGAGCTTTTAATAAAAGCTTGCAATGGCCACCTAAATTTCTATTCTGCGACCAAAAAGAGGAGCTCAGAATTCATTGACCTTAAAGAAAGTATGCAGGCTTCAAGAGGTAACAGAGGTAATACAAAAAGGATTTGCTCCGCTGACAGTAATGCAATTCTCCCACAAAAGAGAAGAAAGCTTGAAATCCGTATGAACAGATCAAGTTTTGATCAAGAAGAATTTGCTTTATACAGAAGATACCAAATTAAGGTACATGATGATAAACCAGAAAAAGTCACAGTAGGTTCATACAAAAGATTTCTGGTGGATACTCCTATTGTATTTGTTCCACCAGTTTGTGGTGATAACACAATTCCACCTTGTGGTTTTGGCTCTTTCCATCAGCAGTATTTGATTGATGGGAAGCTTGTTGCAGTTGGTGTTGTGGATGTTCTTCCAAGATGTTTGTCTAGCAAGTATTTATTTTGGGACCCTGATTTTGCCTTTCTATCACTTGGAAAGTATTCAGCTTTGCAGGAAATAAATTGGGTAAAGGAGACTCAAAACCATTGTCCTAGTCTCCAGTATTACTATCTCGGCTATTACATTCACTCCTGCAACAAAATGAGATACAAAGCAGCATATCGTCCATCCGAACTACTTTGTCCTCTTCGTTACCAGTAAGTAGGTCTCCCTTCAGCTTTCAGATCAAATTATCAAAGATAATCCTGGATAAATATGTGCTGAATTTATTAATGTTGAATAATGTTTCTAATTCTGTGCACATAAAAATTGTGTCTACATGCTTATAATTTATTGAACTCAGTAGTCTCTCAACTCCATGTACTTTAAGAATCCACATTGTTTTTGTATATGTGCACTCACATCCATGCATATTACACTTAATGATGGTCTAGGTGCACATGTGCATGTATCATATACATATATATTCATTGTTATATTGAGTAGGTGAGATGCGCTCTTCATGTTTTTACTTAGGTTTCCGTGGGTTGTGAAACTTGTTTATAGATTCATGTTCTAATATTAGTAACCTTTCAAAATGATGGTTTTTGCAACATTTAGTTATCAAAATAAAAAAAGCTTGTAGAAGCATGAATATTCTAGCACCCATCACCTGAAGAGTTCTACAGCTACCACCAATAATCTGCATATCCGAAATGCAGTTGAGGGAAGTAAGAAACTTCTATATTTAGATCTTTTTTAAAAAATATGTATATATGGTTCATGCATGTGCGACACTTGGCTGTGATTACTTCCAGAAAACAGGTTTTCAGGTTTTATCTTTATTTTCATGTTTATTTTTCAATTCATTTCTTCGAAGAAATATGCAAAAGCATGTTTACTCTTGAAACAAAAAAAATTCTTGCTTTTTTCTGTTCATCAATCAATTTGTGTTAATGGTGGCACACCCCAGGGATGTTGGATGATCGTAGTCGAAGGTGTTGATGGTAGGGGCAGCGGAAGATAGAGCTTGATGTTAGTGGTGGTGGTGTACAATAATGATGGTGTAACAGTGGTAGTACTTGGGCGTTGTTGGTGATGGTAGTGGTGCTATGATGGTGTTCTAACTTCTAACAATGGTAGTGGTAGCGATGCTGTGATGATAGTAGTGATAGTGACAGCAGTGTCATGGTGATGATAGTGATTGAATGGTAATGGTAATGGCAACAACAATAAATGTGACACTATGACAACAGTAAGCCAGGAACAATGATGATGATAGATTGCAATAAGAGAAGCTTGGTGAAAAATTAAGCAATGAAAAATTTAGAGTTTCTTTTTTAATTTTCCAAGCATATTTGTTAAGTTTGAGAAAAAAGGTTCCATTATCAATTAGTAAAAAATTGAAAAAAATTCTGAAAAATTGGAAAATTTCTACAAAGAAGTATGCCCTAAATTGTTTGGACTTATGTTTAGAGAAATAAGGTGACTGGTGTACCAACTAAAATACGATCTTGTAAGTTTGCCCTATATCAAAGAGCTTCGATCAATGCAGAAACACTTCTTTTTTAACTTTAGCACAAGCATAGATGTGTAGTGCATCATATAACTGTTGTATTAGCTAAAGTCTCTGTGTAATGCTGCATTATATTCATTTCTAACGGTTGATTTTGCAGGTGGGTACCATTTGAAGTGGCAAGACCTTTGCTCGATAGAACTCCTTATGTTATCCTATCAGATTCTCTGGATGTAAAAGATTGTGCAATGTCACCAAAGCTCCCTAATCCTGTTGAAAACTTAGGCCCTGATTTTCATGATTCTTCTCCAATGGAAGATCTGTCTGATGAAGATGAAGAAGAAGATGAAGAAGTTGGCTTTCATTATGAAGATTCGGATACAGGTGTAGAGGATGAATCAAATTTAGCAGCAACTAATGCATTGAATGTTGCTGATTCACGAGCTTATGATGTTGGTGACATTGTGCTTGATGTCAACGGTTCATGTGTGAAGTTCAAGGTGTGTCCCAAGCCCAAACTGCCTTTGATCTTTTCTTAGATCTCAGCTATTCATATTTTGTGTGTCCTTGCTGTTTCCGTTGATGTCAGTAAAGGCCTCAATCTGTTGAAGATTTTTTAGCATTGAGGGCATCATGGTCTTAGAAACTGGTTGTACTGATCGGTACAGATTTGTATTGTCTTGTTTGGCCACAAAACACTATATGAACAATTGGTTTTCACTTAGTTTTTGCTTGGTTATAGTTACCTTAAAGTACAGTGATCACCTGGTCCCTAATACTTTCTTTTATTTTTTTGACAAATTTTGACAATTGTCTGATCATTTTTTTTCCTTTTTGTTCTTTCTCTCTTACATTCTATTGCTCCTTAGCTCTATTAATTATTTTATCGTTTTGCAACTTCTGACAATTGTCTTTTTGATATTCTTTTTGTTCTTTTTCTCATCTCATGCTCTCTTTTCCTCTGTCCCACTGTGTCATTGCTGCTGCCTCCGCCTCCCCTCCTCTTTCTCTGTCTCTGTCACCTTACCTCTTCTACCTCCTCCCTCTCCTCGAGTTCTTTGTTTTCTCCCTCTTCACCCTCTTTTTCTTTTTAGTTGGACAATATCAATTGGTACCTAGTGTTGCATTGGTCCATGCATGATCTGTACCTATCAGGCCATCAACCGGTATTGGCATTGGACAAGATTTTAAACCTCGGAGGGCATTGATAACTTTGTTGGGTCCCTTTATAATAAAAACATAGATCCTTTTGTTTTAAATTTGAATCCAACTCAGTGTTAGACACACAAGTTATGGCCTTAGAACTCCAAACAATTATTATAGTATATTGTAATTGCAACTTTTTTACATGAGCTTGCTTTTGTCCCTTGGTAAACATTCTTCATTTCATCAATCTTGCGGAGTAGTTGAATTGGGAGCCTGCCGCAACAAGTAGCACCTGAGACATTTTGGAGGAGATATGCATGTGACTTTACACCCCTAAGATGTGAGCTAGATTATGTTCTTTGTAACAAAATTAGCTGGCGGTATGATGCAATATTAAGTTGCTCTTACATTGTCATTATACAAGTGACCTGATTTGATATCTTCTGTTTTGTAACTTTTAGGACATTGAGAAAGTCTTTGGCCCACTAGAAAGGAGGATCATTTCTAAACTAGAAAGTCAGCTACAACGCTTTGTTGAAGTCGTCGGAAACGAGCTTGCTGGCCGTATGGTGTACTCCCTCGGGTAGCTTCAATTGCATGTGGAACTACTTTGCCAGATACATCCATTGTGAAAGTAGTGTGTGAGGAAACTTGGACCACCTTAATTCTTTTGATTTCACATTGGGAACCACTGTAAATATTGTCAGACTCCTGTAACACTGGAACGGTAAGTGTTTCTGCAAATTTGGTGGATGATGCACTCAAACTGTGCTTCTTCATCGAACAGATAAGATAGATGCATCAGTTGGTCGCCATGAGCCTTAACCTGTGGCACCTTGCAGACGCTGGAATACTGCTATACAACACGATTGTCTGAAATGAACAGAGTGATTTGAGTACTGTCTTTTGGGATTTCAAGGTATCATTCTGAAACCAGTCTGATTGCGTCGAAGCGTGTAGAACAATCCTACGGGATTTCAAGGTATCATCGTGAAACCAGTCTGATTGCATCGAAGCGTGTATTTTGTTTGACGCCATTAAATCAATGCTAAGCATGTGCTATCCGCATTGTGGGATCTCTCAAGGTACATATCTTTGCTACTACAGCTGGTTCTTGTTCTTATATTCATGCAGGGTAGCTTGGTGCCCATTTACCAAACCAACTGATATGATCCCTTGATCCCTGATCTTGCGTCAGATTTTATCTTCATAGGTTATCGAGCATTAGGAAAGTTACTTGTGAACATTTGTAGCTCTAATTTAGACAGCCAGAGATTGGTTCATTAGTGATACTGAATTTATTATTTATCAGCAGTAAAAGGTTTTTAACGGACAGTTTATACAATTAGACGAAACCCACATAGGAGGATCGAATCATACGTACATCAGAGCCTAACATTTACGAGACGCAATTGGTTAATCTTCTCTCGTACACCAACTATAAAATTCTTATACTTATTTTTTAAAATAAAAAAATGATATTACAACGAATGATATAATGCTCACATGTGGATTCAAACTTGAGACCCGCTACCACATCTCGATGGAACATTGTTTTGCTCTGTTTAATCTTCTAGCTGTTGTGGGTTCCCTGGCTGGGGTCTTCAAGCACGTATATCATCTAGCCTGCACATAGAACATTGTTTTGCTCTGGGTTAATCCTCTAACTGCATTTACGTGCAAAAATTCCTTACGAAATGCATGAGCACCTTCTGTAACTGCAAGATGAGATGCACAACTTTAAGAACACTGGGGAATCATAAGAAATTATAGCGAACAAATATATATATATATATATATATATATATATATATATATGTATGATAATAATCATATGTGTAGAAAGCAAAATCTCAATAACCGGCCTGTGAAGGATGCAGGTGGCAATCATAAAAAAAAACAAAACAAAACAAAAAAAGGATTGATAAGGTTAAGCTACATATATACCCTCCTCCGGTCAACTCTTCCAGTTGGAGGCTCGGTTGAGGCAGAAAGTCTCCGGTCACAATGAAAACTTCTTGCAATTGTAAGCACCGTTGCAAATAGTAGACTCAAAGAGGTCCATCTTTTACCAACCTAAGCCTCCGCATCATCTCAAAATTAATATTAAATTAGCCAAATTTATTCTTTATCAACTGTTTAAAGAAAACTTGCCAGCTTGATCCACAGGCAGTGAGCCAAATATCTAAAGACAAAATTAGCAAAAATATATACTTAAACTTTCATATTAATACGGGGAAAAACTAATGAGCGTCTGAACTAACCTCATTTGGCTTTTGTTGTTGGGAGGCTTCTTCTCGAGCAAGCTACAGGGAAAAAAAAAACCCTCAGCCTGTAGTGTACCTAATGACATGTTAGCAATCACCGACAATATTCAAGGCTTCACAATGTTTATGTTTTGTCGTGTTGGTGAGTAAAATAAAAAGGAGTATAACCATTCTAACATTCACATAATATGACAATCCAACAGCTCCACTGTAGCAAAATTTCCAAAACTTCAACAAATACCTCCATTGTCTACCTAGATGGCTCAGACAATACCCTGATAAAAAAGTTATATATACAGCCTGCGATTATGCCCTGAGTAAACAATTCTAAATGAACTTACACAAACCAACAAGGGTTCATCCATTCACTATTTATATGACTCTTGAAGTTAATATTGAGTGGGCATAGATTGGGTTAAATTTTACCTGTAAAGCACTAGGAACAGCAACAAGACGATCTACTTATCAAGGGCAAGCTCGAGGTTTTCTGACTCGTCGAAAAGAAGTTTCTTGGGAACCTTGAGTTTGATCTGTTGTTCATCCCATCCAGCTCCTTTTAATTGCCTGAGGAAGTCATCGAATCCGTTTTCCAGTTTCAGGAGGCTTTCTTCAAGCAAAGATAAGACATGATTTGATGTTCTTTCTTGACACTCGTGGAGCCAATGTGCCTGCCATAAGCTTCTCAAGACTGTCAGGCCAGTAGCTCCAACCTACAGCATGATACACTCCAATCGAGTTAAAAAAAAGGTGATTATGTTCATCATTGAACAATCATCTACAATAAATTAGAAGAATTACTGTCGTTAACCAACCTTGAAAGTAACTAAAATTGTAGAGCCTCCTTGTTGCTGCTTCATATAGAGAATGTAACTTTCCTTTGAGTATAACTTAAGAAGTGTCTTCACCTGTTTCAAACAGTACAAGTAACCTTATAAGTAGACAACTAAAAGATCCAAACAAATAATTATTTATCAAACTAATCTTGCAACATAGTCTCTTCATCTTGTAGCTTTCTCCATGCAACTGCCTTGGCATATACAATTTAGCAAAAACTAACTGATATATTCAGTAAGAACACCAAGACCAATGAGATCATGCTTCATAAAATCTGTCTCTCTGGTTGTCTGCTAAATGTACTTGGAGCATTTCAC
Organism: Musa acuminata AAA Group; assembly: GCF_036884655.1. Lineage (NCBI taxonomy): Eukaryota > Viridiplantae > Streptophyta > Magnoliopsida > Zingiberales > Musaceae > Musa > Musa acuminata. The sequence continues at coordinate 2,466,128 of NC_088357.1, forward strand.
AAAATTTTCACTCAGGCACTACGACTGATTTTATATTAGAATGATGGCCAAAATATTATTGTCTATGTTAGCTGAACAAATCTTGAAATTACAGACTAAGAAAGTGGAGATTAAGATAAGACATGTAAAGTATTATTTATAATGCTGGCAAACATATAAATACCACACAGCATCTCAGTGCTCTATGATAGCGACCAAAAGACAATAGCCAAATTTGAGCTATATACCATATCGTTGGAGCCATTTTTTCCCATCATATTTTGCATAGACACACCAAAAATAATTTTAGGCTGCAAGAATCTTTCCCAAGATAGAAAATTCTCTTCCTTGTTGCAAGTGACATACCCTATCAGACAAGATTAGCACAAATTCTTTCAGAGGCTACACAAGTGGATGTAAACTTATAATGGTGATCTGTACCTGGAACTGTATTATGTAAAACATGTGATCTCACAAGCAACCGAGCACGTTTCATGTTTATCTGCCGAGAAAAGTGAAACAAGGATCGTCAAATGATAAATCTAGATGAAATAAGGAAAATATCAGATTTCATGTTTTGGCAAAGTCAATGCGGAAGAATGACTATATTATCCAAGAAAAATAACTCATTGCACGATGTAATCATGAAGTAGAATGATACAAAACTGTAACAATAAATTCATACATACATATGCATGTATATATGTATATCCATGTTTATATGTATATATGTATATGCATGTTTATATGTATATATGTATATACCGATCCGATAGGGGATTGATATGGGCGGTACATCAGTACACCCCTATGTACCATGTGTTAGTACGCTCAGTATAGCTCGGTATATACCATACCAAAAACTGATCGGTATACCGATATAGACTAGTAAGACGAACCACACACACACACACACACACACACACACACACATATATATATATATATAATATAATGTATATTGAAGCAACATTTAAATCATTTAATATGGCAGCTTAACATATTACAAAAAAAACACCAGTAGGAATTATAAAGAATTCTCTATTTTCAAGTAACGGGGACCACATGAATAATCGCATTACCTATTTTCTTATACTTCAAAAAATTTGATATTATACAATTGTCAAATAATCTTACAGTCTGAAACTTGAGAACTGATAGTGACTGGAAACGTAGCCAAAGGTGCAGAAGACGCATGCTCAGCCACGTGAAAACCAGCAAGGAATATGATGCCTGTATCCCAGGTAGATCCTGGATCATGTTATGTCAAACATATAATAAACAATTAAGTTCAAAATAAAATAAAATTCTAAGAATGATGGCAGTTAACCTAAAAATCAAGTGGTCACCAGGATCAGTATGCCAATTCCAAGTCCTAGAAGCTGAGCTGCTACTTCCCAAACTTCCTCCTGGAGTAAAGGAGCAAAGAAACATTATTTCACTACATGATATTCTGTTGTACAAGAAAACAACTTTCTTAATTATGTTAAAATGCTATTTCTAGTTTTGCAAATCTAAATTTTTTTTCCCTTGCTGTCACTAATCTCCATCTTTAAATCACTGATCGTCTAACCATAAAACCTTCTCATATTTAAGCAATCTTGCAATGCAAATTACAGAATCTAAACTTGCCAGCAAACCATCTTAGTCATGAATCACACCTGAAATTTAATTGTTAATCCCTATTTTCATCATTCTGAAACAGGAAGGTGGTTGTGTTAATATAATTCTCTGAACTATAATTTTCCTCCAAAATATAATTTTGGAGGTAAAACTACTGAGAATTAAGCAAAACCCGAAAACCTAAAAAAAAAAATGTAAAGCCTCACACAAAACAGGTAAGCATATCCTACCACTTGTCCTCTTATATTGAGAACTTTATGAAGTAAAACGAGTGTACATAGTTCATCCAAATTTCATTAAAACAAGTGAGGCAGCTTTATGCTCAGGGTCCACTCTGCCTCTAAAGTATCACGATATTTGTAAAAGACAATCCAAATTAGTAGGGTAATAATTACCCAGTGTAAAACATAAAAAGTGCTAAACATTTTTGTTCCTTGTATATTATCATTGAGTACCTTAGCTGCAACCTCCCCAAGATTAGCAGAGACAGCAAAATGATTTTGAATCACACGAAATGATGGATCTTTCAGTCCTCTTGCTATAGCCTGGTTAAGATAACCAAATCAGTTCCTTCGAAGAGCATACAGAAGCCATTTGAAATTGTAATACATTAATGCATTTTGAGATACAAACTGTGCTCTGACCTAAGAATAAGATACTTAAGAAACTTTTTAAAAAGTTAATTAACAATAACTTTATTAGCCTAGCACAAAAATATAAATAATAACAATCCTAGGTGTGACCATATTTTCTCTGACTGACCCACTTTGAATTGAAAAATCTAGGCCACCATATAAACCCATTAGCCTGGTATTCATATACGGGCAAAATCCACTACCCGGTTCTAAATCCAGGTCATATCAAGGTTTAGACACTTGGAGAAACTGGATCCAATTTTCTTATAGTTATTTTATACCATGATTTTATGAATATCTAGACACATTTGAATGTTTTATGTTTGTTAAAAACTTGAGTCAAACTGGGTGGGGCATGAGTTGATAAAACAGAATCAAGATTGTTTTGTATGTAAATCATCTTTACATATTATATCTGGTAAAGATCTAGACCAATCAAGTTGGGTTTGATTGTCTGAAAGAAATAGGGTCCAATTTCAGACCAGTCATGATGTGAAAACTGAGCCCAGCTCACATCTGGATCTGGCAATACTAAGATGTCTCTTGACATTGACTTGATTTGTACAGATGCGGACCTTGCAATCTTACCCATTCTCATATGTGTATGTATCAAATGCAGCCTTCTGAAGTTATATCTATGTATACCAGGACTAGCCGAAGAGAAACAGAACTCTACAGTTAAATATATACTAGAATATTAAAATTTACGATCATAAAAGTCCAAGTAGTTGTTTACAAAAAGATAAAAATCTCATTTCTGTAATACCTTAGCAAAATTGCCAAAAGCTGCAAGGGGGAGGAAATATTCTGGATATAGTTGTGTGCCAAGCTCGAAGATGCTGCATGGTCAATTAATCAGTGTTCATTTTTAACCAGAGTATATAACTATTTTTGCACAAATTGCTGCAAGAACCTTCCAGCACTTCCAATGAAATCTGCATACATCCTCCATCGCTTTGGATCATCATCAAAAATATTCCCCAAACGTCCACCTAAGAAGGAGCAATATCAGTTGAGAATAAACAAATGTGTTTACAAATAATCTTCTAGTTTTCTTTTGTACCAATAAATAAGCGACCAATAGCTCCTAGACCATCTTTTGACACCCATCTGAGATAAATCAAAGTCAACTTGTTAAAGTAGAATGAATTTGAGAAGAGTTATATCTATTGAAATTATCAACTCACAGCAGTAGTAAAGGTCTCCATTCACCACAAGACAATAAATCCACTATGAGAAACTTGCTCAACCAACTCAAAGATATTCAAAAGACCAAACATATTCATTAATGATCTCAACAAGATAGTAGTTCAAAAAAATATGGTGCACCTGGTTAAACAGGCCATTGTAATCATAAACAAAAGTGATACATGATGATGCAAACAGAAGTGATATCTCAAAGAATGCACTGATTCTGAGTTAGGTAAAACTGCAGGTATTTCACAACCAAATAAGGCAGAACTTGCTGGTACAAAACAGAGGTAGTTCCATAATATTTGCTACGAAGTTGTGCACACATCACACACAACATCAAGCAAAAGCTAACATTTTGGACCATAGCCAGTGAATTTCCTGCAAGTAAGCTCTTTCTATCTGAATGAAATGCTACAACCATGAATTATCATCACCATAATGTTATCGCTAACACCAACGGTAAGAGGGTTAGGAGATGGAGGAAACTAAGAAGAGTAGAAAATGAAAAGTCAGAGCTGCTTTCTCACGAAAGAAAAAAGTCATGTCTAATTTCCTATTGGTATCATATATATATTTATATGGAACAAACCCAACCAATACTAAAAGATTATAAGTTGGGAATATTGCAAATGGTACAAATTAGGATATGTTTCGCCATCTTCCTCCGGCTCCATGCTACCCTTCTACCTCTTCAATGATAAATTTGATTCCCATGAACTCTCAGATTCTTTCAACAAGTTCAAGTCAGGTCAAGAAGCCCAAAAAAAGGCATGTCAATCTCCACCATTTATCACATGTAACTGATTCCCCCTAGAAGTTAATCAATAATCTTTTCAAAATGTTTGGCAGCTAAGAAACAACATATAAAAAACTACAATGTGATTAAACAAGCTGACTGAAGAATAGGCAAATAGAGACAAAACTAGGGATTACCTTATAGCAGCAGCAGAAGCAGCAGAACTACTTCCTGAAAAAGAGCCCAAACCAACAGCCTGAAAGAATTTATAAAAATGTAACTAGCTCACTGAGTGACACTAAAAATCAAGAACTGGTAGGCTAATTTGTCTTTGCTACATGATGTGCACCATGTCAGCAAACAAATGGCATAGACCTCTTTATTGTGTGCACCTATAAATGAGCTTATCAACATTGCCTGGCACTCAACAAGCCAACATGGCACACGACATTGGATAATACAAAACAAAGTGTGCCAGTCCAAGATGGACGTGAAGATGGCACATTATTTTTTTCCTTTGGAACAGTACCTTTGTCAAACAATAAATGTAAATTATATAAAAAAATGATTATAGATAGTTTACGAACTAATTCTTTCAATTGTATGATTATAAACTAAGAAAAGATAAACAAAATAGACATACAGTGTATTTCCATTACAAATGATAATGAAAACATGACTTGTAGACATTTCCCCTGTTAAATAATTAGACTGCACACTGGTTGATCAAACTTAGATATTCAATCATAAGATTATACATCTTGTTTATGCATTAAAACATCATTTTGCTTTTGAAGAATTATTGAACTTACATTGTAATATATATTGACAACGGGCATTCTTTTCCTAGTCTTTAACTACTGATTTTCCTAAAATGTTGTTCCACGGAAAACTTTTTTATGATAATTTGTTACCTAAACAGCAATGAAAAGAAATAACTTCCAATTGGTCAACATGATGCTAGGACAAAATATTATTGGAATTTTATGTACATTCTAACAAATATTCAGAGACTCTGTGAAAACATAAACAAAAAAACTTTGAAAACTACTTTTTTGCCTTTTATGTCTTTCAACAAATAAACATATAATGAGACTTGCAAGTAATGAAAATAAAAAACCTTCAACAGACTTGAAGTAACCAATGTGTGACAGATCCATCCTGTTACATTAGTTGGAAACTGCAATAGCATGTAATCCAGATAGTCATCCGAAACTGATCCTGTAAAACATCCAAAAAATGCATTAGAATAAATACCTAATAATTAATATATCTAGAGGGAAATGAACCCTCAAAATAAAATAACAAGAATGTGAAGTGTGACGGATTTACACAGTAGATTAATTACTATTAGATAGCATTGGTCACATGAAAAAAATTGTTAAAAGCAATTACAATGAGCTTAGCACCACTGTGTGCTATAGTTCATAATCCCATCACTCCATCAAGTTGTTAAAAATTTGTTGCCTCCTTCAAATAGATAGAACCATATAGAATGGTAACATTTTCAGTTCTACCAGGAGAACCGTGCTGCTCTCTCTCTCTCTCTCTCTCTCTCTCTCTCTCCACACACACACACACACACACACACACACACACACAAATATACATATATATGTATATATATATATGCATATGTATATATGTATATATATATATATACATATATATACACATGTATATACATATATATATATATATACATATATATATATATATACATATATATATACATATATATACATACACACACACATATACACCATTTCCCATGATGATGCATATTAATCCATTAATACTGCTGCCTTTAACAGACAAGGAATGCACCATGTTATTCTGCCACATGACTTTGAATGACCCGGTAGAGTATGGGTGTACAGAAAAAAAAAGTATAGTTCACTAGTTTGGTACATTTAAGGTTTGGAATTAATTGTTGTTCTTCTAAATCCATAAAAATGTTCTCATGCTTAACAATGACATAGAAATTGGAACTCCATCGGAATTTGGAGGATCAAGACAATGGTAAAACAACTAGCATCATTACATCTTATAGATTAAGCAATGTTTAAAAAAATTAAGTTGTTTGCAATTAAGTAACCATGGGGCCTTGAAAAAGATTTGAAGATAACATGACTAATGAGTAAACTAGCTAAAGAACCTCTACCTACCTGGAAACCCTGCTGGAAGTACAAATTCCTTTAAAATGCTTGGTATCAAAGAAAATTGTGAGAGGCTTTCTTCATCTTGCACTCCATTAGTCAAAGCTCCAAATTCGTCCCGAAAGGTTAGTAGTTGGGAGTTATCATCCCAGATATATCTGTCAAGTTCAGAATTCAAACAAAGTATATAAAGCCAATATTTAAGCATATAGATTGCCGGAACTTAATGTCTGTCTGCATGAGACACTAATTCTGGTGAGATGTGTTGATGCTACATAAACCTATATTTACCCCGAATAGCCAATCAGAATTTCTAGTCAAACTTTGTCTTTGCAGATATAAATCACAATAATGAACCAGCCAAAGAAAAAAAGAGAAGGGAATGCACATACACGGCCACTAGATCTCATTCATTCATAACATGCATAGAAGCAATATATCTGGCCTTAACAAATAAAAGAAGAGGTTAATGCTCCCAAGGGAGGCTGTGACAATGGGGATCACATGTAGTGATCGATGGCAGTCGGGAGCCATAGCAAAAAAGAAAAGAGATTTACAAGCCAAACGAAAAGATGGAAAAAGAAAAGAAGAAAGTCGGCTTAAACAGTCTGCATAAACCCTCAATGACATTAGAAGGATCGGGTAAGGAAAGGATCGACGGATGAGGCTTCTAATAGTAGGGGGGCCTATCAATCTGCTTGACGAAATTAGAGGCCCATTTGGCAGTAAAGAATCTGGTCTGTAGCATTAATTTTCTTTTGAGAGAAGAAACAGTCAACATAAAAGAGTGCATGAGTCTGTCGAGGCAATCTGAAAACAAGGAGGCCGCAGATTAGGTTTCTCAGGTAACACAAGGCCGTCGGGTTTCCACACGCACGCATTTGCGCAAACCGACGATAAGCAGCTTATAGAGAGTGCGTACCTCTTAGCAGTGCCATCTTGGTATCGCTCCACAAGCAGCGACTGGGGCTTCCTGTAACCATGGCAATAGAGAAAAGATAAAAGATCAAGAATCTTTTACGAGGACAGGCCAATATGAAGGCGGCAGAATTACCGGACGAAGGCATGATCGGAGGAATCGTCTTCGAACACTTCCTTGTCGTCCTCCACTGGTCTGCCTTCTCCGGCATCTGCCCGTCGAGAAACACCGGCGACGGAGAGCAGACGACGGCACCGAAGAACACAGCGGTGTGGAGGAAGAGGATACCTCGCCCATGAGATGAGCACGGAAGAAGCGGTGGAGGAGAAAGAGGCAGAGGAGCTCGAGAGAGAGGCTCGGAAGGAGGGGTAGGACGAGCAGAGGTGCATATCGCCTATATGTGGCAATGCCTCTATAAACGGTGATATATTCGAACGGCTTAGCTTTTGTTTTGTTTACAAAGCGATAACGGATCGGATTTTCTTCATATACTCGAAATTGTAAGATCCATTTTGTGTATTCTTTAGTCAATTTAGACCAAAAAATAAGCACCAAATCGGATTCGGATTTTGATCCTAAACACTCTAATCATGACTAAATCCGATAAGACAAGAGAATTTTTATTTGAATTACTAGGGATGGGCAAATTAACTGATATCCTTTCCCATGTGGCAATTGCTGATTGAACTGAAGTTTGGGACCCACAAAATATCTTTGGGCAAACCAATGCTTTATATATTATATTGGATATTTTACTTGGAAAAAATCTCATTATTGGTTTTTTTAACCATATGATGTCACATATTCATTTTTTAATGTATAATAAAATTATAATTATAATTTAATATTTTTTTTATAGATTCTTGATTGAGTATAAGTTATTTTAATTTTAAATATAACTGGGTCAATCTTCTATCAATCGAAATTTTCATAGAGTAACTATGATATAATTATTGGATGATTAATATTTTTTAATAATGTATAATAAATCATTATAGAATTTTTGATTGAGTATAATTTGATTAACTTTTACTAAGCTAACCTAAGCATTAACATTACTACTACTACTACATGGTTCTAAGATTATTAATATTTTTAAATAATTATAAAAAAAGTATTTAATTTTTGAATATGTTAAATGATCATGTATAACTTAATTAAAATTTTGAGTGTAACTTGCTTGACTTCCATTAAACCAAGTTAAACTTCTATCAAATTATTCTAAGATAGTTAATATTAATATTAATATTTTATGATAATAATTTATCAAAAATATAAATTTTAAAATAGATTTTAGGACAAGTATAACCTAATTTAATTTAGTGTTTAACTTCATCAAGTTTCACTAAACCAACCCAAACTTTTTCTAAACTGTCAAAGCATGATTTTATGATAATTAATGTTTTATTTTTTTTTTTAAATATAATAATTAATTATTAAAGAAAAATTAAAAGAAAATTATTAAAATGCTTTTATATATTTTGTAAATATATAAAAGCCGTAATTAATAGGATTTTTTGTAAACGCTTTGAAATTTTCATGACGGTGGCCGTCACGGGAAACCAGCCGGGCTGTTTTGCTGATGCCACGGCCTTCTTTACGGTAACGGAAACGGGTTGTGCTGCCCTTGCTCATGGAAAGAATAAAACTAAGTTACCCTCGAATCGTGGCACCCGTGTGAACACCTGCTTTGTTATTGGATATAGCGATGGGTCCACAAAGGGCTCCAGATTCTCCTCCAGTGGCGTCAAAGATTCAAATGCCAACATTGGATTCTATAAAAAATCAGAAAAAAAAGAAGAAAATAAATGGGGGCCACTTTGTAGTGTTCAAGGTATAAAGAAATGCAGGGGATTAATATCCCGTTCGTGTCCAATTCCCTTATCGCCTCCTTCCCACTACGCCTTTCCGCCGAAGAGGGCGAGAACGAGGCCGACCACAATGAGGAGGAAGGAGGCGGTGGTGGTGTGGCGTCCCATCCCGGGCCTCGGAGATGCGCCGAGGAGGTTCCCCCCTCCTCGTGCAGTATTCGCGTCCGTCTCCAACGGCGGCGACGGTGGCGTCGCCTCGGGTGTGAGGGATAGGGAGAAGGACAAGGAGGACGGGAGGGAGAGGGAGGCGTTCCCGTCCCCGGAGCAACTTCTGCGGCATCCTCTGGCGCTGCTGGCGCTGGTTCCCGATGGGGCGGCTCTCTTCACGGCCGGGGCCATTGCCGGTGCCGCTGCCAAGACCCTCACCGCGCCTCTCGACCGTGCCAAGCTCCTCATGCAGGCATGCCCTGTACCTCCCTTTTTATCGTCTTCATTAACTCTGTTTCCTGTACAGGACGAAAAAAAATTTCAGTTCACTAACTTGGTTCTTAAACTCGTTTCTTGCTTGCCCCCCTCACGAACCACCCAATTTTGCAAGTATGATTGGGTAATGCTAAATTTCTAACTAGTCGAACCGGATAAGAGTGCTACAGTCTGCTATTTCTGTTTCTGCTTTAATTATATTGAAATCGTGGAGTCTTGGTTAAGAGGAAATGCCTCTAACTCCGATGATTTTATTGTTTCTTTTGTTCTATTGGGTCATAATCAGCTTCTAAGTAAACCTTGCCAATTTGCTTGCAGACTCATGGGTTGCGGGCTGTTGAGCGGACTGGAAAGAAGGCGATTGGTTTCATTGATGTAAAGGCTTCTGTCCTAGCTTCTTCAAATTTTGCAATAACGTCCTGCTTCTGTTTTGTTTTCATGTCTTTTTTTTTTTCTGAATAGTCATGTATTCTTTCATGTTTAATTGTCTTCATGAATGCAAATTAGGACGGTGTTCTATTAGGTCCAATTTGCTTGCAGAAGATATTTCTCATAGAGAGTCAAGTATTAATAAGATTGTTGTCTTCAGAAATTAAATCTGACCAAAATCTTCGGAAACTATCAATGTGCCGTTCTAACTATTGAAGGGAGAGTTATGAAAATCATGATGATGACAATCCAGAATTGTAGGAATTTATGAAGCGAAAGAGATGAGAGTCTGAAGCTTGAATGAAATTGCTGTTCAGATTAATCCAGTTGAAAGGCTGGGGTTGATGTTATAGTTTGGTTTCTGAAATTGTTTCTAGGATTGTGGAAGATGTAAGAGTTTCAAGTCCATGGATAATTCCATCAAGGTTACAATTTTTTTTGTTATTTTCCATCTCAGGACAGTTGTGGGTATTTGGGCTTCAGTATGTAGGATCAAGATTTTAGTGCTAGTTATTGGAGAAACTGGAATAAAGAATGAATTTATGATCTTGGGATCGAGGTTTATACTGATGAAGGATTGTCCTGCGAAAGAGGAACTTGCAAATGCTAGAGATTACTTCATTACTAATTTTGGACTACTTAATTACTATTTGTTGGATGAATATGGTCATATTAGAAAAATATCATAAAAGTTCCCTAGCCTTCTCTGAATGGTTTCACTGACATTATTTTTTGATCAAAACTTATAAATGGTCAGTTGGGATTGATCCACACATGATATTGTACCTAAAAGGGCATATCTGACCTTGATTTAGTGTCTATCCACCATTAGAATCCTGATATGTTGAACTTTGAGTTTCTCTTATATCCAATCTGGCCTCAATATTGTTGGCAGTTGAAATGCTAGAGAGGCAGAGGCAGAAAGAGGGAAAGAAGAAAAGAAGATGCACCGGGCAGTAGTTTCAGCAACGGCTATGAAGCAAAGGGTAAGAGGATTGGGGAAGAGGGGAATAGGAGATGATCCACTGTTGGTGTTAGTCAACGACAGAGAGATAAAGGAAGAGTACAGATCTTAAATGGATAGTACTCCGGTTAATACAAATCAAGTTTGTTTCTCCTATTTAGACCAGGAGTTGCTGTAAATCTCTTATATCTGGTTCAGGCTTATCCATGCTAGCCCGACCTAGTTTAGGTATTATGTAACCTCATCTTGACTTAGATTGTTTAAGCTACTTTTATTTTGTCTAGAACCATTCAATCTATCCCCATCCAGGCTAGGATTGACCAAATGACATCAAGAACCTGTTTATCTAGCATACCATATGGGTTGATAACTTGATATAATGGTGGCTTGCAAGTCCATACGAATGTCTTTGATATGGATATATCATAACAGAACCAGGGAAGACCATTAATTGGAAGTGTTACAACTTACATGCCAATCATGCCATATCCAGTTATGGATTGTACAATTTAATTGGGTTGAGAACTGATAGTTGTTCAGAAATTTTATCAACATCAGGCCTAATTAGATTGGTGATGAACCAGAACAAAGGTTCATCTTATTCATTGATGGGCCTTGATCATAAATAGTTCATGCTGCTTTATGTTTATTGTTTGTAATTTGGATACCTTTCTTTAGTCACATGTCATCTTTAGCATACTTCTAATGACCTGTCTGGCATGCATGTATATATATATATATATATATATATATACACACACACGTGTGTGTTTGTGTGTGTGTGTGTGTGTGTGTATGTGCATGTGTGTATATATATATACGTATGATACTGGTTCCAATGGTTAAGTTTTTGCAATGAACAAAGAAAAATAGTAAGATATAGTCAAGTTTCTTTAGCAGGAGGATCTTGGATGTAGTGGACATGCAAAAGTTTAATTTGAAACGTCCATAAGGAGCTATCTATTGTTGTATGAATGTAGAGAGACATTAACCTAGAGTAAAGTATATCTGCATATATTCCCCGTAAAGAATGCAAAACATAATATAATAGGATATCAATGTTGTTTTAGACTGTTTTGTAATTAGCAGATCAAAATCAAGTGACAAGTCATTGATTTTCATTGTCTAGGCTTACTGTCTAATTGGCAGGTAATGCGACGTAGAAACAATTCAGATTAGGAGTTCAGAGGAGTGAAAGACAGTGAGACTTGGTCAGAAGTAATACAAAGTGAATATAATGGCCATTAGTTTGTCTAGTGTAGGTACTGATAAAGCTGAACACTGGAAGAGGATTCATGTAGCTGACCTGAGGAGTTGGGATGCCAAGTTCTTTTTATTATTTCTGTTTGAGGCAATCTACTTTCATTTCTTCATTTGACTTTTGTTTTATTGGTTTAGGAAGATGTTCCTGCCATGTATGATGTAGTTTATTATTGTTTTCTAGTTCATTTTTTTCTTGTTCGATCCGTCGTACCCTAAAAACATATTTGTATGCAGTGGTCTCAGGAGCATAGAATTACATGTTTATGCTAATGCTTGATCTTATCATTCATTGCTTTCAGGCTATAACATTGATAGGGAAGGAAGATGGGATTAAAGGCTACTGGAAAGGGAATTTACCCCAGGTGCCTTGCATTTGCTACCTGTCATGCTGCAGATCAAAAGTTTGTCCATTGAGTTTTCCAGTTTCTAAATGAGTCTTAAATGATTACAGGTGATACGAATAATTCCATATAGCGCAGTTCAACTCTTTTCTTATGAACTTTACAAGGTAGGGGAACTTCATTTTTTTTGTTGCTGTCTTGCATGGTTGTTTTTTGTCTGTTACATAACATTGAAATGGAGTTCTTGATCTTTCACATGCCATTTATGTTTTCCATTTGATTGTAGAAACTCTTTAGTAAAAAGGATGGGGAACTTTCCATTGTAGGGAGGCTTGCAGCAGGGGCTTGTGCTGGAATGACATCCACACTAGTGAGTTTTTACAGAATCAAATCATGTGCTTGTTTGCTTAAGTGTTTCCTTCATGGTGGCTGTTCTTGTTTTAAGTAATACATGTTTCCACTTAGGACATGATTAGATCAGTTATCCTTTTGCAAAATGCATGTTTGTTAAGAGTAATGCTAGTTTATTGTGAACTTAATTTATTTTTTAATAGGTAACATATCCATTGGATGTCCTAAGGCTAAGGCTTGCAGTTGAACCTGGTTGTAGAACAATGTCCCAGGTAAACTTTGTTATACTTGGTACTTACTTTTGGTTTTTAGAAATATGATACAAATTATTTATCTTTCAGGTTGCTCTTAATATGCTAAGAGATGAAGGGCTAGCATCGTTTTACAGTGGTCTTGGTCCTTCTCTTATTGGGATAGCGCCATATATTGCCGTTAACTTCTGTGTGTTTGACTTGTGAGGTTACTCAATTCATTTCTCTTGGTAGCTTAGTGAGAAACATCTTGAATCAGAATCCTATTGACATGGTTTTCTTTTATATACAATTGGTAGGGTGAAGAAGTCACTCCCAGAAAAGTACCAAAAGAGGCCGGAAACATCTCTTGCAACTGCACTGGTCTCGGCAACAATTGCTACACTTATGTGCTACCCTCTGGATACTGTGAGAAGACAGATGCAGATGAAAGGTTCACCTTACAATACTATTTTCGATGCCTTCCCAGGTAATAGCATGTTCTCAATCACTGTATTTGATTGATGATCAATGACTAGTCATTATATCTGTTTATCATTCTGTGTGCACCTTAACTCGATATCATGGGAAACCTATATATATTCGGCATAGCGTTTCATTTGTGATATCTCTAATCTTGGCCCCATAGGAGATAAGGATAGTAAGCAAATGATTAGGAGTGTTTGCTTATGTAGAGATTTTGATGATTGATAACAACAATTCTGACAAGCGAAAAGAAAGCCCAAAACAGATCATGTTACTCGTTAGAAGTTTGAACCTTAGCAGTCTTGTGCACAAACATAATAAAGTGTCTAAATGAAACTGCCAAAAATCTTTTACTACAAGAAGGGTGCCACTCAACGTAAACTATCGTATGGTTATGCTCTTACCAAACTGAAGCCATGTCTGATTATTCTTTTGTTGTTTTATTGCCTGGCCTCTATAAAGATATCAATGACAATCATCAAGTTGCTTCATGCAGTCATGCATGAACTGCTCAAAGTGGTCATCTTTTGAATTGCTTTCCTGTTTCTCAATGGCAAAATTTTCAAACAAATTTACCTTATAATAATTGCGTTGTCTATGCAAGCTCAGGTATCGTGGAGCGTGATGGCTTCTTCGGCTTATATCGAGGTTTTGTGCCCAATACATTGAAAAATCTGCCAAACAGCAGGTTGGCCTTTTCATCCATATTCGTTAAGCTGTTTAGATTCTCCTGTGATGCGGATAGCATGATCAATTTTAGTTTACAATTTGGTCATCCTTCTGCTCATAAAGGCGTCAATTGTCTGCAGCATTAGGCTTACAACCTTTGACATGGTCAAGAGCCTAATATCATCTGGGCGGAAGGAACTTGAGAGAATTAGTGCTGGGAACAAGGTGAAATTGGTTAGCTAATTCATGGTTCGTCACCACCTCTGTTTATAGTGAACCAAATTTTGTGGATGATATTGTCTTTATGATAATAATTTAACTTCAAATGACTGTAGGAGCATCTAATCGGTTGTGCAGAAGCAAAAGAGGGCAAGATATAATTCCTATCCCGTGTCTGATTGGTGCTGGATACGGCCAGATAAGCATGCATCTTTCACATTTTTACGATTATTTTGTTTGAAACTTTCAGATAGATTCCATTTATCAGATATTTAAATGCCTAAACAACAGAGTGGTTTTTTGATTGAGTTTTCCGGGCACATTTTGGTTGCCCTCATTGCTACGCCGCTTTCTTTATGTGATGATAGTATTATTTACAGAATACCTACGCTTTAGTTCCACATCTGAAATAGAAGAACCAAGTTGAATTATAATGTCTCGATGGTCTATTACTATTAACTTGTGTTGAAGTATTTTGGGCCACATGGTTCTAGGTCTATGCATTGAGCCTAATTAGAAGCTCATGTAGAAAAATACGGGTTGTGACAGGTGTCACATGTATCATCATAAGGTTCGATGAATTGAATTAGATTATGATAGCTTTTTGGTATATCTTCAGTAATTTAATTTTGATTTTGATGTGCTGTCTTTAATCTCTGACAAAAGATCCATGTAGTCAATTTCAAATAGTTAAAATTTACGGTTTTGTTGTCCTCATTTATATTTCTTTGATAGTAACCTTAACCCATAAGAGAAGAATTAAATCAGATTATAAGAGTTTGACAGTATATTTTAAGTAATCGAAAGAATTTTGGAACTGTCAGTTATCCTGTTGTGGTCGGTGTGGTGACAGGAAAGAGATCTTGGTGGAAGGCCTATGCGAGGGGTAACACCTTTGTGGTCTCGAGTTATATAACTGGACTCGGTCTTTGACCATGATCCTCTTAAATCAAGATCGATGCACATCTATTCATTGATTGTCGGCTATACACAAATTGGCCAGACCAAACAAAACTTAGTTAGTTCATCAATAAATGGTAAATCATTAGAAAAATGAACTTAGACTTGCATAATGGACTTGGAGTCGTAGGATGTGCATCCAATCTCGTTCATGAATAGATATCCTCTGATATCGTCATTACTTCTCCTATACTTAATTTAGGATATTGCAGATGTGCTTTTGGCTCCCTTTTGGATATTAATATCCAAAATTCGTGCATTAACCATAAATCTGATTCACCAGCCTGGTTCGTATATATAACTATGTCCGTATGAAGTCAAAGAGAGTGTGGCCTTTTCAGTATCAACCATATGCAATCACACTGTACTCTGACAGGACCAGCGACCAATCATTGTCCACGGCATTGAAAAGGATATATAGGATTCTAGGGCAGAAACCCACAGCAAAGCATTCAAAACAAATGGAGAGCATTCCTTTCTTTTTCTCCCCTTAGTACATTACAGGTGAATAGAGAGACATCACAAGCCCGAACATTTGAGTAGGAAATTTGATGTATGAAGGACGTGGTAGGGAGGGCAGCAGCTGGATCAGTGATGATGCTGCTGCTGCTGCTGCTGCAGCGTTTGAGGAGCAGGGGCGGACGGTGGCAGCGGCTTGGGGCACTGGTAGCACTTGGCGAAGAGGCCGAAGGTGTCCACCTGCCTCACGAAGTTGGTCATGCTCGCCCATCCGCCGAGCCCGAAGCCGACCACCAGCACCCACCCCACCACGAAGGCGTTCACCGCGTACATCGCCGTCCAGCTGGGCAGGAAGAAGGGAGGCTTCTCTGCAGCATTCTGCAACAACAGCAAAGATGAGAATGAGAACTCTCTACGGTCGTCGGACGACACAAGTCTCCCGCACTACACCATCTCTGTTAGGAGCTGCAGCTACAGCCGTTTCGTGGGGTGGGATACATTGTATAATAGTTCATCGATCAAATCCAAACTACAGGGGGGGTTGTAATAGCGAGCTTACCTGCCGCGCGGATGGCGTTCGGTAGGTGAGCATGTGAGCCATGGCGGGGATGATGTAGACGGTGAAGCTGACGAGGAGCGCCCCGACCGCGGAGTTGATGGGGCCGAAGAAGGGGAAGATGATGGCCAGGAACCAGATGGGGACGACCACCGGGAGACGAACGAGGGCGCGGAGGCAGATGCTTTTGGTGTCATGCATCCCGATCACCTTCTCCCACACGAAGTAGAGCGGGGTGCAGGCGAAGCCGAAGGTGATGAACTGGTGGATCAACATGAGGATCACCGCCGCGTCCCTCCACCCCGTCTTGGGCAGCAGCGAGAAGGCGTTGGAGTGGGTGAGGAGCTGATCCCCGAAGGCCCAGTACATGGCGGCCGCCGACGGCAGCGTCAGCGCGAACACGTACACCGTAGCCAGCAGGTAGATGTTCTTGAACTTCTGCGGCTTCCACATGGCATGCATGATCTCCCTGCACAAGGAAGACGACGGAAAACAGAGCAGTTCTTTACTGCGATCGAGATGGAGACCGGGACCGGAGCCTACGGAAAAGTCGAAGTGAACACTCACACGGTGACGGCGTGGCCACCGAACGTGTAGAGTATGTTGGTGGCGCCCGTGAAGTACAACACCAGCTTCGTTGGACCCGAGTGGGTTACCTCTTCCGCCTGCATCATCCATCCAAAAAGGCACCTCGTCGTCGTCATTCCTCCTCATGGACGATGAACCAACAGACCAACTAGATTCTACCAAGCTGATCGAGCCATCTACTTAACCTGGCCATGGACGACGGCGGCGATGGTGAGGTACCAGGCGGTGTAGGTGGTCATGCCGAGGCCGAGAAAGGACCATATCCTGTAGTTATGGAAGGAGGGTATGAACACTGTCGTCGAGCAGCAGGCGCCAAATATGTATGTCCATGTCCTCTTATCCAGCCGGTCGTTGATGTAGTATATGTTGCTGCTCCGCCACCGGATCAGATCACAGAACGAAGGAGAGGGATGGAGAGAGAGAGAGAGAGAGAGAGAGAAAGGAAGAAGTACCTGGCACAGGCGATGAGCTGGATGACGGAGCCGAAGAGGAGGAAGGTGCAGTTGAAGGCGAGGCCGGCGGCTTTCCAGTACGGCCCCAGCAGCCCATCCAACACCTCGAACCACTGTCACAGATGAAACGGGCGAGAGAGGTCACATGGAATCTTTGGGAAGTTGGGTGTAGATGGGGATAAGAAGGAACCTTTTTCTTCTAAAGGTGGAAAGCAAATCAAGATCGAGAGTGGGCACCGAGGAAGAAGAGATGGGGGAGCTGACCTGGATAACGTGATTCTTGAAGCTGACCTTCTCCTTCTCCTTTCGGGTGCGGTACTCGACGTAGAGTACGCTGATGAGGTACGCCGTCCAGCTGCCGAGGAAGCCGTAGAACAGCTGCAGGATCAGCCCCGACAGCATCCCCAACTGTGAGAACGAGTACGGCAGCGTCAACAGCACCTGCGCCACCTGCAACATCGCCACCGGTATCCCACACGACGACGACAACTCCATCGATCAGCGGAGACTAGCAAGAACAACACGAAAGGATCTCGATGGATATATAATCGATCGGCGTGGAGTACTTGATTGGAGGCGCAGCTGAACCAGGCGTCCCAGGCGGAGCCGCCGTGCCAGAGGAGGTTCTTCATGCTGAGTATGGACTCCTCTCCGTCCTCTTCCTTGCCGCCCCCCCCGCCGTCGCCATCTCCGTGCTCCGTCTCATTGTTGAGGGTAGTAATGCCGCTGGCCACGATGGCAGCTTCCTCCGCTTGCTTCTGCGGCACCATCTTCTCCTCGGTCTCCGAGCGTCGCCCCGAGATTCCCTTTCCCGGCCCGCCTCCTCTTCCTCCCGACAGCAGCGGCGACGAAGCTGGACGAATCACGGTACACGACGTAAGATCTGGATCACAGAGAGGAACAATAAAGACGGCACCGACGACAGTAGGAGAGGAGGCGAATGAGACACGGATTGGATTCCTCACCTTCCTTTCCTCTGCGCTTCTCGTTCTCAGCACTGATCCGACCTGCCTTCCTTTATTGCACCTCCTCTACATCTTTCTCCGTGTGAGAGACTGCGAAGCGCTCATCCGCGCCGAAGACAGGGCCGAAGCCGCAGTAAACATACGCTGCTCGGAGCTCGAGCAACGAGGAGGGATCGAGTGCTGGTGGCAGCCTTTTAGCCGAAACGTACTTGCAAGTCCTCCTCCCGGTCGTTGGTGCTGCCGCTCACCGTGCTCTCTTCACAAGAATCGCTGCTGGGGAGTTAAAAGGGGGAGCACGTAAACTGAGACGAGGGATGTAAGAGTAGCCGCAGCAGCAGCAGCAGAAGGTATATGATGGCAGAGAGTGCAGGAAAGTCTTAGCTGGATGGGTCCATCGCTTCACACCTTCATAAATGCCTCCGATCTTTGCTTTTTGTTGGTCTCAAAAAGCAAATAGCTTATCATAAATCTCAATAAGTTTCAAGGATTGTGATCATTTGGATCCACCAAAAAGATTACACATATCCGATTCAGCCAACAAATTCCTGTCATCAGTATCCGTCCATCCATCCATATGCTTGTGAATAGTTTTTGGACCTCAGGAAGCTATAAGCTAGAAGAGAAAAACCTGTGTTGCTTTCCTCATTAAGTTTGCTTTTCCTCTTGAATGGCCTTTTGGGTCAAACATCCTCTATTTGTGGTCCACAAACAACGAAAACATATAAAGAAAGAAGTGGCAATTGTTTGTTCGAAAATACTTATTGGAGATGGCAATAAGATTCGTATGGGAGTCGCATAGGGGTCATCATCGAGCGAGTAGGTGGGATGGGCAACTTACAGAGGGAGGACCAATCTCCTGCACTCTCCATTCCTCCCATGCCTCTCCACCATCCCTCGGTGCTGAGTCTTACCTGCAAGCGCATGTAGTTCTCGTCCGCTCCATCACATTTCTTGGGACTTACTGTCAGTGGCTCCATTTGTGCCTTGGAAGGACCACATGATTGAAGGAGGAGAAGGCGGCTTTGTAGGGTAATGACCCATGTTTACAACTGGGTCTCTCTTTATGTGCATGGCAGTCAGAGGCAGCACATGTGTGAAAAGGTCGAGAAGCAAGAAGACGGGAAGTGCAAAGATGAGGGGGAGGCGCACTTGGATGACTCTCACTGCTCCCCACTCACGTGTGCCGTCAGTCTTTGAACGCCACAAGAGAGAGAGAGAGAGGAGCAGCAATGCATTCATGCAGGCAGCAGGTTATGAGCTTGGTTGCAGGCTGCATGGCATCGTTTGTTGGGTGCTCAGACGTTCAAGCCTCGCCATTATGATGCTGGGAGAGAAAGGAATGCGGAAGGCATCGATAGGCTGATACATCACGGCCACCTCTTCTTGCCTGCTCCACCTTCACACCCCCTCCCTGTCTCCCTCTTGTCCGCCTCAGAGATGTCGATAAGGCGAGATCGATCCGCACATGGTGGTGTGTCCCATCGGGAAAAGGAAGCCCGGAGAGGTCATCTGCCTCCTGCCCAACTTAATGGGCGACAACCATGCAAGTGTTCCACCCATCCCGTCTCCTTCAGTGATAGACCATGCCTCTGGTGGTCTTAGCGCTGCTCCTCGCCCTTCGATGGCTGTCGATCGTATGCTACCGTTAGAATACACCGGAAGATATCTGGACATGGATTAAGGGTGAGGGTGATGGGATGCGGAGTAATGAAATCTTTGTCTTGTCTACCCACCGAAGCCTTGGAACAGCGAAACCACTGTGGGAGATTCTTCATCTTAACCGTTTGCTCTTCATACGTTGGTGTCGGGGGTGGCGTCGTCGGTTGGGCCACCCACGGAGAGATGAGAGCACAGGAGGACTAAACCCTTTCAGTGCCTCTAATCTACCATCTTTTGAATGAGGCTCTCCAACTGCCGGCCATGATCGAGCAGAGCTCCTCAAAATACTCTTGTCGACGATGGAAGGAGAGAGGCTGAGGCATCGCGCACAGGAGGAGCTGCTGCACGCGTGCAGTGCTTGAAATCTGCTCCCTAATCAAAGCGCACTGCTCATAACTCGGTTGGGTTGATTGATGTCACTTTGGACAAAGATGGGAAAGAAAAAGGACGATCGAATAAGATGCCGGACATGCAAATGTCGTCTCGAGTCGTTCGTGGTACAAACCCTCCTGTTGTGGGAAACAACTCTGAGCCGTGGCCTCGGGGCCGACGCGGCTCGGTTCGGGTCCGGACGACGGGGATCTCCCTGGGGCGTTCCTCGAGCCCGCTGAGGCGGTCGAGTGCGGTGTCCGATCGGGACGGTGTAGTCGTCTCCTCCGGGCAGGAACTCCTCGCCTGCGCGTCCGGAGGGGACCTTCAGCTTCGCACCTGTACAAAGGTTGGGCCGAGGCGCTCGGCCCGACCCCTCCGACGATCAAGTTAGCAGATGTGGAGGGGGTTTCAGATGAAGAAGTGTTTTTGTGTGTCTGTCTCTCCCCCTCCCCCCCCCCCCCCCCTCCCTTTCTAACGAACGAGAGGGTATTTATAGGGAAGCATACTGCTTCCTGAGCTACCCACTTGTAGGGGGCAGGCTGATAGCGTCTGACTTTGTGTTGGCGTGGCGTGAAGAATTGAGCTTTGACAGGATGTTAATACGCCTCAGTCAGCGTTCCGGTCTGCATTGACCTGGTGCTGTTGTGTGAGACGTCATCTGACGTCAATCGGGTCTTATCATAATTACTATCCTCATCACCTCCCCACTTCAAATCGATTTCGAGTCATATCTCAGTCTAAAGTGTAAGATAATTTACTCGAAGGTTTGGGTAACAAACCACTGCCATGTGGCTTTGGCATGATCAGATATTAGAGAAAAATACATACATACATACACATAGGAATTGGATTCCGAATGACATCATATTCTTGAAAACTTGAACCAAAATCACTTGAATGAATCAGTGCCATACGATTTAGTTTCGATTATTGGAAATTAGAAGCACCTCTCTCTCTCTCTCTCTCTTGTTTTTGTACACTCATTGAGATGCTTTACTACTGTAATCATTGCGACTGGGATGCAATTTTACTTGAGCCTTTGATTTGGGTTCATTATGTAGCCTACTGGGCTGGGCTGCTGTAAAGTGGAACCGAGTTAACCTGGTTTGGTCGATCCGATTGTTGACCCGGTCTCCATCCCAGCTTCGCAAAGACGACTCGACCAGACCAGAAATAGATCGGCCTTTGATTTGGGTTTCGTCTTAGCAGGAATAGTTGAGCCGCACAGCCTTTCTTGGGCTTCTACGGCGTTACCATTGTTTGTGGAGGCAGAGATCGTGTTGATCTCCTGCTGCTACCATGCATCGTTGTTGCCGTCGTCAAGGGGATAGCAGGTGTCCTCGCCGCCCGTGCTCCACAGGAAGTGGGCGTAGTTCGCTGCGTGGACGGTGTTGCCGGGGTCCGCGGCGATGGCTTCCAAGTAGGTCTCCTCCGCTGCCTCCAGGTCCTTCCTCGCCAGCCACAGGAAGCTCGCATACCGACCCAATGCCTCTGCGTCCGCCGGCTTCAACCCTGCCGCCCTTTTGAAGTAGTACTCCGCCCTGTCACATGCCCAAGCCAGTCTTATTCCTCTCGCCTCCAGCACACATGGCGAGGGTTCGGCATCTCTGTGAGACAATTCGACAAACAGCTTGCGGGGGGGCAGCAATCCAGGTTACCTGTCGTGATCGTGGTGGACGACATGGAGGAACTGAGCGAAGTTGGCGAGTAGAAGCGCGTTCTCCGGGTCCTG
This sequence comes from Musa acuminata AAA Group, assembly GCF_036884655.1. Classification (NCBI taxonomy): domain Eukaryota; kingdom Viridiplantae; phylum Streptophyta; class Magnoliopsida; order Zingiberales; family Musaceae; genus Musa; species Musa acuminata. The sequence goes on from NC_088357.1 coordinate 2,488,362, forward strand.
CGACAGGGCGTGTTGGTACATGATCTCCGTCCGCAGGTAGCCCGAGTAGTCGTCCGGCTCCAGTTCCACTGCCACAGGCGAGACCAACCGCCGCACCGTCTCCGGGTCCATGAGCGCCTCGTCCCTCGTGCTCGACTGTATACTTGCCACTTCCTCACGTATCCCTTTCCAAACCCTCGCCTCCTCCTCCGCCCTCGCTGCTGCCACCGCCACCAACGCGCCATCTTCCGTCGCACTTTGTTCCCCCTCCTCGGCGTTCACCGCCCCCGAAGCCGTCGAGATCCCGTCGGGGAGGATCGTCGAGCAAGCGGAGGATCCGCCATCGGGCTGCCCGTCTCCCGTGGCCCCCGCGACCGGCCTTGCCTTCCCTCCACCGCCGGCGCCGCTACCTCCGATGGATGCAGTTCGCCCGGTGGGGGAGAACGTCTTGACGATGGAGGATTGGTTATGATGACTTTGGCGACGCTCCTCCACCACGACCGTCTCGACCAGCGACTGTTGGGTCGGCGGATCGGGCGCAGACATGGCGGAAGCGTCGAGGTGGCCCATGGAGTAGACGGTGAAGTTGGCAAGGAGGAGCATGATCGAGACCATAAGGGTCGGGGTGCAGGAGAAGATCTGCTGGAAGAGCCAGACGAAGGAGGAGTTCATCTCGCGCTTCACCCGCGCCAGAATTCCCTGGAGGTCCTCGCGGCAGAGCACCTCCCGCATCTGGAGCGTGTAGCTCTGGAGCTCGCGGATCATGAACACCATGGACGAGAAGGCCCGCTTCACGGAGCAGCAGGCCGACTCGCCCGTCTCCCGGAACCACCCATCCTCCCGACGCTTCTTCCTCTTTATGATACGCAGCGACAGCGGCAGCTCGACGCTGTTTGCGCTCCTCTCCACGCTGGGCGGCACAATCTGGTCGGGCCAGTCCGGCGTCTCCGGCAGGACGGGCAGCCACTGCAGCTCTGTCGACGAAAAGGGCACAGGAGAAATTACCGGGCTAAACTCGGAGCCAAAGCACGAAAAGGATCCCGAGGCATCGCCTTCCTCGCTCCTCCATGACTCGGAATGAGCCACCGAGTCTTCGCTGCCATCTGCCCGCTCCTGTTGCAGCTCGAGGGCCAATCCCTCGAGCCTCTGCAGAAACTCCTCCTCTTCCTCCTCGTCGCCACCCTGTGCTGCGAAGTGCTCAAGGCTGGCACTGAAGGGCCGGCGTGGTGCTTGCTGCCGACTCCGCCTTCCACGACCCCTGTGAGTCTCCGACGACCTAGCCCTCAACAGCTTGCCAGAGCCGGCACCGAGGAAGGCAGACGCGAGGACGCAGTCGCAGACACCGGCAGCAGCACCCATCCGCTTGCTGGAGCCGAGAGGCGAGACTGCGGCAGCGGCCTGGGAGGAATTCAGGGAGTTGGTGGGCGACAGCTGCGACCACCGCGTGCAAGTCGCTGCGACCTGAACTCCCATCTCCCGCCCCCCTGCTCACGACACACCGAAGCTTACAGGCACACAGCTAATATCCCTCTTCTCGCCGGACCCCGGGAAGGACTGGATCTAAAAGGGAAACTTCCTCTCACTCTCGGCTTCAGAGATCGGAGAAAGAGGAAACCGGAACAAGAACCAAGACAGAGAGTAGAGGAGACGAGATCGACACTAGTAGAATGCAATCTGGGCCAGATGCCACGGCCATGTTTTGTCCCCGGGGCGCATCGCTATAGAACACCTGCTCTTATATACGCACACGTCTTGGCTTATACATGTTTTACTTATAAATTATAAATCAGCAATGGTGATTGGGGGGATCAACGACAAGTGTGTTTACCGTGACCGGACGCACCTTTTACCGCATGCGCCTCGGTGCCCTCTCGCGGAGGGAGAATGAAACATGTTAGCTACTTACTAAATACACGCGGCGTCCACTTCCCCTTCACGTGGCACCGCTGGTTATGACAGTGCCGTGCCCCTTTGCCTGTGCGGTAAAAGGATGCGGCTTGGGAGGAAACATCGGTTTCATTTTGGACCCGATTTCACCTGATTCAATTTCAATTTCGGACCAATTTAGTTCCAATTTGAACCACTCCTGTGTGAGGCTTCCCCCACACGTCCCTGTGGTCACCCCATGCATGGACTACTGAACTGGACATCCATCCTATGTATAACCGGAAATCAATTAGTTGATTGACGAGAACCATTTAAGATGGCTTGGCGCACAATTGTAAGGGTTCAAAGACTGGTGCAAAGAGTAATTTTTCAAAACACGACACCATCTGTTTAAATCCAGATCGAACACCTTTAATCATGTTCACTTTCCATGTGGTTGTCATGGCTGCAACACATACTAAGGGTACAGCAGAATTCCAGTTGGCCAACTTGTACGCTAGCGTTACAAAAGGTTCCCTTCTTTTTTTGGCCGAATGAATGTGAAATCGCATGCTCAAATGGAGATTTGAAATAACAAAGCAAGGGACAAATTAGATATGGGCTGCGAGCGTAGACGCCAAACCTCACTTGTGCCCATCAGACTACCACCCGACGTTTTGACTATGTTTATGATCGATTAAAGAACTCAGATTTGACGGCTGACATTAGGCTTCTCGATAATGTCAGTATCCAGCACGAGTTGCTATCACATAAACCGATACCGATAGGTAAGAAATCGGAAATAAAATCAAACGCCTGTCGACATCGCTCGAGCGAGATTTTAATCTCCTCGGTCAATGGCGTCGTGCCTAAAGGTAAAGAACTAAGCCACGTTATACCCTTTTAATCTCCTTGTTCCATGCTTCCCATCTCCTCGTCCTCGCCCGTCACAGTAATTTAAACGGTAAGAAAGCACAAGGAAGAGAGGCAAAGAAATATCTACCAGAGACGTACGGATTCGGTTGGTTTTGATTTCTGGGCCACGGAGGATGCCCCACAGATGCTCCTTCGTTCGCAAGCAGCTGAGCTGAGAGGACCCCAGCAGCGTCGCAGCATTCCAACCGCTAGCGGCCGTCCTTTCTGCCTCACCTGTCCGGATCCAGAAAAAAAGAACATCATATTTCAATCACAAAATAAAGTTCAGCATCTTATGAAAGAACGGTGACCTGAAATATTTGTTGTCATTAGTAATGGTCCAAATAATTGTTACAGCAATGGTCAGATATATGGAGCGAGTAATCATTCTCATACATTATTCTATTTAGTGAATGCTACTGAATTGTTCAACAGTTAGCAGTATAAACACAATGGCAGTGACTATTCTTCGGTAAGAATGAACATAGACAATTAAGAATAATTTCGTACAAAGCATCTAACCTTCTTTTTTTTTCTGAAATATGAAGGATTGTTCCGAAAAATACTCTCTTTCTTACTTTTTTTTGGGGGGATGGTATTCCCTTATCAGAATTTTCAACAGCAACCCCCTATTTAAAAGATCCCAAAAATACCCCCAAAAGTTGTTATATATTTTCCTACTCAAATTCTCTCGTGTTTTACAAAATACTGTATAGTGTTTTTGTTTTAAAAATACTATATAGTGTTTTTAAAACAAAAACACCATAGAGTGTTTTTAAAATACTATATAGTATTTTGTGGATCAAAATCAACCTACAAAACACCGTAAGCAGAAATTTTTTTTGGATTTGGACGAGAAAAAATGACGGCTTTTTGAATGGACATTTTTGAAAGATTAGAAATAAGGGATCACTGTTTGGGAATTTTGATGGGGAGACACTATTCAGGAAAAACCCAGAAAGAGGATATTTTCCCGGCAATTGCTCTTGAAATATTTACCTCTCAATTTTCAGATAGTGACAAGCACTAGTTATGTCACCTACCATGCCATTGTCAGATAAATACAAAGCATTTAACCTGCTTTTCTTTCATATTGTAATATTTTTACTTGGTTTCTGATACTACATATAATCCAATCGATTGGTATTTTTTCTTAAGATCCTCCATCCATTACAAAGATCCAAAAGTCTAATTTAAAATTTCTAAAACTTATAATTTGCATGTCCCATCAAATCCTTAAAATTATGTCCTCCAAAACCTGGAAATTTAAATAGACTGCTAAAAGAAATAAGTAGATGCTCGGAAAAAGAATACGAGGGGGTCAAATTTTCATATGCAAAGCCTCACATAAATATCAGCATTTTAGCATTGACATTAGATTTAGAATGTTTTAGGATCATTTGAATTTTTAGGAACCATACCTATAAGGAAAAAGAACTGGATGACAGGAATACTATAAAAATGTTCCCAATATTTGTGGCTGCTAAAAATGAAAGGTGGTTTGGTGGTTAAAAAATAAATAAGAAAATGCAAAGTCCTTTCCATCCCAAACTTCAGAAAAAGATTCTTTGGACCTATAAAATAATAAAAAAAATCTACAGGCAAAACATCTCTGGTATCAGTGGTTGAGCTCAGATGTAATATAAGGCTCTAGTATTTATTAAATACACAGTTTCCATGAATACGAGAAGGACTGCACGGCAACTTAAAAAATTAGAATTGGTGGTTTGACTGGCAAATTAGTTTTATCAGCCAAAAAAGTGCAATAAATAGTTTCGATGGCACAGGAGGATCAATTTTACTTCAATACAACTAACAATAGAACAATCAAATTAAAGGAAAGAACTGTAGTAACATTGAAGCATGAGCAAATGGCACAGGAGGATCAATTTTACTTCAATACAACCAACAATAGAACAAGCAAATTAAAGGAAAAAACTGTATTAAAATTGAAGCATGAGCAAATGGCACAGAAGATAGGACCTCATACCCAAATAGTAGGATCAAAGCCACCGATCCACCACAATCAACTTTGCCAACCATTAATGCACGGGGTGGCTGCCATGAAATGCAACATTAATTATGACACTTGCATTACATTAGAGACATAAGTGTATATGCATTTATTATATTGGAGACATTTTCCATTTACCTCTGTGAAGCTGCTATCCAATCTCTGCATGCTATGCTTCCGCAATCACCTAGCAGGTGCTGCACTTGTCCTTGCCTAAGAAAGACTACCAAAACTTCTCGACATAAAGAACTCCTCAAACTTTAGATATCCAAAAACCAGCCGAAGTTTTTAACTCATTTCTTGCCTTCATATTTACATTTCATCGTCCCCTTGTTATTAAGATACCATTCAATACAGCTGTCAGCCTTCCACAATTTGGGCACAGAGTCATGGCATATGATTATTGTCCAAAAACTTCTTCCGAATCCCAACATCATGGAATCTTCCACATACAAAGCAATCTCATTTTGTCCTGCACCACCAGGTTGCCTTATCAAGACTTAGATAAAGAAAGCTCCCTTATTATTATGAAAAATACCCAATCAACCTACAAGGGGACAGGATCAAACAAAAGAAATGACCATAATGCAAATTGAATTTTGTATAGTATATTTCTGATTCATGGTAAATTTAGTAGTACCCTACATTCCACAACTAGAGAAAAGAAAACTTACATATGCATATATATAACAATGATACGTTTCATTAGTTCAATTAATTTCTGATCCAACAGCAAAACACTCTACTTACATATGCTCAATTAGTTCAATGGTCTGGTTCCCAATTTTTCCATTGCGACCACCCGATCCAGTCCCATTCTGATATCTATGCTCGGAGCAACTGAAAGAACTCAATAGCACAATGGATCTGACAACAGCCACAACATGGGAAGCCCAGGAGCGGTCGCATCAATACAGTTTTTGGCTCTCTTTTTACGAGTTAATGGCTAAAAAGAGAACGAAGGAAACGAAAAATTAGGAAGTGAACTAGAGGAATCCAAACCCTAATAAACCATGCTGAGATGTCAAGAAGTTACAAGAATGCATCCATCGAGAACCATGTAGAACTATTCCGAGCATAATAGAAAAGGACTCGAGAGGATAGGATAACCCTCCGTTATCCGTCCGGTGATCGCTCAAGCACTTGATTCGAGTGAAGTAAAGGAGTAAATATAAGAAGACACTGATAAAAGAAGTTCAAGAACGGACCAGAGAGGATGCGAGGGATTTGCGAAGGCCGGAGTATGGGCGTTGCCCCGTCGAGAAGTACGACGGCATCAAAGCCGTAGACGACTCGAAGACGAGGGCTTTCATCGGGGCTTCCGGCGTCGCCACGCCGAACGCTTAACGGCCGGCATCTTATATGAGCCTTTCTTTGGGCTGAGCTGGGCTGGGCTGAGCTGGCGGCGTGTGGTACAAAGGTTGGGTTTGGGATTCTGGACCCGATTCTTACCTGGCCACTCAACTGCTGGTCCCCATGCTTAGGATCTCATGTAACCGGTCAATAGGTGGGCCCCACACGAAGCACGTGGAGCCTGAGTGGCGAACGGTGTGGATGCATTTGGAGGGTATCCATCTCCGGCAAAAGAGAGCCATCTCCGAGTCTTGTAGCCTAAAACCTCTGCCGACTCTTGGTTCGGTCAACTCGAGCCGCCACCGTTAGACATCACCCTACCCTCCCGACGGCCTGCCCTCGTCGGCCGACACGATGGATGCGCCGGCTCTTTCCTCCTCGCGAGGCGTCTCCATCCTTCTCCGTCCTTCGCCTCCGCTCACCCTTCGTCGAGCGTTGAGCCCAACAAAACCCTATTCGCGTATCAAGACGAAGCCTTTCTCCATCTGCGCCTCCTTGTCTTCGGATTCCAGTAAGAAGCCTTGCCCTCGTTTTTCTTTTCCCAATGGATTGTTTCTCGTACTTGTCCATGACTCTTCTTCGTGTTCTTTCTTGTACGGGGGTGTCGCTGCTGCAGCTGTTACTTTGCTTGATTATGGCGCTGGAAATGTCCGAAGCTTGCGCAATGCTATCCGATATTTAGGGTTCGATATTAAAGATGTAAGCGTTTCTTGCGTGCTCTCGTCTCCCTATTCTCTCTTTCTTGGATATTTCACGGTTCCTCCAAACTCCTGTTTGAAGCTTGACAAGCTGAGGACCTTGTACATATTGGGAAGAATAGGTTAAAAAAAGAAAATATTTTCTCGCTCACGGATGTTTTTGTGCTATTACTGTTGTTTTAAATGCTTGATCACATGACAGTTAGGGATACTCTGGAAGTACGAGGCCAGCAGTTGTTGAACTTGTCCTTTCAATTAAACTAAGAGCCTTTAACTTGTCTATGAAAAGGTCGTGCTGGTGTTGGTTTCTTAAGATTCAGTCATCATATGGTGAGAGTAATTGCTTTTCCTTAGTCTATGGAGGTCTGATCTTTATGTTCAACATATAAAATGATTTTGTTGCATTATGCGTTTGGGAGAAGGAAATATGCTGAATGAATGTTGTTGTGGTCTATGTATAGTCTTGTTCTAATGCACTCACTTGCGGTTTGTTTAGGTACCAAGGTCCTAATGGTTTCTTAAGAAAGCACATCAAACTTTAGTTGCCTATACGCTCAAGTTATATTGCATGAGCCGTTCATGTTTGTTCTGGTCTTTAAGTATTGCTTATGTTTTTGACCTATCATAAGATTCAAGATCAATGATTTAAAAAGCGCTAGGCGCCAAAAGGCGCCAAGGTCCAAAAACACTCGAGGCGCTAGGTGCTCACCCAAGCGAAACGAAACGCTAAAATATAAAAATATATAATATAATTAATAAATATAATTATTTAAATTAAAAAAAATAATATTAAATTAAGAAAACATTGCACAATCACAATATCACATTAACAAAAAGTCTCAAAATTCAAAACAATAATAATAATTTTAAGTAAATAAAAATTAGTAGTATTAAAATCAAAATAATATATTATTAATCTAATAAATAAAAAATATTGTTACTAGTATATAGTTAACAGTATATTGTTAATATACTGTTAACAATATACTATCGAGTCGATGTGAGAAGAGTGAGTAAGAGTAAGATAGTAACGGCGAGCAGTAGCCGCGAGAGCGGCGACAATGGCAAGCAGCGACAACAGCGACGAGCAGCGATAGTGGCAGTGGCAGCGGTAGTGAGAGCGTAGCGTAAGAGTAAGACCGATGCTACTGACTGAGAACAACGGTAGCGGTAGCGGCGAGCAACGGTAGTGGTAGCAGCGAGCAACGGTAGCAGGAGCAGGAGCGGGAGCGGCGAGCAATGACAGCAGCGGTGAGCAGCAACAGTGGGAGCGGTGAGCAGCGACAGTGGCGGCGACGAGCAGCGATAGTGGCAGTGGCGAGCAGCGACAGTAGTTGTGGTAGCGAAGAGCAGCGACAGCAGAGAGAGGCAACGACAACGACAACAAAGAGGAAATGTCGGCGACAGAATCGCGAGTAGGGTTAGGGTTGGCGAAGTCGTGAGAGGGATATTGGGAGGCTGATATTGATGCTTTAGTTGGTTCGATTAAACCAACTAAAGCACCGGGGTCGCCTGGTTTAACCTGGGCGTTCGCTCGAAGCGCCCAATGACGCCTCTTTGAAGCATGTCGCCTGGACATGAAGCGAGGCGCTCGAGCCTTGCCTTGCCTTGCTCGAGAGCCTAGGCGAGCACCCGAGCATCTATTGAAATCGCTGTTCAAGATGTCATTGGATGTGTTAGGAGGAAGTGAGTTTTTATTGGTTGGATCATGGCGATCAATTTTTTGTTCCTCATCTATTGTATTTGTTTCATGCAAGTAAGATTTTATCATTTCTTGGAATAATTTGCTTCGTACTTAAGGTCTAAAAGGCACATGCAAGTTGCAACCTCTTAAAGTGTATTCAAACATAGAACTCCACGTTGAGGTACAGGATATTCCATCGAAGGATAAAATGGTAAGCTCATATATACTGATCAGCCAAATATATAGGTTGATATGTAGCTTAGCAAATCCCTGTTTTCTTCTAAACTGATTTTTTTGTGGTAAGCTGTAACTTCTAGTGTTTTTTTTTCCTCATGTTTTAGTTGTCCAACACTTTAAAGCAAGTTCCAATCATGATCAATGCCTCTCTAAAATAGTAATTACTGTTGAAAGGTTCTCCTTGTTTCTGTTGTTACTGAAAACTTTCTGCTGCAGCCATGTCAAGCACACTGTTCGAACTTTTTAGCAAAATGTGGAAATCATCATATCTGCATTTGTTCATTTTCTTTTCATGCATGTGGTGCCCCTTGTTTTCAATATCTTTTCTTGTTTATTTGCTTGGCGATGTTTAATATTGGCTCTGTCTACACTTCATTATAGACTGAGGTTTTGTGTTCCCCTATTAATCAAGAATTTTGAGAACAAAAATATATATTGCCGTTTCTATTAAAATAGGTTCTGTGCTATTTTCTGCTAATGCCAATTCTATATTTTTGTGCTTATATTTTTTTTATACAATCCATCGCTTTACTCTGGTTAATGTTGAAGCCTAAGTAGATAATCTTTAAATCAATTTCAATACTTTAGACCAGGGTTGGTAACTGTTCTAACTTCAATGTTACCCTTGTCCTGTTCATGATATCTCACAATTATATTTTATCCATTTCATATTCTGTTGTACACGAGGAAATTAGCTGATTAATCATTGAAATGAACTTGTTACATTTTTAGGTGCAAAAACCAGAAGACATACTCAGTGCTAATCGGCTTGTTTTTCCTGGGGTTGGGGCCTTTGCAGCAGCAATGGAGGTGTTAGAGCAAAGTGGGTAAGTGCTACCTTGTTATTATGGCTTGCATTTGTTAGCCATTGTGGCCCATGACTGGACTTCCTTGGTCTTATTCGATATATTCATAAAGGTCTATGATAACCATGATTTGTGCTTTACATATCAGTATATTTGGAACTTTGACTTTTGTAGTACAACCATGTTTATCCACCACAGAACTTTAGTCATGCTTTCAACCTTGTGCTAAAGTATTCTTTATTGTTCAATTGTAGTTATCTATTTCAAGAACCTTATAAATGTCCTTTTAGCTATGATAACAAAATTTACAAAGATCTTACTTTGTTACAGATTATTTATCAAGCTACTTTACTGTGCTTGTTATTACTCCTTCTCACTTGTAATTGTCAGAGAATTTAATCTGCTGAGTTGGATAAGTAGCAGTATTAATGTAGCAAAGGAAATCTTTTACTCAAGAAGGAGCAAAAAATTTTGTTATTGTCCTTACACTTACTATTTGGTTGATTGGTAAATAAAAGAGATTGCAAAAGGAACATCAATTGATATACGATTGTCTAATTGTTTTTTTTCCATAAACATAGCTTCTTTTTCTTAAAATTTTAGTACTTGGACATGTTATTTATTCACTTGTGTTGTCTATCATAACAGTCATCAGAAAGTTTCGTGCATGTGGTCACTAACTAGGGTCTCTCCTAGCGGGTCATTATGTTTTCAAATAAAAGTTTGAATTATACAGTTGTTGTTTCCTTGTGAATTTATTGGTTAAATTGACTAATCAAATAATTCGATTTATAGTTCAGTGTTTATGTGTATATTTAATCTATCTTTTTCTCTTAAACTTTTGTTGCTCCATATGCTGTGTGGTATGCCTTAGGCAGTGTACATGTTGATAAATCTATTATACTGTCCTTATTTTGACATGTTGCTTTGATTGTAATCTGCATTAGTTTGTATAAGATGGCTGTTGAGGAGTTTTTTTATAATTCCTTGCCTATATTGTGGAAACTACTAGCAACAGTTAATCTTGTTATTTCAGGATGGCTGAAGCACTTTGTGCATACATAGAGAGTGATCGTCCTTTTTTGGGTATCTGTCTGGGGCTTCAGTTATTGTTTGAGTCCAGTGAAGAGAATGGTCCAGGTAATGCTCCCTTTTTATTAGGATATATGCGAGGAAATGGTCGTCAGATATTGATAAACCATAAAACTTGACTGATAGATATCTTCTTACTCAAACCAAGTTACATGGTAAAGCTATTGTTTGTTCATGGAACTTATATTGTAGTGCCATCTGAGTGAGATTTGTCGCAGAAACTTAAGCTATGCATACATATATGTATGTATGTATTGCTTTTGTGTGCTAATGAATGTAAATCTTGTCCTAAGTTCTTTACACTAGTTACTTGATTAACTTTTTGGAATTTGTTCATTTCATGCTAAGCATGTTGAAGGAAAATTGTCCTTCCACCTTCTACATTTTTAACTCAGCCTTTTCATCAGAAGATACTTGTACTGGAAGGACTTATTCAAGGTTTTCTAGGTAACAATATGTTAATGTGTACATAGGCTTAAATTGGATGGTGAAGAATTGTGCTTTTGTCTTGCTATCTTCTGTTGCAAGTCGCTGGTTCTTTCGTGCAATGCATTTTGCCATTATGGAATAGAGCACTAAGATTGGGCCCAAAATATGTCAATATCGGAATTGTTTGTGGTGAAACAAGTGGAAGTCTGCTGCTGGATTGATTCTACCCAGAATACATCCACTGAAAAGTCATGTTTGAATGAAATGATCCTGACGAGCAACAAATTCTGATACAGTAATAGTAAGTTGTAGGCAGAGTGACTGAATTGAAAGAAATGGAGCTTTACAAGAATTGCAAGTTGAATTGCAAGTTGAATTACAGCGGCAAGAGATAACCTCATGATTAACTTAATTAACTTTTCTTAGTCTAAATAGAACCACAATTTTGGACTCGATTGTAACAAATAAAATCCTAGTTTCTATAAAATGAACTCAAAATGGACTCGAACATTAATAGGTAAGTTCTACACCTGAAAATATATATGTTTTGAATCTATATTCAGATTAAAATACCCCTAATACCTTATAAGAAAATTAAATAGGTAAGTTGACCAAACTTGGTGAAATTGACTTGTACCAGAATTGGAATTTCCATTTAAATTACCTTGTCTTACAATCTCCAACCCATTTTGAAGTAGATGGACAGTGTGCTAAAATTTCAAGCTCATTTCATCCACAAGTGCCTAATTTGTTCCTCCATTACATAACTTCAATGCTTAATGTAATTACCATTTTAATAACAAAGGTCTACAAACATATTCAGATGATTCTATTGATAGGCTTCTTCAATATGCTGAAGTATCATAAGATATGAAATAACAACTCTCTGAACACTTTTAATTCTCCCGGTTTCAATATTTTCCAGTGATCTGCTACACATACAACCAGATTAACAACTCTTTGTCGTTTATTCTGCTGCTGAAATCTTTGGCTTTGAATCTAATATTTGTCTTGCAGTAAAAGGTCTGGGCTTGATACCTGGTGTTGTTGGGCGCTTTGATTCTTCAAATGGTCTGGCAGTACCTCATATTGGCTGGAACGCTGTTCAAATTACCAAAGACTCAGGAATTTTGGATGACATTGGAAGGCACCATGTCTATTTTGTTCATTCCTATCGTGTAATTCCTGTATGTTTTTTCATCCTATAAGTAGACTAGAATACTCCAAAATCATTTATCTTTTGTTTAATGTATTTTTTGACCAAAATGATTTCTGTAAATTTTGCCTAGTCAGATGCTAACTGGGACTGGGTTTCATCAGTGTGCAATTATGGCGATAGTTTTATTTCTTCTATAACAAGGGGCAATGTGCATGCTGTCCAGTTTCACCCAGAAAAGAGTGGAGGTAAATATTTTTAAATAAAATTTGATTTATGTTAATATTTAATTAGCCAGTAATATTTCTTTTTTCCAACTAAAAGATGCCCAAACATGATTAGTGGCATCAATACGTATTTTTGGGGTAGATTATCCAGGTCTAGTTAAATATTGCTGTTAGATGCCCTATAGATCTTGTCAATAGAATAGCGTATTTATCAGAAAGTGTGATTTGACTTTTAAGTCTTTGATAGGACTGTGGTGGATGTCTTAGGGAAGAAAGATAGGTTCCACGATGGGAATTACTTTACTAATCCAGTAATAATTATGCCATGAATAGGATTAGAGTGGAATACACATCTGTCAAAGTTAAATGTGATCTGATCTCTATTCTGTGAATATTTTAAACTTTGGGAAGACGGTCAAATGTCTTGTGAGTTACTTTCCATAAGTTTTAAATGATGTTTCAACATGCTATTTCTGTAGGCACTAGTGGGTGTCTTTTTATTACAAAAGATTTGAAGAAAATACTCTTGGATCCTGTTTCAGCAAGCTCAATTATGTTGGTGGAGATGTGAAAATAATGTGATTTATGGTAGATAAGTTTGGTCACTTGTTGTCATCTTCTAGCATCCTTTCAAAATCTTTTTCTTCTCTTTCTTATTTTCTTTCATGGTTTTTACGCTGCCTTTATGTTGCCTGATGATCGGCTATCAACTTTCCCTGACATCTTTTTCTACTTACTATAGTTAGCTGCCACACATAAGAAACTTACTTCAGTGTCATTTTCTAGATGTTGGACTTTCCATATTAAGGAAGTTTCTTGATCCCTCTTCGTCTTCAAAGGTAACAGTTACACTTCGATGTTCCAATGTAATCCTATTCCCACAATGTTTAGGCATTTTGTCTCATATTTCAATCTGATTAATTGCAAGCTTTTGGTCTTATAGAAATTAGCTCATGGGAAAGCATCACAACTTGCAAAGCGAGTGAGATTTCATTTGTTCTAGTTGAAATGGATATATTAATTCTTTGCCCTATTTCTGCCTAAACCCCATCACATTCTTAATTGATTCCACTGTTTTATTTTATGCCAATTTATCTTTCAGGTGATAGCATGTCTTGATGTGAGGGCAAATGATAAAGGGGATCTTGTAGTAACCAAAGGGGACCAGTATGATGTAAGAGAGCACTCTGATGAACATCAGGTATGGAAATTTACTTGGTTTTGTTTCACATGCAGTACTGCACGCTTTGTAATGACCGAAGGCACTGGTATCCTACTACACATTAGTTTCATATCAGCTATATTACTTTAACTCCCGACCATCAAACGACCTCTCCTTTACAGTCAGTGGCCCCAAACCGTGAACTGTTAGGAAAATATTCTGCAAATTATTCCTGATCCGGAGAATATTCTCCCTTACAATTGAGGTTTACATAGCGGATCCTTCATAGCAATTTTTGTTATTATCTGCCTGGTAGGCGTCCACATGTCAAGCATCTGGCGCTCAATGAGGAATGGGCACTTTTGCCTCCATCACTCACTGAAGGGAAACAAACAACCAGATGATCCTTGTACCTCATGTTTTTGTTCCTTGCATGGAAGGACCCAAGCTCTTTTAGGTTAAGCTGGCAACTTAGCTTCTCTATTTGAACATGCCAAGTAACACTATGACCTAAAATTATTTATTAAAATTCTGTGGAAGTTGTGAAGAAAAAGAAAGAAAACACACCTCAAACTCAGCCTACACTAGATCCATGTGAAGTCGTCCTAATGTTGAGTTTGGAAAATGGGGATTAAGGAACAGGATATTGGGCACAGGTAGAGATGTGGGGCAGATTTCAATTAATATAGGAAGCTGAGGGGCAAGGAGGAAGAGATTAATTGAAATTTATCCATACCATTGCCTAAAATGATTGTCTTTTCTATTTACTTGATCCCAGTCTTAAGCAATGTGCTTATTTTTCATGCCAATAGGTTAGAAACCTTGGGAAGCCAGTGGAGCTAGCAGGTCAGTACTATAAGGATGGTGCTGATGAGGTACTTATGATAAAAATGAATTAACATTTGTACCTTAATTTTTTGAAAATTATCCTGTAAATCTGAGGCAATCACATGATATTTCAGATTAGTTTTTTGAACATAACTGGTTTCCGTGATTTTCCCTTGGGAGATTTGCCAATGTTACAGGTTCGTGATGGATGTTATTGCTCATATCCTACAAAGCAATTGCCTGTTCATGTTAGTTCATGCATAATTATTTGTGGCTGCACAAATACTGTTTTGTAGGTACTACGTTACACATCAGAAAATGTTTTTGTACCATTAACAGTTGGTGGTGGTATACGAGACTTCACAGATGGGAATGGAAGGTCAGTATTTTTTTCCACTTGAATTATCCATTAATGCATGTGCCCTTATGCGCTGAGGATAATTTGCTTGTTTGCCTCTGTGATTGTAAGACGTTGTGTATACTGGCAAAATACCTTAGAAAGAGTAAATACTGTTATACTTCTTCAGAGACAGTCAAGCCTTAAAAAAAGGGGGTGGCCTTGTGCACAGGGTTCCTGCCAATGAGGTTTAGAGAGGGTTAATATCCCATTTGCTAGAAGACATTTCTCTTCCATTGACTAGTTGAAACCAGACGCTCATGTCATGCTTCATGGCCTGTCTATATTGAGTATAAACTAATATAGTAGGACTATATGATAATTTGGTGAAGTAACTTGCTCCTTAAATGCATATCAAAATGACACTCTTTTTGCTACTAAAATTTTCATACTTCTGGAGCATGGTTCCCTTTGATGAAATTCTTGTAAATTATGTTGGAACAAATCAATATGTTTCTTAAATCAAAATATCTTTGTGAGGACCATGTGCTAAAGCAAGAGTGAGAAATTTTCATAAAGTTTTCACACAATATTTAGATCGTTTCTTGTCATTTGCATAAATATTTGGGAATTATAGAGTTTGTTAATGTAATTTTGAGAAGATGGTGTATTTAATTTTCAATCCTGAGTTTTGAAGTATCTGCATGGGGGCATGGTACTTACTGTGATCATATCTGCAAAATAACATCACCCCTTAATTTGATGGATCTCTTTATGATTGACAAAAATATGATTTTTATTAATTTTCTGGACTTAAATTAGTCAGAGAGAATATTTTCTTTAGTAATCCAATGCTTACAATGTCAAATTTCAGTCTTGTTTGTCCTTCTGTTATTGTCAAATACTAGTCTACTTCCCAGGGCTTAACCTATTGATTGCTTTTTCCTCTGCAGATACTATTCAAGCTTGGAAGTGGCATCAGAATACTTTAGGTCTGGTGCAGATAAGATTTCAATTGGAAGTGATGCGGTTTTTGCTGCAGAAGAATATTTAAAAACTGGCGTATGCAGTTGATTTCTTTCTTTCTTTTTTTTATGCATTTGTTACCATACTTTTTGTGTCTGAGACATTACTATGTAACATTACATTTTGCTAATTTTCCATGTTGATGATTAAAGGTAAAGACTGGTAAGAGCAGCCTAGAACAGATTTCTCGAGTTTACGGTAACCAGGTAACTGTCTTATAAAATGATCTATTCACCAATTCTTGTATCTTTATTTTTAGTCAGTGGCAGTATTTTTTTTGGTTAAATATCCTTATGGATTGTGGAATTTGTAAACCGAGCGTATCTTTTTTCGTATTAACTGACTTTTGATATTTACCTGCTGAGCCCAGATCTTTAGATTCTTGACTAGCATACACTAGAATATATCATTTTCTAGTGGCAATCGTAACAATGCTTGTTGATATTTCTATTTGTCAGGCAGTGGTAGTAAGCATTGATCCCCGCAGAGTCTATATCAGGAACCCTAATGATGTCAAATTTAAGACCATTAAGGTTTCTTCTCCAGGTACTATTTTCTTTGTAGTTCTATCTCCTCTCTCATTGCATTCCTCATCCTATTTCTACAAAATGTTCTATCGTTATGAATTCTCTTTCTTGCAAATCTTAGGCCCGTCAGGTGAAGAATATGCATGGTATCAGTGCACGGTTAGTCTTTCAAGCCATTTCTGCATCTTATTTTACTGGTTGTGTATCTTATGTTACTCATGTCTGCAATCTAATCTGACTGCCTTCACTAGGCGGATCGATCTGTTGCTACTAGATAGAATGTGATGTTTTTTTCTGAGTAAATGAATGTACAGGGCTGATTTTCTGAGTAACGTGATGAACCTTTTTGCATGATATTCACTAAATTGCTTGTTCAAATGGGAGTGGATATGACATCGTGATCTTTTTATCTATATATTTTATTGGCAGATCAATGGTGGACGTGAGGGGCGACCTATTGGAGCCTATGAACTTGCAAAAGCTGTTGAAGAACTTGGAGCTGGAGAAATACTTCTTAACTGCATTGATTGTGATGGTAAATAATTGCATATCTAATTGCCAATAGGATATTTAGATGATTTATGTTCATCGCTTATTGAATATCTTTAAGCATGCTTAATCTGTTTAATAAATTGTAAGAGATATCAGTATACTCATTTGGGATGAGTTTGTGAATATTCTTTTGATGGAAAATATGCATGCAAGGGATGAGATTATTGCTATTACAGGCCAGGGTCAAGGATTCGACATAGACTTGATTAAGCTGATATCAGAAGCTGTCACAGTTCCTGTAATCGCAAGCAGTGGTGCAGGTGCTGTTCAGCACTTCTCAGACGTCTTTCAAAAGACAAGCGCATCAGCTGCTCTTGCAGCTGGAATTTTCCATCGGAAGGAGGTACTTTCAGAATTTGTTTCTTGCTCTATTTGTTATCCAAAGGTATAATTGTATCTTAGAAACTAAACAAAAGAATCAAATGTGCAACAAATTAAACATCTTTATTCTTGCTGAAAGAGTTCTCAGGTAATTATTACACGCTACAGGATGCTAGTCATTTGAAACCACATAATGTAGATATACAAGGTAAGCTAGTAGAAATGTGCCTTGGATTACTTCTTTCAAGCTGAGCCACGGTGAGATCATCGTCCTACGTCATATTTTAGATCTTCTACTGGATCCAATATTCATATTTTAATTGTCCTAAGAATGCATAATGTCGACTTGCTCTCAAAGAAATGCGCTTCGGGTTAAACTCCTTGGGCATGTTATCTTTCTACTCGATCTAACATTTAATTTGGCATAGTTTACTTGACCCTATAAATTGGTCGTGCCTTGTAGCCGTCCAAAGATTTGTTGATGTACTTAGTGCCTTGTGCAGCAATTTATAATAAGCATCAATAATGCCCATCTAAACTGTACCAGAAATAAAGTTACTGATATCAACTGTGGCAATGCAGGTTCCAATTTCATCGGTCAAGAAGCATCTGTTGCAAGAAGGCATAGAGGTTAGAATGTAAAAGGGATTTCTTTTCGGCCATGTTCCATACGTGCTGCTGCATTCAGCTTGAGAATGTAAGATTAATCGTGCAAGTTGCGTGTCATTTAGCAGGACAAAATCTCTGACCTGTGTTATGGTCTGTCTTTTTGGTTACCAGCAATTCTTCTTATATAAACTGCACCAACAATTGAGATTGAAAACAGAGTCCACTCATTTAATTTGATAAGATGTTCTGATGATACTGGAAGCTTGTTGTAAGGCAATTCTCCTTTTTGAGTTTGACAGAGTTATCTGCAACAGATCATGCTGGATTTGATGATGCAAATGCACGACGGTCGGTAGTGGTAGTTACCTAAACTGTAGCCAACCACCAATCTATCCTCGTCCGTTGACACTGGAAGTTGACTAACTGGTTGCTGTCATCACAAGCGTCATGTCCGACATAATATATCTCCACGACAAGAACAGCAACCAGCTGTGACGATACGGACGCTTGCGCTTTACTTCTCGCACCAGATTCCATCTCCAACAGGCCGCGTCGAGAATTGACCGTGCAATGGTATCGGCGACGAGAGTAGCTGCAAGATGAGTTGACTGCAACTTTTCTTTAAAGATGTCAGAAGTCCACGATCGTTAGAATACATGAGCTCTCCTTATCAGCTCTTCCTGAGAATAGGTAGTCCAACTCGTCGGTGCTAAGTAGCGATGCTATTCGAGATACGTTTACCCGTAAAGTTATGGCGGTGTCTATCGTAATCAAACCAACAAGCAAAATTTTGATGATTGGGGGTTCTCACGTATATCTTCATCATCGATGCCAGCTACGTATATTATTCTTGTGCAGGAATCCATGGCTTCGAGGACCTCGAACCGTTCTGTTGCTCTAACAAGGATGATCAAATAAGAGATAACGAACATCGTCCTTCCCTCGACTCCGTTATCACCCTCGTCTGTCTATCGTAACTATATACACCTACCCTCTTAAAGACAATCACAAAGTTATCATTTCATTTCATGATAGATCTGACACCATGAGAGGAGATCGTGAGAGCTATGACAGACAAGAAGTAGGAGGGAGGAGATGCAATGGCTACGATGAACATGTCGAGGAGGTACTTTGCAGTAGCCATAAGGGAGAGGCCTTCTATGATAGAGGTGATGGTGATGCTTAGGGGAGCCGAATGATAGGTGAATTCACACGGACAATGCTTGACATAATAGGCTATCAAAAAGAAGAGGGAAGAGAAGTCTCATTATGGTCATCTCCTTCCTTAACTTCCTTTCTCATAGCTCCTATGATCTTCTTTTATGAAAACGGTGAAACAATAACAAGACGAAAATACCAAAAAAAAAAAAAATGATGATTGCGAACATTGCGAACATGATAGAATGCAACAACACAAAGATGACTAGGTGGTGATGAAAGGCATTACGGACATTGCGAACATCAAATAGGAAAAATAGAATTCAACAACACCTTCTAAAAAAAAATAAAAAAAGAGATTTTTTAATAAAAAAGGCCCTTAGTTATATATATTTAGACTTCTTTAATCTTTTAATGGTGCGGGACTAAAACGATATCTTTTATATCAATCTTTTTTCCCGACAACAATGATTATGTCTATAATAGTTTGAGGAAATCGAGAGGACGGACCACAGCGCAAAGAATCCATCCAATGACTTTTAGTTTTGACGCATGAAACCGACCACCGGACCTCATCCTCTCCTCCTCCCTCCCGCTCTCTTCTTCGATTCCACGATTACATACGACCGTACAATTCGAGATCACAACGGTAAGCTAATATCGATGGACGGCTCATGTAAGAGGACAAACGGACCGCAGCAATCCTAGTCGTTGGATCGATAGCCGACCATATCCAACATGAATCGGATCCTATTTCCGATCGAATCGTGTCGGATTTGATTCGCTCCGCGAGCGCAGCATTCGCAACATAAATCTGGTAGAGGGAGCGCGTACGACGTCTACACGCGCCCTCACCCGCTCGTACGGGTGGCAGACACGGGCGGGGCCCCATGTCGGGTCCAACGACCTATCGGGTACCGTCGTGCGGGTCGGAAACGTGTATGTTGCGGATCACGGTTGGGCAGCGGTCCCAAATCGTGCGGTCTGTTGGAGGGGTGGGATTACTACTAACTACTACGCTGCTGCCTCAACGGCTCGCCCAGAAAACGACAAACTAATGTAAAAGCTCGCGAGTCCTCTCTCCTCACTACCATATAGTACTATTATTTTCTCCTTTGCTGTTATCATCTCCTCTCTCTCTCTCTCTCTCTCTCTTTCTCGCCTCCTTTTTAGCGGAGCGAAGGCGACAAGAAAAACAAAACCAGAAAAATTCCCACTGAAATTTAGGGTTGACGCTTTCCGGCGATCGATGGCCCGCTCCGACATCCCGATTCCGCCTCGGATTTAGCTGCTGGGTCTGCTATTTGCTCGGAATTGTTTGGCTCTTTAGCTGTTAGATCGGGAGGAAAGGTTCTTGATCCGCCGGAATCGATGGAGCCCCCGGCGGCTGCCTTTCGGTAGCGGATCCGGTGGTAAGGCAGTTTCAGGGTTGGGGGAATGGAGCGGCCGACCTTGAATAGGGTGATGAGCTTTGCGATATCGGATTTGGCGTTGGAGTTCGTGCTGGGGCACGTGGACGACCCCCGTGACCGGGAGGCCGTGTCGCTGGTGTGCAAGAAGTGGTACCAGATCGACGCCCTCTCGCGGAAGCATGTCACCATCGCTATCTGCTACTCCACCAGTCCCGAGCGGCTGCGGCGGAGGTTCCCCAACCTCGAGTCCCTCAAGCTCAAGGGGAAGCCCCGGGCCGCCATGTTCAATCTCATTCCTGAAGACTGGGGTGGGTATGCCGGGCCTTGGGTCAGGGAGATCGCCAAGGCATTCAATTGCCTCAAGTCGCTGCACCTCCGGCGGATGATCGTCAAGGACGACGATATCGGCGTGCTGGTCAAGGCCAGGGGTCATATGCTCGAGTCGCTCAAGCTCGACAAGTGCTCCGGCTTCTCCACAGATGCCCTCTTCCTGGTTGCGCGTTCGTGCAGGTACGACTCTTTTAGTTGACTGAATCTTTATTTAGTTTTCACTGCCCTTTATTTGCCCTCTTTCTAGAAGTTCTTTCCGTTTTGATATATTTACTTTATCCTTGATCTGCAATATATGGTGCATGAGCACATTTAGATTGGTCCGTCGCGCTTGGTAGCCTGCAACAAATTATATCTCCGCACCCAAAGTACATCTAGCTTCCAATAGATTAGTCTTTTGACTGCTTCTTGTTTGATTTAGTCAAAGGCTTGTAATTATAAGATCATATTGCTCTAGAGTGTTACTGGATTGGGGTAGTAAGATCCAATTGCTCTGAGTTGAAGTAGTTATCGACTGTGAATTTTTTTTACTGGAACGCACTTTCTTCTGTTAGAAAGGCAGGTATGCATCATCAGGAATATGGATTATAACATATCAAATTACAAACATTTGTGTCCTTCATGTCAATTCTAATGCTTGCATACCCATTGCACTAGCACAGTTACCATCATCCTCACACAAAGGAAATTGGCATTAATTCCATGATGTGATTGTCATGTTTATGTTTGTGATGCTACAATATCATGTCAAATCACCTTCAAGTAGATAAAATTCCCGTTTTATGCTCCAAACTTGAAGACCTTTTTTGTCCATTAGTAGAAGAATATTATTCATCTTCTATAGAATAATATTTCTCAACAATTTAGTTGGGTGTTTTCTGCAATCTCTAAAGTTTTAAAGCATGAATCCTTTCGTAAATTAGCTACTCATTTGTTACTGAATTTATGGTCTGATGTACTTTCTTAATTCACCGACTGATGGTGCAAGCAAGAGACTTTGGTTCGTAGAGCATGTCCAAGTAGATTTTAGGATGGCTATAATATGGATATGCTAAACCTTGCAATTGTAAACATGTCTCCCGCGTAGTAATGGAGACATACCTTCCATATAATTTAAGTGATTCTATAGTCATTTCTTCCTATGATGTCTACGGAAAAATTTCCTTCTGCTATGGATATGCTAAACCTTGCAATTGTAAACATGTCTCCCGCATAGTAATGGAGACATACCTTCCATATAATTTAAGTGATTCTATAGTCATTTCTTCCTATGATGTCTACGGAAAAATTTCCTTCTGCTATTATCTGTGGCACATAGAAGGCTTTGGCCTTTCAAAGATAAGATACAAAATTTTGTAATAGTGTCAGACTGGCAGTTATAACTTCTAGAACAGTCATCATAATGATTTCGGAGCACGTCCTGCTGCGTCGTGTATATTGGTAGCTGGAAATTACAGTACTAACAGGAATGTAGACTCAACTATACACTGAAACAATCTATTTTGTAATTTTGAATGACAGTGTATCATAATTTGAATTGGAATTGATCTTTTCTGTATTGTTGTAGCAGTAGTAACGATTGTTATCTTCTGTAATTTCCTGTCATAACTTCTAACGACAGTCTGTGATAATTTATAGTATTGTATATCTTTTCAATAAGAAGAATGACTGTGTGAAATGGAGGCCGAAAACTTCGCATGATAATTATATCTAGTTATCTTGATGGTGCTCGTTGTGCATAACACACTTCGGTTGCAAAGATATGAGTGCAGATATGTACAGGTAACGCCATGCAAGGCAGTTTGATATAGTTCAGAATTTGCTGTGCTCCCTTAATGTTTATACTCTTTTTGGTATCTTGATTGCTCTTTTATAATTTTTCTGGATATCTCCGTTGATGGTCTCCACATTGATCTCTTGGCCACAACTTACTATACGTACTTGGTTTTCCGTTGCTGTTTATGCTGGGTAAAGTCTTTTAGGCTGATGGATAAAATTCAAAGTAGAGCAAAAATATTGACAAAAAATAAATTGTTTTCCACACTAAAGTTACCTCTAAATAGTCATATCTCTCTTCTTTTGGCCAAGTTTGGTGACCCTAGTCAATGTTTTACTCCCTGCACATCTTGGTCCCATGACAGAATAAGTCTAAATTTCCTCCAGTTTAATGTTGGATGTTTTTTCAAATTAATTTCTTTCGTCACCTTTGTCAAACATTAAATGCATGCAACTTAATTCTTTATTGGAAATCTCATCTTGCTTATATCCTTGACATTCCCTTTATAGTCTGATGCGTACTGTTGAGTTCCACTTTGACGTTCACTTTCTTCCTGAATTTCTTAACCAAGGGTGAGTTTTTTAATGTATCTTCATTATCCAACTAGTTCTGTTTCCGAAGATGTAAAATAAATCATCAAGTACAAAGGCGTGAAATAAATATTAAAGGACATAGCTTTCTACATTAAGATATCTTTTGGTAAAATTGTCAACTTTCTTTGATGGTAGGCAGAAAAGCAAGACAGTTCATCTTTCTGAGTATTTTAGCTGCCCATGTGAAAATCCACTAAGATTTTTGCATCATGGCAAATTGGGAAATATTATGGATAGCTTATAGTTCTGCATCAGCCTTGTCTACCTTTATACTAGTTTAGTGTTTCTGAACTACTAAGCCATGAAGAATTTTCCTTATTCTGTAATTTGTTGCCATATTCCTTTACATTGCAGTAGAGCCTTTAACATCATATACATGATAATCTTGCTTTTTGCACAAAGAATACTAGTAGGATGTCTTGTGGTGTTGATGCAACCATACTCTGCCTTTGACAGCCATGAAGGCATCTATTTTGGCGTTAGTTAGATGTTAGATTGGGTTTGGTTAAATTTTTATTCAGAGGTGTAGTTAGATTAATAGTAAAGTTTGAGATCTGGCATGAGTAATCTTTGGTTGGCTTAATGAGCCAACATCTGGATATGGTGGCTCATAAATGGCTCATAAAAGAGTTCGAGTCAGACTCAAACTCTAGGTTGTTCCATTAATTGGATGGTTTTAACTGTATTTAGTCGGTTTTTTAAGGAAAAGGCTCTTTACGGACTGATCTTCTTAAATGACAGGCATTTGCCCGTTCATATTAGTTGGATATTTTGGAAATAACAAAATTGGCTACAGTTTCTACTAGGCCAAGCTAGGTGTCTTCTTCCCGATCTTCTCCCTCTCCCATTTCTTTCTCTTCATCTCTTTC
This sequence comes from Musa acuminata AAA Group, assembly GCF_036884655.1. Lineage (NCBI taxonomy): Eukaryota > Viridiplantae > Streptophyta > Magnoliopsida > Zingiberales > Musaceae > Musa > Musa acuminata. The sequence goes on from NC_088357.1 coordinate 2,512,319, forward strand.
CCTCGTTCCTATCTTCTGGAATTCACACACAACAGAATTAAATTTACTACGACATGCTGATTTCAAGTAGAAGAGGCAGCTGGGCTGCTGTTCGTATGCTACAAGAGCCAACAGATTTCTGTTTTGGAAGAATCTCCTGTTTGTAACTGAAGCTGCTTATTATGCCTTACTTTGCTCGTAATGTCCCTTAGATGCTTTTCTAGCTTGGAGCAGCCTTCTGAGGTTAGTGGCTGATCAAATCTCTTATCAGCTGAAATCTGATGTACCAGTCCTAGGCTGCATCAGATGTTGTACATGGTACATATTCAGCCATCTAATCCAGGGGAAATATATTTCTTCAGCAATACTTATTTGTAGCTTGTTGTTACACTCTTCCATGTCAAAGTAGAGCCTCCGATGTCATTAACTGTGCCAATTGCTTTACTCATTTTGGATCTTTGTAGAAGCACAATATCTTGCCTAGTATGTATACAACTATGCCAACTACAGGGGTGTTTTGTCTTGTGGGCATAATTGTAACCGACTCCTTTGCCTCAAGAAAGGTGGAAATTTTTGAGAAACTCTTCTAGTGCAATATAGTTGTCGAGCAATATTCTCAGGGGATGTTAATCTATTTTTAAATTTTCCTCAAATATGGTACTGTCTTTATCAAGTTGACTCGGTTTGATGCTATTTGATTATTAGTTTTTACTGGCGGACCTTAACACTGAGGACTCTTGGATTTTTTCAGTTATAGGGGGATACAAAATTTTCAACTACTCCCAACTATTTATTGTACAGTCTAGATCAAGTTTAAGTCAGCTTGTAAATTATTCATTAACTTGACTGATGGAACTTAATGCCAAGGATTATTAATAGAATTTTGGATCATTATCAGGACTAGAAGGTTTAAATGAATGAGGGTTTATTTTATAAAAAAGACAACATAGGATTGTAAGTGCAAAAATAAATGTGTATAATTTTACATGTATGCCTGGGCGTTATATGTTGTGTCAGCATATACACCCACCCATATCTGTGTATCTATATGGTCTTGTGTGCACGAATCTAATATTAATTAACAGTTTAGTCAACACTATTAAACCAGATAATCTAGCCTTGCTTCTATGTGGTAGTTGCCGCTAGGCTATCTTTCACAAGCAGATCCTTGGGTATCTCATCATGATGAGTACTTTTACGTCTTCAGTGGTACTGACCTTTTGGAAACATCATGTTCTGGTGCAACTGACTACTTATCGTTGGTTTCCTCCATCATCTGATGATTCAACTGATTTGGTTTACTAATTTGTACTCGCAGATGCCTTAGAACATTGTTTTTGGAAGAAAGCTCAATTACTGAGAATGATGGCAAATGGGTTCATGAAATTGCTATTAATAATTCTGTGCTTGAGACTTTGAATTTCTATATGACAGAACTCAGAGTTACACCACAGGACCTCGAGTTACTTGCTAAGAATTGCAGGTCCTTGGTTTCCTTGAAGATCAGTGAATGTGACATTTCTGATTTGGTTAATTTTTTCCGCATTGCAACGTCATTGGAAGAGTTTGGCGGGGGTTCATTCAATGATCAAGTTGGAGAGGTTGATAGTTATAAGAAGATCCAGTTTCCTCCCAAGCTATGTTGCATAGGCCTCATCTATATGGGGAAGAATGAAATGGACATATTATTTCCATTTGCTGCTGCACTTAAGAAGCTGGACTTGCAGTATACATTTCTCAGCACTGAGGATCATTGTCAGCTGATCCAACGTTGTCCAAATCTGGAAGTTCTTGAGGTAGCATATATCATAGCTCCTGCTATCACCTCATTCCATAAACTTTCAAGCTGATGAACTGAAACTACCTTTTTTTTCCTTGGCAGGTGAGGAATGTGATTGGTGATAGAGGATTAGAGGTTGTCGCTCAGACATGTAAGAAACTCCGAAGGCTCAGAATAGAGCGAGGGGATGATGAACAGGGTCTAGAGGATGAACAGGGTCGGGTTTCCCAGGTTGGTCTGTCGACTCTAGCACAGGGATGCCTTGAATTGGAATACCTGGCAGTATATGTCTCCGATATCACAAATGCAGCTCTTGAGTGTATTGGCAATTTCAGCAAAAACCTATGCGATTTTCGTCTTGTTTTACTCGACAGAGAAGAGAGGATAACAGACTTGCCCCTTGACAATGGGGTCCGTGCTCTGCTGAGAGGATGCACCCAGCTCAGGAGACTTGCTGTTTATCTGAGACCTGGAGGTCTCTCAGACGTAGGTCTCGGTTACATTGGCGAATATAGCAACAACGTACGGTGGATACTGATGGGTAATGTTGGGGAATCCGACCGTGGAATGCAGCTGTTTTCACGGGGATGCCCACGCCTGCAAAAGCTAGAGCTGAGGAGCTGCTGTTTTAGCGAGCGTGCTTTAGCCATGGCAGCTTTGCAGCTACCTTCCTTGAGATATCTATGGGTTCAGGGATACGTTGCATCCCCTACGGGCCGTGACCTTTTGGCCATGGCGCGTGACTTCTGGAACATAGAATTTATACCTCCGAGACAGGATGCCGATGGAATCGAAGACAGGCGAGGCAATATCGAGAGTCAGGCTCAAATTCTGGCTTACTACTCTCTTGCTGGAAAACGAACAGATTGCCCAGAGACCGTGATACCTCTGTATCCAGCCTGAGTGCTACATACCGTGCCTTTGCTGTTTCCTTCTGCCCTACTCTATCGCCGATTAGGATCGACGGTGGCGCCAGTGATGAACACGTCTATATGTGTTGTCTGTATCAATTTGATAATTTGTGCAGCCAGTACTATAATAAGCTGTCTTCTTCTCTGAAAGCCGATGAGCTTTCTGATCGGCTGACAGGGGTTTATCACGTGGTAAGTGCTGATTCTGTCACGGCACCTCTGCCAAATCTATTATTTTATTGCTTGTTAAGTGCTGATCTTTCTTTCGAGCATCGGGACATCCTCTCTGGGGAGATGTCACCACGAAGAAGACCGCGTTGCCCTTGGGTTCTTGCTAACTCTGTGATCTCGGCTGCCTTCTATGATCTGTTTATCTGAATCATGATACTAGTTGAGAGGAAGCTGTGTCTCAAAGTGTTGCCATTCAAGTCAATATGTAGCATCAGTGTAGCAAGCGGTCATGTACGCAGATTGACAATATCATTTCAAGTAGGGGATGAACAGCGATTGGTTTTTCTGTTTTCTGTCGTTTTGTAGTAACTACGGGCCTTTGTTGGTTAAACTTCTTAACTGCATTTTGCTTTCACCTTTATCTCGATAACCACTGTTTTGCTTTGCATCTCCATCTCTTTCTTCCTCCATGAACAGTGCTGGGAGTCCTCTTGTGCCAGTGGAGTAGGGAGTAGGGAGGGAACTCGGAATCAGAATGCTTCCGGAAGACAAAGTTGTCTGAAAGTATAAAGCTCTCCGATCATGGCTGTGGTCTTGCCAAAAAAAGGAAGAAAGCTCCGTGGTTCGCATCGCAAAAGCTTAACAAGGATGAGCAATCATGCTATACTGCTGCCTTGAATCTTCTTAATTTTCCATTTCGCTGTATTTGTGAGGCCTCAATCACCACAATTTCTTCTACCTGCAGATGCCACCACATGGATGGAAGTCTGGAAATAAAGGCGACAAGGAAACATCGACAACGATGCAGGCGCAATACGGTGATGTCAATGTCCACTTTCTGAAAGCCTTTGTGATATTTCTTTGGAACCACGCAAATCCATGAGCAATAGATGATTAGGACTTCAGGTCGAGATTAGCATATGTTATCCGAAAGAGGAAGACAAGAGAAGGGAACGAACGGATCCCAATTCCTCTTTCTTTCTTATATTTTATTCCTCTTCCGTTTCTTCGAAATCCATAACGGGGAGAAGACAAGCTTCCATATGTGAGATTGATGGACCAAAGAAAAAAAATAATAATAATAATAATAAATATGCATATAGTTAATTATTGCATCAACTTTAAATTCGTACAATCAAAACCAAAAACAAAAAAGGCTGTTTTGGTCCATAAACAATTCAGACGTGCATCGCCGCAAATTAAACGCAAGCCCAAACAACAAAACATTCATGCAACAACAAAGCAAAGCCTCGACGACATGTCCGCAACTCTCTGCCTTCCATTGAGTTGCTTCCTCGTCTTCTCTTCCTCGATGGATGACTATTCCGTAGCTAACAAGCTGGGAAATCGCTCGGTGGTGGCAGCAGCGACTCGTTGGTGCCCTTGCCGTCGTCCACCACGAACGCCATCTTTAGCCCCCACGACGTGTGCACCTCAAAATGACAGTGCAGGAACCAAACACCTGCATCCATCCATCAGTCACCTCGTCAGGACTCAAGCTGTGCCATCGGGCCTTTACCACGTGCGGACATGTGAACCTACCTGGGTTGTCCGCCCTGAATCTAATGGCCGTCCATCCTCCCGTGGGAACGCCGATGGTGTTTCGCTCGACCGGGTCGACGAGGTTGAACTTGGAGGGAGATGTTTTGGGGTCGTAGTTGCCGACGCCCCTTCCCACCACGAAGAAGTTGTAGCCGTGTAGATGGATGGGGTGGCTCTCCGGTCCTATCACGCCGGTGTCCTGCAGAACAAGTTGCACCGAAGCGTTGAAAGGCAGGCGGTAGAGCCTCGTCCCGTTCATCGTCTGCATGTTGCTCGGGCCGCTGCCGGTGTAGTTGAAAGCTATAGGCGGTTGCCCCGGGAAATCATCGGTGAACACCCCGCTCGTGTTGAAGTAATGCGCCTGGAGGAGCGCCGTCGTCGGCATCACGAAGGTCACGTTGTTGATGTCCGCCACCACTCGGCTCCCGTTGGTGCAGGTCGCGCATGGGTTCACTCCGAGGCCCACGGTGAAGAGAAGGGAGCGATCCACCATCAGTGGTACCTTCGCGGGGTACTGCTTCGAGTTGAGGCTGCGGAGGGTGTCGACGAAGCTGGACGCCACGGGGGTGGCGTTCTGAGGAGGAAGTTTGGTGGTGGTGACCACAGCGGAGGCGGATACGCTGCTGGCGTACTGCACGGTGGCCGTAGCCGTCCTGTTGTCCACCGCGACCAGCGGCGAGTCCGCGAAAGGGGAGGCAGCGACCAGGTATCTGCCGGCGCCTTGGTCGGCGGTGAGGAGGACGTTCGTGGTTTGGCCGGGAGTGATGAGCAGAGTGTCGGTGGTGAAGGGCTTGGTGTA